>NC_133452.1:50166047-50474015 GCF_048565385.1 Saimiri boliviensis
TCTGGCCTTATTACTTGGCTAGAATCTCTGGTAGGATGTCGAATAGATGTAAGTGGTAAGAGCAAAAATCTATGCTTTGTAGTGGTAATATAGGCAGTCTTTCACCATGACATATGATGTTAGCTTAGTTTCTAATGAATGCTCTTTACCAATGTGAGTATATCTTTTATTACTCATTTACAGATAATTTTATCAGTAGATGTTGAACTTTGTCAAATATATTTTCTGCATCATTTGAGATAATCATTTTTTTTTTCTTTTTAGTCTGTGTTATATACTGAATGTTTGGGTCCCCCTCCCCCTCAAAATTTATAAATTGAAACCCTAACCCCATTGTTGCCATGTTTGGAGACAGGGCCTATGAGGAGATGACAAAGGTTAGATGAGCTCATAAGACTGGGGTACTAATCCAATAGCACTGGTGCTCCTGTAAGCAAATGAAGAGACCTCAGAATTACTTCTCTCTAACCAAGTGAAGACAAGAAGGTGACTGTATGCAAGGGAAAAAAATAAGTCCTCACCAGAAATGAAACTATGTCAGAAACTTGATCTTGGACCTCCCAGCCACCAGAACTGTGAGAAATAAATTTCTGTTGTTTAAGCCACCCAGTCTATGGTATTTTGTTAGGCAGCCTGAGCTAATACAGTCTAGTAATACACTGACTTGCTTTCATTCTTTTTTAAATGTTAAAGTTGACTAAACCTTGCATTCTTGGAATAAACACCACTTCACTATCATGTGTTCTCATTTCTATATATTATTTGATTGAATTGGCTAAAATTTTTCTATGAATATCTTCATCTATGTTCATGATATATACTGGTCTCTAATTTTCTACTGTTGTAATACCTTTGCCTGCTTTCTGTATCAGAATAATATTATCCTCATAGATTAAGAGACTTTTCCTTCCCCTCCTTTTTCTGGAAGAGTTTGTGTAAATGTGTGTTATTCCTTTCTTAAATATATGGTAGAATTCATCAGTGAAAATCTCTTACATGGAATTTTTCTTGTAGAAAGATCTAACCTACAAATTCACTTTTTAAATAAATTTAGGAGTACTGAAGTTATCTATTTTTTCTTGAGTAAACTGTAATTTTAATTCATATTCCTGGTATTTATATTTTATCTCTTTTAATTGTGATTGATTTAGCTAAAGGATTATTAATTTTTTTGAGACACGGTCTCACTGTGTTGCCAAGGCTGGCATGCAATGGCACAATCTCAGCTCACTGCAACCTCTGCCTCCTGAGCTCAAGCGATCCTCCCACCTCTGCCTCCCAAATACTTGGAACCACAAACACACAATACCATGTCTGGCTAATTTTTGGTATTTTTAATAGAGATGGAGTTTCACCATGTTGTTCAGGCTAGTCTCAAACTCCTGAGCTCAAATGATTTGCCCATATCAGCCTCCCAAAGTGCTAGGATTACAAGCGTGAGCCACAACACCTGGCAATGATTACTAATTATATTTATCCCAAAAACCATCTTGTGATTCCATTGATTTTCAGTATTGATTTTCTATTTTCTAATTCATTTATTTTTATCTGATCTTTATTTTCTTTCTTCTGCTTATTTTGTATTTCATTTGCTCTTAGCTAAGGTCATTGAGACCCTTTTCTTGTCAAATGAATATAAATGTTTGTGCTAGAAATGTTTCTAATTACTATATGAGCTTTACCCCATAATTTTTGTTTAGTATTTTATTTTTATGCCATTGAAAATACAATTAACTTTTTAAAAATTTATTATTTGATTCACACATTCTTTAGAAGGGTGTTATTTAGTTTACAAATATTTAGTGATTTCTCCACTATCCTCCTGTTATTTTTTATTATTATTATACTTTAAGTTCTGGGATACATGTACAGAACATGCAGGTTTCTTACATAGGTATACATGTGCCATGATGGTTTGCTGCCCCCACAACCCATCAACTAGGTTTAAGCCCCACGTGCATTGGATATTTGTCCTAATGCTATCCTAACCCCCATCCCCATCCCCCATCAGGCCCCAGTATGTGATGCTCCCCTCCCTGTGTTCATGTGTTCTCATTGCTCAACTCTCACTTATGAGTGAGAACATGTGATGTTTGGTTTTCTGTTCTCCTGTTATTTACTTCTAATTTAATTATATTGTGGTCAGAAAACATACTTTGTGTAATTTTAATTCTCTTAAATTTACTGAGAGTTGTTTTACAACTCAAAATATGGTCATTTTGATAAATATTCATTATTCACTTGGAAAGAATTTATGTCCTGACAAGTGGAGTGATCTATAAATATCAGTCAGATCAAGCTGTTTGACAGTGTTGTTCTGGTCTTCTATGCCTTTTCTAATTTTCTGCCCATTTCTTACTATAAATTATTGAAAGGAGAATAAAAATATCTCTGACTATAAACATGGATTTGCCTATTTCTCTTTGTATTAGCATTAGCTTTTGCTTATGTATTCTGAGGTTCTCAATTTGGTGCACAAACATTCAAGGTTTTTGTGTCCTCTTGAAAAATTGCACCCTTGCCATTATTCATGAAACAGTCTCTTTTATCATTCACAATATTTATTGTTCTGAAATCTACTGTATCTGAAGTAATACAGCCAATCCAGCTTTCTTTAAATTAGTCTTACCATTGTTTATTTATTTCATCCTTTTCCTTTCAACCTTTTTGTATCTTTATATTTAAAGTAGGTTTCTTTCACTTCTCAAAAAAAGACATACAGCCAGGTGTGGTGGCTCATGCCTGTAATCCCAGCAATTTGAGAGGCCAAGGCAGGTGGATCAACTGAGCTCAGGAGTTTCAGACCACCCTGGACAACATGGTGAAACCCTGTTTCTACTAAAATTCAAAAAATTAGCTGGGCATGGTGGTGCACCTGTAGTCCCAGCTACTCAAGAGGCTGAGACACAAGAATCACTTGAGCCCAGACGGCAGAGGTTGCAGTAAGCCTAGATAGCACCACTGCACTCCAGCTTAGGCTACAGAGTGAGACTCCATCTCAAAAAAAAAAAAAAAAAAAAAAAACACACACACACACATACAGGTGGCCAACAATCACAAGAAAAAAGGCTTAACACTACTGATCATGAGAGAAATACAAATCAAAACCAGAATAAAATACCATCTAACACCAGTCAGAATGGCTACTATCAAAAGTCAGAAAATAACAGATGCTGGAGAGGTGTGGAGAAAAAGGAGTGCTTATACGCTGTTGGTGTGAGTGAAGGTTAGTTCAGCCATTGTGGAAGACAGTGTCACAATTTCTTAAAGACAAAAAGACAGAAATGTTCAACCCAGCAATCCTATTACCAGTTGTATACCCATAGGAATATAAATCTTACTATTATAAAGACACATGCATGCATATGTTCATTGCAGCACTATTCACAATAGCAAAGACATGGAATCAACCTAAATGTCCATCATGATAGACTGGATAAAGAAAATGTGGTACATATACACCAAGTATATACCATGATATACTATGCAGCCATAAAAAAGAGCACGATCATGTTCTTTGCAGGAACATGGATGGAGCTGGAGGCCATTATTCTTAGCAAACTAACACAAGAAATGGACAACCAAATACCACATGTTCTCGCTTATAAGTGGGAGCTCAATAATGAGAACACATGGATCAATAGAGGGAAACAATACATCCTGGGGCCTATTAGAGGGTGGAAGGTGGGAGGAGAGATAGGACCAGGAAAAACAACTAATAAGTACTAGGCTTAGTACCTAGGTGATGAAATAATCTGTATAACAAATCACCATGACACAAGTTTACCTATGCAACAAACCTGCACTTGAACCCCTGAACTTAAAATAAATAATAAAGTAGATCTTTTGCAAACCATACACAATTGGGTCTTGCTTTTCATCAACTCAGCCAATCTCTGCCTTTTTGGAGTATTTAGACCACTAATATTTAATGATTGTTCATGTGGTTGAGTTTAAATGTACCACATTTCTATTTGTTTTCTATTTCTCTGATCTATTGTTTGTTGCTTTTTTCTCTTTTTTTGAATTAATTTTTGTGATTTTATATTCTCTCTTTAATTGATTTATTAGCTATGACTTTTTGTTTGGCATTTTACTGGTTGTTTACGGTTTATAGTGATACATATATATATATATATATATATATATATATATATATGTAACTTTTTTGAGACTTAGTCTCAGTGTTGCCCAGGATGGACTGTAGCAGTATGATCTCAGCTCACTGCAACCTTCACATCCCAAGTTCAAGCAATCTTACTACCTCAGCCTCTAGAATAGTTGGGACTACAAGTACATGCCAGTATGCTCAGTAAATGTTTTTTTGTTTTGTTTTTGTTCTTTGTTTTTGTTCTTGATGAGGTTTTGCCATGTTGCCCAGGCTGGTCTCAAACTCCTGGGTTCAAGCAATCCTCCCACCTCAGCCTCTCAAATTGCTGCGATTACAGGTATGAGCCACCATTCTCAGACTATAGAGTATATCTTTAAATTATCACAATCTACTTTCAAATAATAATTTACCACTTCACCTGTAGTATAATAACATAAAAGTATACTCCATTTCTCCCCGCCTCCTCTCCCAAAAGTAACTCAGGTGCTTACTGGACTACAGTTTTCTTTTTGGGCTAGTTCTATAGGTTAGCCACTGTTCTGGATCCTGGAGACAATGGACAAATAGCTATTGTGTTATTGTTGACATACATTTTACTTCTACATATGTTATAAATCTTGCAATTTATTGTTATTTTTACTTTAAACAGTCAATTTTCTTATCAATCTATTTAGATGTGAAGAGAAGTATTTTATATCTAGCCACAGTCACTATTTCCAGTATCCTTCATACCTCTGTGTAGACCAAATTCCTAGCCAGAATAATTTTCTTCTACCAGAGGATTTCTTTTGCAAATATAAATCTTACCATGTTTTTCTTCCACTAAAACTCTCCAAGAGAAGGGACAGAGCAACGTGGCTGAATAGAAACCTCCACCAATTGTCCCTCCCTGTAGGAACACCAAATTTAATAACTACACCAAAAATGTACCTTCATAAGAACCAAAAATGAGGTGAGCAATTACAGTGCCTGGTTATAACTTTACACGGCTGAAAGAGGTACTGATGAGGGTAGGGAAAACAGTCTTGAATTACTGAAAGCACTCCTTTTCCATCCCCTAGCAGCAGCTACATAGCACTGAGAAAAATCTGTGCATTTGGTGGAGGAAGAGTGCAGTGATTATGGGACTTCACATTGAAATCAGGGCTGCCTTGTTGCAATGGAAAGAAAAACCCACACAGAAGGATTTGGACCATTTCTAGCAAGAGATGAACTGTCCATTCCAGCAGTCAGAACTTGGGATTGGCAATCATTGTCACTGCAGACTAAAGTGCTCTGGGGTCCTAAATATAGTTGAAAGGCAGTCTAAACTACAATGACTATAATTCCTGGGCAAGTCCTATGCTATATGGGCTCACAGTAAGTAGACTTGGGAGGCAAGCAACCTAGTGAGACACCAGCTAGGGCATCTAAAGGAGTGCTTGCACCACTCCTCCCTCATCTCCAGACAATACAGCTCACAGCAACAAAGTGACTCCTTCCTTCTGCTTGAAGAGAGGAGAGGGAAGAGTAAAGAGGACTTTGCCTTGCATCTTGAATATCAGCTCAGCCACAGTAGGATAGGGCACCAGGCAGAATCATGAGGCCCTCATTCCAGGCCCTAGCTCCTGGATGACATTTCTAGACACAGACTGGGCAGAAGGACACCTTCTGCTTTAAAAAGTAGGATCCAGGGCCGGGCGCGGTGGCTCAAGCCTGTAATCCCAGCACTTTGGGAGGCCGAGGCGGGTGGATCACTAGGTCAAGAGATCGAGACCATCCTGGTCAACATGGTGAAACCCCGTCTCTACTAAAAACACAAAAAATTAGCTGGGCATGGTGGCGTGTGCTTGTAATCTCAGCTACTCAGGAGGCTGAGGCAGGAGAATTGCCTGAACCCAGGAGGCGGAGGTTGCGGTGAGCCGAGATCGCGCCATTGCACTCTAGCCTGGGTAACAAGAGCGAAACTCCGTCTCAAAAAAAAAAAAAAAAAAAAAAAAAAAAAGTAGGATCCAGTATTGGCAGGATTCATCACCTGCTGACCAAAGAGTTCTTGGACCCTAAATAACCAGTAGTGATTCTTCTATATGCACCATGGGCCTTGGGTAAGACTCTGAGACATGCTGTCTTCAGGTGTGACCCAGTATATTCTCAGCTATATATAAGAGACTCCTTCTGCTTTAGAAAAGCAGAGGGAAAAGTAAAAGGGACTTTATCTTGCACCTTAGCTACCAGCTCAACCTCAGGAATGTAGAGCAACAAGGAGGCTCTTGGAGTCCTCCATTCTAGGCCTTGGTTCTTGAATTGCATTTCTGAACCTGCCCTAGGCCAGAGAGCAACCCAGTTCCCTAGAGAATAAGTCCTAGGCCTGGCAGCATTCAACACAAGCTAACAGAAGAGCCCTTGGACTTTAAGTGAACATAAGTGGTAGTCTGACAGTAGTCTCCATAGGCCTATGGTGGTCACGGCCACACGGAGTGGTTCCTCTTCCTGTGGAAATGGAAGAGTGGGAAGAACATTGTCTTGTGATTTGGGTGCCAATAGCCATAGGAGAAAAAGCACCAGGTAGATTTCTAAGGTTTTTACTCCATTCCCTGTCCCCCAAATGGCATCTCTGGACTTCAACCCCAGGGCCTGGAGGAACTTGCTACCCTAAAAGAAAGGATACAAGCCTGACTGACTTTACCACCTGATGACTGCAAAGCCCTGGAGACTTGAATGAAAATAAGAGGTAGCCAATTAGTGGTTACAGCAGGCCTTTATTGAGAAACACTGCTATGCTGGCTTCAGGTCTGACTCAGCACATCTCAGTAGTGATGGCCACAAGGGTAATTGTATCATCTCAACCCTACCTCCAGGAAGCTCAGCAGAGAAGAGAGAGAGAGAGAGAGAGAGAGAGAGAGAGAGAGGGAGAGAGACTCTGTTTGTTTGGGATAAAGTAAAGCAAGAAAACAAGAGTCTCTGCCTGCTAATCCAGAGAATAATTCCATATTTTATCAAAGAAAACCAAGGCAATACCTCTACAAGTCTGCAAGAACCATAGCATTCTTGCTATGGTGTGCCCCCTAACACAGATATGACTTAGATTCCAATATCCAAGTCCCTTTGAATACATGAAAAGCCTTCCTAGAAAGGATAGGTAGAGAGAAGCCCAGACTGCAAAGACTAAAATAAATACTAAACTCCTCAATGCCCAAACACCAGCAAAAATCTGCAAGCTGATCCAGAAAAACATGACCTCATCAAATGACCTAAATAAGGCACTAGGGACCAATCCTGGAGAAACAGAGATATGTAACATTTCAGACAGAGAATTCAAAATAGTTGTTTTGAGAAAATTCAAATAATTTCAAGATAACACAGAGAAGAAATTCAGAATTCTCTCAGATAATTTTAACACAGAGATCGATATCATTTAAAAGAAGCAGAAATTCTGAAATTAGAAAATGCAATTTGTTGGGATCCACTTGGGGTGGCTGGCAAAATATTAGGGAAATATTAGGGAAAGTGGAAGATTATAGTCTCAAACCTTTTGGAAGGCTGATGGGTTTTAATGGAACAGGCTGAAGGCAGCCAGTTCATTATGTTAGAACTTTAAGTCATAGGGTAAAAGATTAGGGACAATAAAAGCTACACCAGTGAAGTCTGTTTACCTCACATTGTTCTGTCTCTGTTTGCTCATTGTAAACTTTGTGCTGGATGGCCCCCTGAGGGGGAAGTCCAAGGGGAATTACCCTTTAATGGTGTTTATTCTGGGCCCTGGAACCAAAAGATTTTATCATTCATAAAACCACTCTTTTAACCATGTTAATTATCCACAAGCATGTTGACTTAGAACCTCTGTTATTAAATCTATACAGAATAAATGTGAGGAGGTACAGGGAGCTGTGGTCAGTTAGCTGCAATAAATCTCTGAAAACAGTTAAGGACCATCCCTAGCCCACTCAAAATTGCTGTACTGGGTGTGAAAGTGCATTCATTCATTGTCTTGAATCAGGGTATGTGGAACAGACCACTACAGGTGATGATTAATATCTCAGCAACTGACATAATAAAGAATGCATCAGAGTTCCTTAATAGCAGAATTAATCAAGGAGAAGAAAAAATTAGTATGCTTGAAGACAAGTCATTTGAAAATACACAGTCAGAGAAGACAAAAGAAAAAAGAGTAAATAGCAATGAAGCCCATCTACAAGATCTAGAAAATAATCTTGAAAGGCCAACTCTAAGAGTTATTGGCCTTAAAGAGGAGGTGGGGAGAGAAATAGGGGTAGAAAGTTTATTCAAGGGATAGTAACAGAGAACTTCCCAAATCTAAAAAATGATATTAATATTCAAGACAAGATGTGGCTAACAAGAAGGTTATGTAACATGAAGCAGATATAACCCAAAGAAGACTACCCCAAGGTATTTAATAATCAAAATTACCAAAGATCGAGTACAAAGAACGAATCTTAAAAGCAACACGAGGAAAGAAACAAATAACATAACAATGGAGCTCCAATACGTCTGACAGTAGACTTTTCAGGGGAAATTTTACAGGTTAGGAGAGGGAAGCATGACATATTTACTGCTAAAGGAAAAAAAACCTTGATCCTAGAATAGTATATACTACAAAAATATATTTCAAACATATAGGAGACATAAAGACTTTCCCCAGACAAAGAAAAGCTGAGGGATTTCATCAACACCAGACCTGTGCTAAAATAAATGATAAAGACAGTGCTACAATCAGAAGGAAAAAGACAATAATGAGCAATAAGGCATCACCTGAAGGTATAAATCTCACTGGTAAAAGTAAATACATAAAAAAACACACACTATTATAACACTGTAACTCTGGTGTGTAAACTGCTCTTATGTTAAGTAGATAGACAAAAAAATGAACCAATCAAAAATAATAACTACAACAACTTTTCAAGACATAGTACAATATGACATAAAGATAAACAACAAAAAGTTAAAAATCAGGGGGACAAAGATAAAGTGTAAAGTTTTTATTTTTGTGTTTGTTTATTCAATCATTAAATTGTCATCAGTTTAAAATAACAGATTATAAGATAGTATTTGCAAATCATGTGGTAATCACAAATTAAAAAACATACAATGGATGCACAAAACATAAAAATCAAGAAATTAAATCATAGCACCTAGGAAAATCACCTTCCATAAAGAAGACAAGGAGAAAAACGACAAGAGAAGACCAGAAAACAACCAGGAAAAAAATAACAAATGGCAAAAGTAAGTCTGCACTTATCAATAATAACATTGAATGTAAATGAACTGAACTTTTTAATCAGAAAAAAAATCATAGAGTTGCTGAATGGGATGAAGAAACTAGACCCATTGATCTGTTGCCTGCAAGAAACACACTTCACATATAATAATATACATAGACTGAAAATAAATGGATAGGAAAAGATATTCTGTGCCAATGGAAACCAAAAAAAAAAAAAAAGCAGACGTAACTATATTTTTATCAGAAAAAATAATTTCAAGACAAAAACTATATGAAGAGACACAGGTCATTATATCATGATAAAGGGGTCCATTCAGCAAGAAGATATAACAATTATAAGTATAAAGGCACCCAACACTGGAGTACACAGACATGTCAGGCATATATTACTAGAGCTAAAGATAGAGATAGACCCCAATACAATAATAGCAAGTGAATTCAACATCTAACTTTCAGTATTAGACAGATCTTCTAGACAGAAAATCAAAAACATTGATTTTAATCTGCACTGTGGGTCAAATAGACCTAATAGATATTTACAAAACATTTCACCCAATGGCTGCAGAATACACATTCTTCTCCTCAGCACATAGATCATTCTTAAGAATAGGCCATATGTTAGGTAACAGATATGATTTGGCTGTGTCCCCACCCAAATTTCATCTTGAATTGTAAGTCCCACAATTTCCATGTGTCATGGGAGAAACCTAGTTGAAGGTGATTGAATTATTGGGGCAGATCTCTCCTGTGCTGTTCTCGTGATAGTGAATGAGTCTCACAAGAACTGATGGTTTTAAAAACTGGAGTGGAGTTTTCCTACATGAGCTCTCTCTTTGCCTGCTGCCATTCATGTAAGATATGACTTGCTCCTCCTTTCCTTCCACCATGATTATGAGGCCTCTCCAGCCATGTGGAACTTGAAGTTTATTAAACCTCTTTCTTTTGTAAATTGCCCAGTCTCAGATATGTCTTTATCAGTAGTGTGAAAATAAACAAATAAAGTAAATTGGTACCAGTAGAATGGGGTATTGCTGAAAAGATACCTGAAAATGTGGAAGCAACTTTGTAACTTGGTAACAGGTGGAGTTTGGAACAGTTTGGAGGGCTCAGAAGAAAACAGGAAAATGTGGGAAAATTTGGAACTTCCTAGAGACTTTTTGAATGGCTTTAACAAAAATGCTGATAGTGATATAAATAATAAGGTCCAAATTGAGGTGATCTCAGAGGGAGATGAGGAATTTGTTGAGAACTGGAGCAAAGGTGACTCTTGTTATGTTTTAGCAAAGAGACTGGTGACATTTTGCCCTTGCCCTAGAGATTTGTGGAATTTTGAACTTGAGAGAGATAATTTAGGGTATCTGGAGGAAGACATTTCAAAGCAGAACAGAACAGCATTCAAGATGTGATTTGGATGCTGTTAAAGGCATTCAGTTTTATAAGAGAAGCAGAGCATAAAAGTTTGGAAAATTTGCAGCCTGACAATGTGACAGAAAAGAAAATCCACTTTCTGAGGAGAAATTCAAGCTGGCTACAGAAATTTGCATAAGGTACAAAGAGCCAAATGTTAATTACCAAGACAATAGAAAAAAAACTGTCTCCAGGACATGTCAGAAGCCTTCATGGCAGCCTATCCCATTACAGGCCCAGAGGCCTTGGAATAAAAAATGGTTCTGTGGGCTGGTCCCAGGGTCCCAAGCTGTGCGTAGTCTAGTGACTTGGTGCCCTGCGTTCCAGCCACTCTAGCCATGATTATAAGGGGCCAAGGTATAGCTCAGGCCTTGGCTTCAGAGGGTGCAAACCCTAAGCCTTGGAAGCTTCCACATGGTGTTGAGCCTGCAGGTAGACACAGGTCAAGAACTGAGGTTTGGGAACTCCCACCTAGATTTCAGAGGATGTATGGAAATACCTGGATGTCCAAGAATAAGTTTGCTACAGGGGTGGCACCCTCATGGAGAACCTCTGCTAGGGCAGTGCAGAAGGAAAATGTGTGGTCAGAGCCACCAAACAGAGTCCCTACTGAGACACTGCCCAGTGAAGCTGTGAGAAGAGGGCTACCATCCCTCAGACTCCAGAATGGTAGATCCACTGATGGCTTGCACTGTGTGCCTGGAAAAACCACAGACACTCAACACCAGCCCATGAAGGTAGCTGGGAGGGAGGCTGTTTCTTTCAAATCCACAGTGGTGGAGCTGACCAAGGCTGTAGGAATTCACCTCTTGTATCAGCATGACCTAGATGTGAGGCATGGAGTCAAAAAAGATCATTTTGGAGCTTTAAGATTTGACTTCCCTACTAGATGTCAGACTTGCATGGGTCCTGTAGCGCCTTCATTTTGGCCAGTTTTTCCCATTTGGAATGACTGTATTTACCCAATACCTGTACCCCCATTGTAACTAGGAAGTAACTAGCTTGCTTTTGATTTTACAGGCTCATAGGCATAAGGGACTTGCCTTGTTGCAGGTGAGACTTTGGACTGTGGACTTTGGGTTAATATTGAAATGAGTTAAGAATCTGGGGGACTGCTGAGAAGGCATGATTGGTTTTGAAATGTAAAAAGAATGTGAGGTTTGAGAGGGGCAAAGGGTAGAATTATATGGTTTGGCTGTGTTCCTGCTAAGTCTGTCCCATAGATTCTGGCTGAGGGATGAATGAAAGAAGTACACAGACACAGATATTTTGCCTAAGATCACAGCTTGGGGACTGCACAGCTTAGCACCTCCATAGAGAGAATGCAGCCTCAATAAGCTGGAGATGTTTGTATTTATTTAATACAGCTTCAATGAGAAAGGCCTGGGGCCAACACAATTTTGGGTAATTAACATTGTCAATCCCCTGAGAAGAGAGCAGACCTGTGTGGGAATGATCTAAGGTTGGTTCTGGAGACATAAGTAAACAAATTTATCTAGATAAATTTCTTTATATTCCCTTTTATCTACTCTTTGCCCAGAGCATTTACTTGCCTTCATCTATTATTCTCTACCAAAGCTTTTGTAAAACCTCCTGGCTTTCTAAGAAGGTTTGCCTCTTTCCTTATAATTTCTCCCACCACTCTAACCAACCTCCTACATGTCCCCACCGAAATCTGATCTTGAATTCTAACTCTCACAATTCTCACGTGTTATGGGAGGAACCCAGTAAGAAGTGATCGAATTATGGGGGTGGGTCTTTCCTGTGCTGTTCTCAGGACAGTGAATGAGTCTCATGAGATCTGATGGTTTTAAAAATGGGAGCTTCCCTTCACAAGCTCTCTCTTTACCTGCCACCATTCATGTAATATGTGCCTTGCTCCTTTTTTCCTTCTGCCATGATTGTGAGGCCTCCCCAGCCACGTGGAACTGTAAGTCCATTAAACCTCTTTCTTTTATAAATTGCCCGGGTATGTCTTTATCAACAGCATGAAAATGGATGAATACAGTAACAAAACAGGTCTTAAAATGTTTTTAAAAATTGAAATAATATCAAGCATCTTTTCTCATCATAATGAAAGAAAACCAGAAATCAATAACTAGAGGAATTTTAGAAACTATAAAAACACATGGAAATTAAGTAATATGCTCCTGAATGAAAAGTGGGTTCATGAAAAAATTAAGAAGAATATTGAAAATGTTCTTGAAAAAAAAATAATGAAATCATAACACACCAAAATCTATGTAATGATGCATCTTAAAGGACTAGAAAAGTAAGGGCAAGTAGAAGAAAAGAAATAATAAAAACCAGACAGAAAATCAAACACTGCATATTCTCACTCATAGGCAGGTGTTGAACAATGAGAACACATGGACACAGGGAGGGGAGCACTACACACTGGGGTCCATTGGGGGGAAATGGGGGAGGGACGGGGGTGGGGAGGTGGGAAGAGATAGCATGGGGAGAAATGACAGATACAGGCAAGGGGACGGAAGGCAGAAAACCACACTGCCATGTGTGTACTTATGCAACAATCTTGCATGTTCTTCACATGTACCCCAAAACCTAAAATACAATTAAATATATATATATATATATATATATATATATATATATACACACAAATTTGTATTAAAAAAATAAAAACCAGAGCAGAAATAAATGAAACTGAAATGAAGACAACAATACACAAGATCAATGAAATAAGCAGGTAGTTTTTTCGGAAGACATACAAAATTGACAAAACTTTAACCAGACTAAGAAAAAAGGAGAGAAGGGCTGGGCATGGTGGCTCACACCTGTAATCCCAGGACTTTGGGAGGCCAAGGTGGGCAGATCACCAGATCAAGAGATCAAGACCATCCTGGCCAACATGGTGAAACCCCATCTCTACTTAAAAAAAATTACAAAAATTAGCTGGGCATGGTGGCGTGCGCCTGTAGTCCCAGCAACTTGGGAGGCTGAGGCAGGAGAATTTCTTGAACCCAGGAGGCGGACATTGTTGCACCACTGCACTCCAGCCTGGCGCCCAGAGACAGAGCAAAACTGTGTCTCAAAAAAAAAAAAGAAAGAAAGAAAAGAAAAGAAAAAGAAAAAAGCAGAGAAGATCCACATTAATAAAATCAGAGATAATGAAAGAGACATTACACCCAACACTGCAGAAATCAAAGAATCATTAGTGGCTACTATGAGCAACAATATGCAATAAATTGGAAAATCTAGATGAAATTAACAAATTCCTAGACTTATACAACCTACCAAGATTAAACCATGAAGAAATCAAAAACCTGAACAGATCAACAACAAATGAGATAAAAACAATAATAAAAAGCCTCCCAGCAAAGAAAAACCCAGGACCTAATGGCTTCACTGCCACATTCTACCAAACAGTTAAAGAACTAATACCAATACTATTCAGACTGTTCCAAAAAATAGAGGAGGAGGGAATACTTCCAAACTTATTCTGCAAAGCCAATATTACCTTGTTACCAAAACTAAACAAAGACACATCAAACAAAAAAAAAAGCTACAGGTTAATGTCCCTGATGGAAACTGATGCAAATATTCTCAACAGAATACTAGCAAACTGAATTCCACAACACTTTAAAGTGATTATTTATATTATGATGAAGTGGGGTTTATCACAGGGATGCAAGTATGCTTCAATATATGTAAATCAATCAATGTGATACAGCATGTCAACGGAATGAAGAACAAAACCCTATGCTCATTTCAACTGATGATGAAAAAGCACTTGATAAAATTCGACATCTCTTTATGTTAAAAAAAAAAACTCAAAAAATTGGGAACAGAAGGAACATACCTCATCATACTAAAAGCTATATATAAGAGACCCACAGCTAATATTCTGAATGGGGAAAAACTGAAAGCCATTCCTTTAAGATCTGGAACACAAGAATGGTCATTTTCACCACTGCTATTCAGATCATACTGGATGTTCTACTAGAGCAATGAGACAAGAGAAAAAAAAGAAACCCAAATTGGTAAAGAAGTAAAATTATCCTTGTTTGCAGATGACATAATCGAAAGATCTAAAGATTACACCAAAAAACTATTTAAACTGATAAATTCAGTAAAGTTGCAGGATAAAAAAATCAACAGACAAAATTCAATGGCATTTCTATATACCAACAGCAAACAATCTGAAAAACAAATCAAGAAAATACTCCCATTTACAATAGCTACAAATAAAATGCAATACCTAAAAATTAACTTATTCAGTCAAGTGAAAGATCTCTCTACAATGAAAATTCTAAAACTCTGATGAAATTGAAAAAGACACTCAAAAATGGAAAGAGAGTCAGAACCAAGATGGCCGATTAGGAGCAGCTCAGGATTGTAGCTCCCAGTGAAAGCGCAGAGGGTGAGTGGATGCCGCATTTCCAGATGGATTTTTATTGCCCACAGACCAGGAGATTCCCAGGTGGAGGAGCCACACGGGTCAACAGTGCAACCAGCACAGCTACTTTGCTTTTGCCCCTAGGCAGCAGTTCTTTGTACAAAATACACAGGCCCGGGCACCATTTTAGCTGGTGATTGGAGCTTCAGGAAGGCAGAGTCACCCATTCATCTGATTAAAAAGAGGATTGAAACAGGGAGCTGGGCCAGGAGATTCCCAGGCAAAAAAAAAACACTGCAAATCTCAGCACTGCTGTTTCAGCTGGTGCAGTGGGTCACCACACAGGAAATCATACAGATCCTGGCACCTTTTCAACAGGCAACTGGAACACCTGGGAGAAAGTCAACCGTTCAACTAAAAATAAAAGGCTCTGAGTCAGGGCACAAGGTGATCTGGCTTGACTGATCCCACCTCCACAAAAAAAAACAGCAATTGGAAACGCTCTGGGTTGAGAGTTTCACAGCAAGCACAGCTGAACCCACTAAGGTCCAGGTCTGTGGGGAAAGGGCGTCTGCCATTATGGAGGCACTCCACCACTACAGAGCTAGTCTGCCATTGCTGAGGCAGGCCATCATTGCTGAGGCAACCCACCACTACAGAGAGAGCCCACCATTAAAGAGGTGGGCTGGCTTTGCCAAGGCAGTTCTATCTATACCCATATAAACAGAACTGTAGGGAAGTTCACACAGCAGCTGGGCGGAGCCCACAGCAGCTCAGCAAAGCTGCTGCAGGCAGACTAGGCTGCCTCCTCACTGGGCAGAGCAGCCCTGATGAAAAGGCAGCAGCACAACGGAAACTCATAAATAAAGCCCTAACTACCCAGGACAGAGCACCGGGAGAAAAGAAAAGTGGGGTGAGGGAGGGGGTTATGAGTTCTGCTGCAGCAGACTTAAACGTACCTGCCCAGCAGCTCTAAATGAACAATAAAGATCACAGCTCTGCACTTCAGCTCATATAAAGGACAGATTGTCTCCTCAAGCAGCTCCCTGACCCTGTATATCCAAAGAGTCACCTCATAAAGGAGAGGTCAGACTGACATCAGGTGGGTATCCTTCAAGGACAAAGATAGCAGAAGAAGAAACTGGCAGCAACCCTTACTGTTCTGCAGCTACTGCAGGTGATCCCCAGGCAAGCAGGGCCTGGAGTGGACCCCAGCAGTCCTACAGCAGAGGGGCCAGACTGTTCGAAGGAAAACTAAGAAACAGAAAGAAATAACTACATCATCAACAAACTGGAGGTCCACTCAGAGACCCAATCTGAAAGTCAACAACTTCAAAGATGACAGGTGGATAAATTCACAAAGATAGGAAGAAACCAGTAAAAAGGATGAAAGCACCCGAAACCAGAATGCCTCTTCTCCTACAAGGAATCACAACTCCTCAACAGCAAGGGAACAAGGCTATATGGAGAACTAGTGTGATGAAATGACAGAATCAGGTTTCAGAAGGTGGGTAATAAGAAAATTCTGTGAGCTAAAAGAACATGTTCTAACCCAATGCAAAGAAACTAAGAACGTTGAAAAAAGATTTGATGAAATGCTAATGAGAATGGACAACTTAGAGAGGAATATAAGTGAACTGATGGAGCTGAAAAACACAACACGAGAATTTCGCAAAGCATCCACAAGTTTCAACAGCTGAATTGACCAAGCAGAAGACAGGATATCAGAGGTCGAAGATCAATTCAAAGAAATAAAATGAGAGGGCAAGATTAGAGAAAAAAGGGTAAAAAGGAATGAACAAAGTCTCCAAGAAATATGGGACTATGTGAAAAGACCTAATCTACAATTTGATAGGTGTATCTCAATGTGATGGAGAGAATGAATCCAAGCTGGAAAATACTCTTCAGGATATCATCCAGGAAATCTTCCCAACCTAGCAAGGCAGGCCAATATTCGAATCCAGGAAATACAGAGAACCCCAAAAAGATATTCCTCAAGAAAAACAACACCAAGGCACATAATCATCAGAATCACCAGGGTTTAAATGAAGAAAAAAATGATAAGGACAGCCAGAGAGAAAGGTCAGGTTACACACAAAGGGAAGCCCGTTGGACTCACAGCAGATCTCTCAGCAGAAACCCTACAAGCCAGAAGAGAGTGGGGGCCAATATTCAACATTCTTAAAGATGTTGAAATTTCAAACAAGAAGAACTTTCAACCAAGAATTTCATATCCAACCAAACTAAGCTTCGTAAGTGAAGGAAACCTGGAAAAAATGGTAAATGCCTAGACACTTGCATCCCCCACCAAGCCTAAACCAGGAAGAATTCGAAACCTTGAATAGACCAATAACCAGGTCTGAAATTGAGGCAGCAATTAAGAGCCTACCACCCAAAAAAAGCCCAGGTCCAGGTGGATTCACAGCTGAATTCTACCAAACATACAAAGAGGAGCTTGTACCATTCCTTCTGAAACTATTCCAGATAATCCAAAAAGAGGGAATCCTTCCCAAGTCATTTTATGAGACCAACATCATCCTGACACCAAAACCCGGCAGAGACTCAGCAAGAAAAGAAAACTTCAGGCCAATATCCATGATGAACACAGATGCAAAAATCTTCAATAAAATACTGGCAAGCCGATTTCAATAGCACATCAAAAAGCTTATCCACTATGATCAAGTAGGCCTCATCCCAGGGATGCAAGTCTGGTTCAACATACATAAGTCTATAAACGTAATTCACTACATAAACAGAACCAAAGATGAAAACCACATGATTATCTCAATTGATGCAGGGAAGGCCTTTGACAAAATTCAACAGCCCTTTATGCTAAAAACCTTCAATAAACTAGATATTGAAGGAATATATCTCAAAATAATAAAAGCTATTTGTGACAAACCAACAGCCAATATCACACTGAATGGGCAAAAACTGGAAGCATTCCCTTTGAAATCTGGCACTAGACAAGGATGCCCTCTCTCACCACTCCTATTCAATATAGTACTGGAAGTTCTAGCCAGAGCAATCAGGCAAGAAAAAGAAATAAAGGGTATTCCAATAGGAAAGGAGGAAGTCAAATTGTCTCTATTTGCAGACGACATAATTGTATATCTAGAAAACCCCATCGTCTCAGCCCAAACTCTCCTGAAACTGATAAGCAACTTCAGCAGTCTCAGGATACAAAATCAATGTGCAAAAATCACAAGCCTCCCTATACACCAATAACAGACTTAAAGAGAGCCACATCAAGAACGAACTGCCATCCCTAATTGCTACAAAGAGAATAAAATACCCAGGAATACAACTACAAGAAATGTAAAGGACCTCTTCAAGGAGAACTACAAGCCACTGCTCAATGAAATAAGAGACGATACAAACAGATGGAGAAACATTCCATGTTCATGGTTAGGAAGAATCAATATCATGAAACTGCCCAAAGTAATTTACAGATTCAACAGCATCCCCATCAGGCTACCAATGACCTTCTTCACAGAACTGAAAAAAAAAAAAAAAAAAAAACCCTTAAACTTCATATGGAACCAAGAGAGCCTGCATAGCAAAGTCAATCCTAAGCAAAAAGAACAAAGTGGGAGGCATCACACTACCAGACTTCAAACTATACTACAAGCCTACAGTAATCAAAACAGCATGGTACTGGTACCAAAACAGAGATATACACCAATGGAACAGAACAGAGGCCTAGGAGGTGACACAACATATCAACAACCATCCAATCTTTGACAAACCTAACAAAAACAAGCAATGGGGAAAGGACTCCCTGTTTAATAAATGGTGTTGGGAAAACTGGCTAGCCATGTGCAGAAAGCAGAAACTGGACCCCTTCCTGACACCTTACACTAAAATTAACTCCAGATGGATTAAAGACTTAAACATAAGACCTAACACCATAAAAACCCTAGAAGAAAATCTAGGCAAAACCATTCAGGAGATAGGTGTAGGCAAGGACTTCATGACCAAAACACCAAAAGCATTGGCAACAAAAGCCAAAATAGACAAATGGGACCTAATCAAACTCCACAGCTTCTGCACGGCAAAAGAAACAGTCATTAGAGTGAATCAGCAACGAACAGAATGGCAAAAAGTTTTTGCAGTCTACCTGTATGATAAAGGGATGATATCCAGAATTTACAAAGAACTAAAACAGATTTACAAGGAAAAAAAAAAAAAAAAGCCCATTCAAAAGTGGGCAAAGGATATGAACAGACACTTTACAGAAGAGGACATACAGGAGGCCAATAAACATATGAAAAAATGCTCATCATCACTGGTCATTACAGAAATTCAAACCAAAACTACACTGAGATACCATCTCATGCCAGTTAGAATGGCGATCATTAAACAATCAGGAGACAGCAGATGCTGGAGAGGATGTGGAGAAATAGGAACACTTTTACATTGTTGGTGGAGTGTAAATTAGTTCAACCATTGTGGAAGACAGTGTGGCAATTCTTCAAGGACCTAGACATAGAAATTCCATTTGACCCAGCAATCCCATACTGGGTATATATCCAAAGGATTATAAATTGTTCTACTATAAGGACACATGCACATGAATGTTCATTGCAGCACTGTTTACAATAGCTAAGACCTGGAACCAACCCAAATGCCCATCGATGATAGACTGGACAGGGAAAATGTGGCACATATACACCATGGAATACTATAAAGCCATCAAAAATGATGAGTTAATGTCCTTTGTAGGGACATGGATGAACCTGGAAACCATCATTCTCAGCAAACTGACACAAGAACAGAAAATCAAACACCGCATGTTCTCACTCATAAGCAGGTGTCAAACAATAAGAACACATCGGCACAGGGAGGGGAGCATGACACACTGAGGTCTGTTGGGTGGAAACAGGGGCGGGACATTGCAGGGTGGGGAGTTGGTGAGAGATAGCATGGGGAGAAATGCCAGATACAGGTGAAGGGGAGAAAGGCAGCAAATCACACTGCCATGTGTGTACCTATGCAACAATCTTGCATGTTCTTCACATGTACCCCAAAACCTAAAATGCGATTTTAAAAAATGGAAAGATACTTCATATTTATGGATTAGAATAATCAATATTGTTCAAATGTTGATACTACACAAAGCAATTCATAGATTCACAGATTCAATGCAATCCCCATCAAAATACCAATGACATTCTTCATAGAAATAGAAAAAAATCCTAAAATTTATATGGAACCATGAAAGACCCAGAGTAGCTAAAGCTATTCTGACCAAAAAGAACAAAACTGGAGGAATCATGTTACTTGACTTCAAATTATACTACAGAGCTATAGTAACCAAAACAGCACGGTACTAGTGTAAAAACAGACATATTACCAATGGAACCAAATAGAGAACCCAGAAACAAATCTATATACCTACAGTGAACTCATTTCTGACAAAGGTGCCAAGAACATACATTGTAAAAAGGAAAGTCTCTTCAATAAATGGTGCTGGGAAAACGGGATAACTATATGCAAAAGAATAAAACTTGAGCCTTATCTCTAGCCATATACAAAAATCAAATCAAAATGGGGTAAAGACTTAAATCTAAGACTTCAAACTATGAAACTACTAAAAGAAACCATTGGAGAAACACTCTATGATATTGGATTGGGCAAAGATTTCTTGAGTAATACCCCAAGAGCACAAACAATCAAGGCAAAAATGGACAAGTGGGATCAAATGAAGTTAAAAACCTTCTGCACAGCAAAGGAAACAATTAGCAATGTGAAGAGAGAACCCACAAAATGGGAGAAAATATTTGCAAACTACCAATCTGAGAAGGGATTCATAACCAAAATACATAAAGAGCTCAGACAATTCTATAGGAAAAAATCTAATCATCCAATTAAAAGATGGGCAAAAGATCTGAGTAAATATTTCTCAAAAGAAGACATAAAAATAGCAAACAAACATATGAAAAGGTGCTCAACATCACCGTTCATCAGAGAAATGCAAATCAAAGCTACAAGCTAGGCATGGTGGCTCACATGTGTAATCCCAGCTCTTTGGGAAGCCGAGGTAGGCAGATCATTTGAGGTCAGGAGTTCAAGACCAGCCAGGCCAACATAGTGAAACCTTGTCTCTACTAAAAATAGAAAATTTGCTGGGCAAAATTAGCTTGGACTATAAGCAGTGGTGCACACTTACAGTCACAGCTACTAGGTAGGCTGAAGTGAAAGAGTCACTTGAACCCAGGAGACAGAGATTGCAGTGAGCCGTAATTGTGCCACTGCACGCCAGCCTGGGCAACAGAGCGAGACTCTGTCTCAAAAGAAAAAAAAAATTAGCCAGGCATGATGGTACATGCATGTAATTCTAGCTACTCAGGAGGCTGAGGCAGGAGAATCACTTTGACCCAGGAGGCAGAGGTTGCAGCGAGCCAAAATCATAATCTTACCCAAGTTAAAATGACATTTATCCAAAACACAAAATACAGGCAGTAACAAATGCTGGTGAGAGTGTGAAGAAATGTACCCTAGTACACTGTTTTTGGGAATGTAAATTAGTACAACCACTATGGAGAACAGTTTGGAGGTTCCTCAAACAACTAAAAAGAGACTACAATGTGATCCAGAAAACTTACTGCTGAGTTTATACCCAAAAGAAAGAAAATCAACATATCAAAGAGATATCTGCTCTCCCATATTTATTGCAGCACTGTTCACAATAGCCAAGATTGGGAAGCATCCTAAGTGTCTGTCAATAGATGAATAGATAAAGAATTAGTGATACATATACGCAATGGAGTACTACTTAGCCCTAAGAGAATGAGATCCTGTCATTTGGAACAGCATGCATGGAACTGGAGGTCATTACATTAAGTGAAATGAGCCATGCACAGAAAGACAAACTTCACATGATGGCACTTATCTGTGGGAGTAAAACTAAAGTCAATTGAACTCAGGGAGATAGAGAGTAGAAAGATGATTTCCAGAATCTAGGAAGGGCAGTGGGGGTAGTGGGGGTAGGGATAATTAATTGTACCAAAAAATAGAAAGAATAAATAACACTTACTATTTGATGATACAACAGGGTGACTATAGTAAATAATAATTTAATTGTATAATTTAAAATAACTAAAAGAGTATAATCAGATTGTTTGTAACACAAATGATAAATGCTTCAGAGGATGGATACTCCATTTACCCTGGCATGATTATTATGCATTGCATGCCTGTTGATATGGTTTGACTCCGTGTCCCCATCCAAACCTTATCCTGAATTGTAATCCCATGTTGAGGGAGAGAGGTGATTGGATTATGGGGTCAGTTTCCCCCATGCTGTTCTCACGATAGTGAGTGAACTCTCATGAGATCTGATGGTTTTATAAATGTTTTACAGTCCCGCCTTTATATACTCACTCTCTCCTGCTGCCTTGTGAAGGTGCCTGCTTCCCCTTCCACCATAATTGTAAGTTTCCTGAGGCCTCCCAGCCATGTAAAACTGAGTTAATTAAACCTCTTTCCTTTATAACTTACCCAGTTGCAGGTAGTATCTTTATAGCAGTGTGAAAATGGACGAATACACCTGTATTAAATATCTCACATAGCCCATGAATAGATATACCTACTATATATCCACAAAATTAAAAATAAAATACATATATTTTTTAAACTCTCAATAGATTTTAATCATATTTAATGTAAAATATAATATCGTAACCTATGACCTGCTAGGTTCTATATGATCTGTTCTTAGAATACCTTTCTGACTTAATTGTTCCCTTCATACTCTGTCTCTGCACCAATCACACTGGCTTTCTGCCAAGCACATGCTTCCCTCAAAGCTTTTGCACTTGCTCTGTTACCTGGACAGCTCTTCCCTCAAATTATTGCTTGCCCTGCTCTCTCATTTTGTGGAAATCAGTTATCCATACATTACCTCAACAGAAACGACACACATACTCATCATTTCCTATGCTTTATCTTGCTTTGTTTCCTTTAACAGCACTTAATGCTACTTGAAATCACATTATGTTTTTGTTTATGATTATCTCTCAGCTCTATCATTAGAACTAAGCCTCAGGAAACAAGGACTTTGTTCACCCATTGTCTCTAGGTACTAAAACGGTGGCTGGCATATGAAACTAGCTCAAAAAGATAATTGCCTTCCAATAACTACCTGAGTTAATTCTGATAACCATTATTATCCTACATCAAACAAAATCCTAAAAAAGAGGATCTAGAACAGACTGGATCCTGGAAATAATTTGAGAGTAATCAACTTTGCCTATTCTGAAATGACAGTTCCTTTCTATTAATCTAAATAAGCTACCGTTGAATCTCAGAACTATAATTAAGGCTCTGCCTTGGGGCAATTAGAGGGCAAAGAACAAAAGGCAAAAAAGACTCTGTTCTTCTTAGTTATTCCTTCACCCTTTCCCAAACCCCTACATTTATGGAATACACAAAGGCATTAGGAAAGAGGGAAGGAAGAGGAAGATGAAATGCCAAACTCCTACTCTGGCCATCACAACGCAACAGGTCCAAGCAGATTTTAGAGTCCAAAGAATTTAAAAGGAAAAATCTGTGAAGCTGTTTCACCTCTGAGTTTTCAGTTATTTTATACACTAAACTTGCTGTAGTTATGAAGAATTAAATGATGACCAGATGTCTGGATTTTTGGACCCAGCCAAAGAAACGAATACCATGGTCCTCTGTCTCTTATATCTTCATTTTTTTCTGTACTCTGGATACCCTGATAGGACAAATGGATATTCTTTCAAATTATATTATTAGCCCCTAATTTATACTTAATAATTTTTTTAACTTATTCTTAGTCATCATGTTCTGTGACCTAAAGAAGTGAATTTGTTCTACATAAATTCTGTCTAATGCTAATAACTTCCTCTTTTCTATTTTTCACCTGCAAAAATATCTATATTTACAGACAGAGGAGAGGCCATTATAAACTGTTACGGCAGTAAATTTGGAATGAGACTCCATAGCAAGAATTATTTTCCAAATTCTTTTTGCCACTCTGTTTTGACAATTTATGTATTTCAGAAGTAATGTATAAAATAACTGCAGAAAATAAAGATACCACACTGACATAAGAAACCATTTTTCCTATGCACCAGGTCTATTCATGATTACAATAGGAGTAAGATATTCTGACTGTCCTAACATGTATTTGTATCTAAATTGTCTAAATCCATTCTTATATAATCCACAGCTTACTCATAAGATTATTTTTGTATATTTAAAAAGGTATTTTGTGTATAGCATTTAACATATAATAAACATTTAATAAATGTTAGGTACTATTGGCTAATAAGCAATAATATTTCATTTATAGTTTTATGCAAAATATTGTAAAATGATCTCCAGATATTTCTTCCAGTTTTCACAAACCTAAATTACAATGAATAGTCAAAACAATATATGTCCAGCATTTTGGGAGGCCAAGGCAGATTGATAGCCTGAGCCCAGGAATTTGAGCCCAGGAGTTTGAGACTAGCCTGGGCAACATGGGGAAACCCTTTCTCTATAGAAAAATATAAAAATTAGCCAAGTGTGGTGGTGTTCCTGTAGTCCCAGCTATTCAGGAGGCTGAGGCAGGAGGATAGCTTGAGCCTGGGAGGCAGAAGTGAGCTAAGATGGGGCCACAGTACTCCAGCCTGAGTGACAGAGCCAGATCCCTCTGTCTGTCTGTCTGTCTGTCTGTCTCTCTCTCTCTCTCTCTCTCTCCCCCTCTCTCTCTCTCTCTCTCTCTCTCTCTCAATCTCTCATATATATGTATAATTTTATTATTTCTTCATTTTATTCTACAGTGAGAGAATGATATAAACATGTTTCATTCATCCAAGAAATATGGACTGAGCATTTATTATAGGACAGGTGCTGAAATACAGTAAAACACAACACAGGTAGGCTCCTTGTTGCCACTGAGATTGCCATCTGTCGTTAAAGAAAATATTAAGTGCATGACTTACAAATGTGACAAATATTAAGAAGGAGAATTCCTAATTATTGTAGTTTAAAATACCTTAAAAAAATCCCTTAAGTTGCCCAAAATATTCAGTGTATAAATATTTATATGGTATTGACAACATTGAATTTTAACTGAACCCTGTGCTCCTGGAAGATAGCAATGTTAAGAAACCTCCCATCCTTTTCTGTTCTAGAAAATGACTTACTGTAAAGAATGACCCTATCCCGTATAACACAGGTAAGACTTATGAATGTCCCCAATTTATTTATAATGAGACCAGAGACCTTTGAAATTCCCATTCTTAACTTCATACATTGAAAGATAAACTGCTTATCCCCACTGACCAATGGAAACAAGATGCTTATTAACCAAAATTTGGTTAAGCTTTTCTCCTTTCCCCAAATCTCTGAACTTTGGCTTACCCTCAAGCTGAGCGAGCATACAACTTTGCTTAAACAGTACCCCCACAAGAGTAGACTGGTCTCAAAGTAGAACTTTTTCCATCAGATCATGCCACCCTTTCATCCTTCTTTCCCCCACCCAGTTCATTGCAGCCTAGTTTACTCCTTTCTACAAAGAAAAGCCAGCCAGGCACAGTGGCTCATGCCTGTAATCCCAGCACTTTGGGAGGCTGAGGTGGGCAGATCACCAGATCAAGAGATCGAGACCATCCTGCCCAGTATGGTGAAATCTCATCTCTACTAAAAATACAAAAATTAGCTGAGCGTGGTGATGTGCACCTGTAGTCCCAGCTACTTGGGAGGCTGAGGCAGAAGAATTGCTTGAACCTGGAAGGCAGAAGTTGCAGTGAGCCAAGATCGTGCCATTGCACTCCAGCCTGGTGACAGAGCAAGAGTCTGTCTCAAAAAAAAAAAGAAAGAAAGAAAGAAAGAAAAGCCAACTTTTTTTTTCTTTTTTCTTTTCTTTTTTTTTTTTTTTTTTTTGCCTAACTCTTGAGATGCTTGCCCTTTCCCCACCTTGTAATAATCCCTGCAAATAAAATATCTTTACTGTATACAAATTTGTTTTTTATTTGATACTATACACTGAAAACCAACACAATATTTCTTAATAAAGACAATACAATCAGATTTACTCCAGCATTTAAGAGTTTAATGTTTTCTAACTTGATCAACAGATAAAATATTTACTTGGCAATGTAGCACCAAAAAAATATGTGGCTTCAACTTCTATAATTAGAGAGCAAAATATTCACATCATGTGAGCCCTGAGAGTAACTGAAATTGAAGTAACAGCAAAGGCCTGTCCTCTATCCCAGCCTCATGCCAAAATATGTTCCCCTGGAGTAGAGTAACTGGAAAAAAATTAAAAACCATTTTTTTCTTTATTTTCTTTCACTTCTTCTTCCTTTTGTGTGTGTGTGTGTGTGTGTGTGTGTGTGTGTGTGTGTGTTGGATACATATAGTTGGATTGCGTTAAGTGAAATGCAAGTGTAATATGTCATCTTCATGCTCTAAAACACTATAATTTTTAAAAGAGACAAAAAAAGAAAATTATAATAAAATCTTATCTTCAGGAAACCTTAGAAAATATATCACTCTGAAATTTTGAAGATTTGCTCACCTAAATCTCCCAATAAAAATCTTTTTAAATTGTATTGCATATTTCACTACGTTCTCAAAGTACTCTAAATCTAACAATCTGTTCTTAGATGATATATGGTTATAATTATTTTAAAACAAAAGTCCACTCTAGTGTACAGCAATGGTGGCTGCATGACCTACTGTGGTGGATAGGACTGCGTATTGCTGAGCTTTGTAAGTTGTTCTGTTTTGTTTTGTTTTATGGATACTGTCTCCTCTCAATTGTAAAAGGTCCATTTTTTTTTTTTTTAACTTCTGTCATTATATCTGCCTGTAACAACAACTCTTCTCCTTCCAAATGCTGCTTTTTATATGCTTTAGATTGAAAAGGGAGAACAGAAATTTCCATACTTCTAGGACTTGTTTGAGAGTATCCCAACTTTGAGAGAGGGCTCCAGGAACTTTTCTATGTAAGAGATTATTTATCTAGGAATAAATTGCATAAGCTTTAGTATTTTCATCTTGCTCTTCCCATCTTGGCTGTGCAGAGCTCTCTTTATTTCCTGACTTCTAGCTATATTCCAAATGTCAAAAAAATAAAATGAAAAGAACATCTTGGAAGAGCATGATGATAGTAGTAAGGATGAAAGCTATTTTTTGGAGAATTGGAAGAGGCAGGCTGACAAATCATGTTAAAAGGTTTGGTTAGAACAATCAATTCTCTCAGGTAATCCAATTTCCAGATTAGTAATTTTTCAAATAGCTGAATCTGGAGGTATGACTTAATGAAAAAAAGTACTGGACTTGAAGCAGAATATTTGATTCAAATTAAAATCCTGTCACATATTAACTGTATGACCTTGAATAAATGATTTGTTGATCTACACTAATTTTTAGTTTCTCAACTATCAAATAGAAATAGGAATATATGCTCTGCTTGTATAACAGTGCTGCTGTCAAGATCAAAAAAAAATAATATATTTTAGAAGTGGCTTATAAAGTATTAGAAGTGAATTTTGTCTAAATACTATTGTTCATGGACAAAGTATAAGTATTTTTTCAATAAAAATTGTATAAACATATACAACATGATGTATATATACACATATAACAGTGAAAATGAGGGACTGTGTTAAGGAAAACCGAGTCCACAAGGGGTATGGTTTCAAAGGCAGATATTTTCCAGCACCATGCCCCCATCCACATCCCCATCCTGGAAGGTAAAGTTCTTTGTCTGACTTTCCCATGGGCTAGGTAAGATATTCCAGGTGTGCTGCTTTGTTCAAAAAGCCCGCTAAAAGCTCCGGGAGGAAGGGCCTCTGTTGCGGACCTAACAGCCAATCTGGTATCAGAGTCAAAGATCAATCACTCCAATGGAAGTTTGAAAGAACTCCTCTCACTGGACGAGAACATGAATGGGAATAACTTCAAGGTTAAAAATCCACTGCTAAAAAAAAAAAAAAAAAAAAAAAAAAAAAAAAAAAAACCACTGCCCCTTACCTATACGGATATCTCCTCCTGATTCCCCTCCCACGGCAGCGTGGGAGCTCTCTCTCTTTCTCTTTCTCTCTCTCACTTCCTAATTAATTGCTCTCTGCTAAACTCTTTGGGTCCCTTTATTTATTCCAAAGGTAAGCTCCAGGGCCCCTTCCCCCATTCTTGGGGCAAGAACGGTCAAGGACCTGGGCACATCAGGGAAAACACCAGATGGGAGAACTGGAAGCGTCTTTGGGATGCCCCGCAGATTTGCTCCCGTCCCTGTTACATCTCTGGCAAGCATAGGGAGGGAGCTGAGCCCCTGCGCCCCACCCTGCCCCACCCCGGTTACAAAGTGATTACTACAGTCAAGCAAAGTAATATACCTCTCTCACATAGTTACCTTTTTTTCTATGTCCTTGAAAGCACCTGAAGTCTAATCTCTTACCAAATTTTCAATATGCAACGCAGTATTACTAACTACAGTCATGCTGCAAATTAGAACTCTAGGCATATTCATACTACAGAACTATAACTATGTACCCACTGACCTACATCTCTCTGTTTGCCTCACTTCTCCAGCCCCAGTAACCACTGTTCTACCTGTTTCTTTGTATTTTACTTTTTAGTAGATCCCATGTAAGTGTGATCATGCAATATTTTTCTGTCTAGCTTGTTTCATTTAGCAGAATGTCCTCCAGGTTTATCCATGTGAACTCAAATAGCCAGATCCCCCTTTTTAAGGCTGAATATTATTCCATTACATATATACATCACAATTTCTCCATCTACCCATCCTTCCGTTGATAGACACTTCGGTTGTTTCCATATCTTAGCTACTGTGAATAATGCAGCAATGAACATGAGAGTGCAGTTATTTCACCAAGGTACTGATTTCATCTCCTTTGGGTATATACCCAGAGGAGGGATTGCTGCATCATGTGGTAGTTCTATTTTTACTCTTTTGAGGAACGATCATATTGTTTTCCATAAAAGCTATATCTATATATACCTAGCAACAGTGTACAAAAGTTCCCTTTTCTCTGCTCCCTGGCCAACACATGTCTCTTGTCTTTTTGATAATAGCCATCCTGACAGATATAGGGTGATATCTCATTGTGGTTTTGATTTGCATTTCACTAATGATTAGTGACATTTAACATTTTTTCATTTATCTGCTAGTCATTTGTGTGTCTTCTTTGGTGAAATGCTGATTCAAGTCCTTAGCCCATTTTTCATTCAGGACATTGGGTTTTGTTTGTTTGTTTTGCTTTGTGTCATTGAGTTGTAGGAGTTTCTTACCTATTTTGAATATTACCTTCTTATCAGATGTATGGTTTTCAAGTGTTTTCTCCCAATCTGCTGGTTGCCTTTTTTTAATTTTTGTATTCACAAGTTTTCTGCAATGCAAATGCATCATATTATTCATGGTAGTTTTCCTAAATTTTCTGATAATACAAAGCAGTTAGAACCATCCTTCTCAAACATTAATCGGCACAGAATCAGGTTAAAATGTGTTGTTAAATTTAGATTGAGATTTGGAAGCTAGGAATCTGACTATGCTTCCAGATGATGCAGGTGCAGTTTGAGAAGCACTTTCATAGCCTAAAGCAGTGATTCTCAATGTTAGAAATGCAAATTCTCAAACCCCACCCCAGACTTACAGAATCAGAAGCTAGAGGGGAGAGGGGAGCAGCATTCTGAGTCTCTTTTAACAAGCTCTGCAGGTGATTCTGGTGTACTATGAAAGCTTGAGAGGACCACTGGCCTACTTACCGAATCCCACATTTCTAGGCCATGTCTCTAGAAATTCTGGTAAAACAGACTTGGCTCAGGGCTCTGGAATCTTTTTAATTACCCATTCCTGGTGTATCTTATGTTCAAGCATATTTGGGAAACACTGCTATGGCCATGGAGTCTCACCTTTAGGGCCCTTTCACGTTGCCTTCAATGAGCCCTAGTATAGGGGACACTGCTGTAAAACATTCCCCAATCCATGTAATAATTCAGTAAGTCTCTGGTGAGCATTTTTATGAGTTAGACAGTATGTTGAACACCATTTGAAGTCCCATTCCCAATGGTCATTTACCCTAAGAGAAACCTAGATATTAGCAACTCTGCAGCCAAGTGAAGAGTTTTAAAATGTTTCTTTCCAATTGAAACTGCCATTGCAAAATTATAACTGAGAAAATTATTACAGTGAAAAAGACCTGACCTAACCAACTCCATCTTGCTTCTAACCTTCAAGCTGAACCTGTTCATTCCTGGGCACAGGCCGAACTATCTTTGGGAGGAACTTAGTTCATAGTTGTTTTGAAACAAAGACAATAACACCCCTTTCCCACAACAAACCCCATTCTTGCCTGAGGACTAGATTGCCTTTATAGGACTAACAAATTAGCCACAGGATTAGAAATTACGGTTCGGGAGTCACGCATCTAGATTTTGACCCTCCTCAAATTGCTCCTGGGGATAACATCTTGAGATATTTTTGCAGACCCTGCATGTGATGGTTCAGCTGGCACTACCCAAATCAATAAATTGGTTCATCTGGTCTTGCACCCCTCACCCAGGAACTAACTCAATGCAAGAGGGCAGCTTTAATTCCCTATGATTTCATCTCTGACCCAACCAATCAGCATCCCGCCGACTCACTGGCCCCAGAGCTTTCAGGGAGACTTATTTGAGTAATGATAAAACTCTAGTCTCCCATACAGCCAGCTCTGTGTGAATTAAACTTCTTCTCTATGGCAATTTCCCTGTCTTGATAAATGCAATCTCTCTAGACAGCAACAAGAAGAACCTGTTGGGTGTTACATTGTTAGATATTAGCAACTCTGTAGCCATGCAGAGTTTGTTTCTTTCCATGAAGACTTTACCTCTCAAGTGGGTCCTTTAGTAACATTTGATCAGAACATTTGATACTACAAAGAAGCCAAAACATTGCCCTCAGGACATATGAGTCAATTTGTTTTTAAAAACGAAAACAGTTTTGTTTTATTTTCAACTAACTACATCTGCAGCATATACTAACTCAATGATTAATATAACAAAAATTAAAACTAGCATTATAATCTTTTCCCAAACAATACAAACTGGGCTAATGTTCATTCATTCATCATTCATTCCTGTATTCCTCTCTATCATTCATTACTTGGTTTTTACTTTAAAATTTCAACTTCTATTTTAGATTCAGAAGGTATATGTGCAGATTTATTACATGGATATGTTGTGTGATGCTGGGGTATGAATGATCCCATCACCCAGATGGTAAATATAGTGATGAAGAATTTTTGCCGCTTTGTTCAGCTAAATCTGTGGTCTTGTGTCACGACCAAGAAACATTAGGCATATGGACACAAGGAAGGGTGAGGAGAGCAGAATTTATTTGGTGAAAAGGAAAAAAGAAAAAAAAAAAAAACACTCAGCAAAGCTAGAGGGATTCCTGCCAATGGGCTCCCACCTCTCAGATTAAATACCAGGCCACCACACCCAAGATGAAGAGCCCAGGCTCCTCCCTGCTACACAAGGCCAAACTTCCCTTGGCTCCACCCCATTTCCCCCACGGTGAATGTGGGCATTATTCAGAAAAAATCAGTCAGGAAAGGGTGGGTAAACAGGGGCAGTTCTCTCTCTAGGTCACGGGTTTCATCTGGGATCAGCAGTCTGGTCTTTCATACTTCAGGCTGTTTGGAGCTTGAAGACAGAGTTTCACCAGAAATCCTTGGCTGTCTCCCGTCACTATCAATAGTACACAACAGGTAGCTTTTCAACTTTTGCCTGCCTCTCTCCCTCCCACTTCTAGTAGTCCTGTGTCTACGGTTCCTATCTTTATATCCATGTGTAACCTCATGGTCAGCTCCTGCTTATAAGTGAAAACACATGATATTTGGTTTTCTGTTTCAGCATTGATATGTTTAGGATAATGGCCTCCAGCTGCATCCATGTTTCTGCAAAGGACATGATTTTGCTCTTTTTTATGGCTACATAGTATTCCATGGTGTATATGTACCACATTTTCTTTATTCAATCCACCATTTATGGACCTAGGTTGATTCCATGTCTTTGCTATTGTGAGTAGTGCTGCAATGAACAAATGAGAGCTGACAGAATGCTTGTATTCCTTTGTGTATGTACCCAGTAATGGGATTGCTGGGTCACATGATAGTTCTATTTCTAGTTCTTTCAGAAATCTCCAAACTGCTTTCCACAGCAGCTGAACTAATTTACATTTCCACCAACAGTGTAATAAGTGTTTCTTTCTCTCCACAGCCTCCACACCAACCATCTGTTATTTTTTTTTACATTTTATTTTCATGAGTTCCAGGGGTACATTCGATGATTTATTATATAGGTAAACTTGTGTCATGGAGGTTATTTGTACAGATTATTTCCTCACCCAGGTGTTAAGCCTAGTGCCCACTCATTGGTTTTACTGATTCTTACCCTCCACCCTGATAGGCCCCAGTGTGTGTTGTTCCCCTCTATGGGTCCATGTGTTCTCATCATTTAGCTCCCATTTATAAGTGAGAACATGTGGTATTTGGTTTTCTGTTCCTGTGTTAGTTTGCTAAGAATAATGGCCTCTAGCTCCATCCATGTCCCTGCAAAGGACATGATCTCATTCTTCTTTGTGGCTGCATAATATACCATGGTGTATATGTACCACATTTTCTTTATCCAATCTACCATTCACAATCATTTAGGTTGATTCCGTGTCTCTGCTATTGTGAACAGAGCTGCAATGAACATACGTGTGCAGGTATCACATGGTTATTGAGCATTCACTGAATGGCTGAGTGCTGGGCACTTGGAAAATGTTTATCTGTAATTTACTTTAAAATACTTTAGCATACACAATGCAATAATAAATGTTGAGGTTGTACCCTAAATGTGTTTTTGTTTGTTTATTGTCCTAAACAAAAACTGCCTGTCACTGAACTTCAGGGTGATCAACTAACATATACAGTACTCAGAAAGGCCACATTTTAGAACCAGCTAGTTCAAGGGTTTCACACATTCTTATACATAGCATTCTTACACATATCAAGCAGAGGTTTCCAAGAATTAGTATGAAGATTATGGGAAAATAATTTTCTTTGGTAAAATTAGTGGCTAGTCAGCCTAGTGGATATTAGGAATAGATACCCATTAGTGAAATTAGTGGTAACAAACAAACACACATGTAGGTTACAACCTCAACATTTATTATTGCCTTGTTTATGCTAAATTGAGTAGGATATTTGGAGCTCCCACGTTTCCATGAACAGGGGAAAAGACTCTAGTGAACAAACAGCTCATCTTCATCCTTCTTCATCTTTCGCCATTTGGGATGACACTGAAGGCTTGATCTCTTGAATCTAATCATTGGTTCAGACAATTCTGGCAGCTGGTGCTAACTATAAAGATAACTGAATCCTGACTCTAAATTGATGTTACATCTGCTTTCAGTAAAACCTTTTTCTCAAATGTAATTGGAGCACATAAAAGAACTGAATACTGGGATTTTACAGAGTTTACCAGAATAGATAATATACTGGCTTTGCCTTTTTATTAATCCTTAATTGTTTAATAAATGATTATTTGAGTGGCAGGATTTCGTCTAAGACTTGCTTTTATCATAACGTGAAGAAGAGATTGTGGGGGAACACTCAACTTTCACCTGTCTCTATTAGCAGCTTCTATTATCTATAAAAAGGAAATACTAATTGTGGTTGTGCAGGCTGGTTTACATCAGTTCTTACAAACAAACACTGGTGAGAAAAGCCAAACAAGATCCTTGTCTTTGTGGAACCACCCTCCAAGAAGCAGACAGATATTAATCACACATCACCGAAATGAAATAGAAAGTGCAACCAGGACAAGTATTTCAAGGAAGAGTTACCTGGGAAAATGAGAGCATACAGTAGGGATTCTAACCTTGCCAGGGAGTTTGAGAAAGTCGGGTGCCATGGATTGAATCTTGTCTCCCTATCCCCAAATTCATACTTAAAGTCTTAAACTCTAATATGATTTGGCTGTGTCCCCACACAAATCTCATCTTGAACTGTAACTCCCACAATTCCCACATGTTGTGATAGGGACTGAGTGGGAGGTAATTGAATCATGGGGTGGGTATTTCCCACGCTATTCTCATGATAGTGAATAAATCTCACAAGATCGGATGGTTTTACAAAAGGAAATTTCCCTGCACAAGCTCTCCTGTCTGCTGCCATGTGAGTCATGGCTTTCACTTTCTGCAATGATTGTGAGCCCTCCTAGCCACTGGAACTGCGAGTTCATTAAACCTCTTTCTTTTGTAAATTGCCCAGTCTCAGGTATGTATTTATCAGCAATATGAAAATGGACTAATACAACCTCCATGTGACTGTATTTGGAGATAAGGTATTTAAGAGGTAATTAGGTTAAATGAGGTCATAAGGGTAGGGCTCCAATCTGGTAGGATTGGTAGCTTTATAAGATATTCTCTCTCTCTCTCTCTCTCTCTCTCTCTCTCTCTCTCTCTCTCTCTCCTCTGTCTTTCTCTCTCTCTCTCTCTGTCAATCTCTCTACCTCTCTCTTCATTTCTTCCTCTCTTCCTCACTCCCTTTCCAAGCACACACCAAGGAAAGATCATATGAGGACACAATAGGGAGTTGGCCATCTGTAAGCCAGGAACAGAATCCTCATCAAGAACCAAATCTACCAGCACCTTGATCCTGAACTTCCCATTCTCCAAAATGAAGACAAATAAATTTATGTTGTTGACACCACCCCATCTGTGGTATTTTGTTCTAGCAGTCCAAGCAGAATAAGACAACAATCATGAGGAAAGGCTATAAGGCAGAAGGTGTGAAGAAGCATGAATAGAAGTTAACTATGTGGAGGGAGTAAGGGAAGAAGAGAATTCCAGAAAGAAAAATGAGCATGTGCAGAGGCCTGGAGGTAGGAAGCAAGGCAAATTTTCCTGAGGACTAAGAGAAAGTGGAAGTGGCTGACTAGCAGGATAGTGTGTGACACAATCAGATTTTACATTTAAAGGATTTGGGGAAGAATGGGTTGGGGGAAGAAAAAAGCTCAGGTTGAGCAAATATGTTGTTGTATTTCAGGTGAGACATGAGTTCAGGTGAGACATGACCAACTTGGGTGTTGGTGTTGATGGTGGTAGACCCAGAGAGGAGTGAATAGATTCAAGGAGAGAAATCAATAAAATTTAATGATGGATTAGACATGAGTTGGGGAAAAGGGGATTATCAAGAATATATCCTCGGTTTTTGCCTTGTTCACTGAGACAGGGAATATTAGAAGAGGATCAGGATTAGGAAGGAAAGAATATTAGGCTGGTTTTAAATTCTGTGTCCAGTAGGATACAAGCAATATATAAATGAACTCTGATTATCTAAAAGCAAGAAACCAGAGGAGAAAATCAAGAACTCCTTGAATCAAAGGATGCTGGAGCACAATGCCTGAAAAATCACAGAGTGTCTTTGGATAAGAATCATCTGGCCAGGACTCCTGACACTACAAGCATCATGCCACAGTACTACCAAAGATGAATCCTAATTGTGTCTTCATTTATGTCCTTCTTAGTTAAATTTACAATCCCTGGTAGCAGTGTCTAACTGATGAGGTGACACACCCAAGCCTTGGCTTCTATGAGTATGGGGAGAGAGAGGATCTGACATCTTCATGTCAGTAGCGGGAGATGAAGCATTTATATTTCCGAGACTATATTCACTGGGGAATGCTTCCAAATAGAGAGCACAGCACACAACAACAACATTGTTAAATGCTAGACAGTCAGAAATAACATGGCAAATATATACCACAACATTCGCTCATATCCTTCTCAAAATTACACTGCCCAAAAGATTGTTCCTACTAATACATGTATTACTTGTACAGGTTGAGCATTCTTCATCCAAAAATCTAAAATCTGAAATGCTCCAAAATTCAAAGCTCTTTCAGTACCTGAACATGATGCCACAAGTAGAAAATTTTACCCTCACAAGTGGAAAATCTTACCTCATGAGACTCGTCATAGTCAGAACATATACAAAATTACTTAAAAGTATTACATAAAATTACCTTTAGCCTATGTATGTAGGGTATATATGAAATGTAAATGAATTTAATGTTTAGACTTGGGTATCATAACTAAGATATCTCATTATGTATATGCAAATATCCAAAATAAAAAAAAATCTGAAGCACTTCTGGTCTCAAGCATATTGGATAAGGAATATTCAACCTTTATTACAAAAGCACATTCCTTTTCCAAATGAAGGTAATCATAAATCTCATCAGTTATTCTAATTAGTCACAAATCTACAGTCTCCAGGTTATATCCTTTTTCCCTCTAGTTTTACTGTGATACATATTCTGTAGTCTAAAGGATACATTTTAGAATCAACTACCACTAATAAAACATACATATGATATTCTACTATAAACAGAAAATAGTTCTGTTGACCAGACTTGGTTTTTGAATAGTAAAATCAAACGTGGCCTTAATGGAATGTTCTATTTCAACCCTAAGAATTCCATGATCCATTAGTCCCTGTTAAGAGATTTCTGTAGTCATCCCGTTTCATACCCTGCTGCCATTATGGTGACCAGGCCCACTGTCTATTCCTTCAGTGATAAGTGACCCAACCTGGCTTCTTCTGTCTCAGGTACCCCCCATTCCTACTGAAATTAAGAAGTCGATTCTATTTCAGCTTCTCAAACAACCTGCAAAGAACAACCAGTGTACCCTTTTTTCAATATATCAGAGCTTTGATTACAATGTATATCTCAAAAGCCCTAGTGAATGGAATGTTTTCTGGGCCTGCTTTAGGGATACATTTTTGGATCAGGGGCAGGAACCTACGATAAATCAAATCCAAGATTTCAATCTCCCACTTATTTGCATTTGCGACACCTGAAGTTCATATGTAAGTTCAAGTTTCAAGTTAGTGTTAACCAGCCCAGCTTCTCACTATCATATGGCATCAGGAATCCCTGGTAAGTGAACTCATATTAGTAAGTTCAGCCTAACCTAAAATATTTCTCCATCTCTGGGCTTATACTCTAAAATTCTATTCTTATATGAGTATAGGTAATTGCTACTGACATAAACTGGGGGAGTCCTACAATCTTTTGATGTCTAAGCCTTCTCCTCCTGGGTTTTACTTTATAATTGATGCCCTGAGGCTACCTGGGTTATAAATTTGCAAATCATACTAGTTTCTTCTAGCAGTATAACCACCTCATTTAAGGGAATAGTAGTCACATGCTGATTCCACAAGTCTATGGATCTTCTTAATATCCTTCTAATAAATTTCTTTCTTTCTTTCTTTTTACTGAAGGAAACCAGTATTCATTTCTGTTATTTCCAATCAAAAGCATCTTAACCAAAAGAATTTGGAATCAGGAAGTAGGATGTTACATAAAGCCATGAAAATTTCCTTAATATTTTGGGAAGATAATGTACATGTTTATGAGATACAATAAATGGTAATTAAATTATCTTCCTTGGTCACCTGAGTTCAAGTGCCCAACAGGGTATAAAGCTCTGGGAGACAGTGTTGCCACTACCAGTGAAGAATTCAACAATTCAGTGACTATGGGTAGAAGTTAGTGTTTTTGATGGCATTAAAAATTTTAAAGAGATTATCAAATTTAGATATATAAATTTTTGTCTCATGGTATGAACTAAAACCTAGGAACTTTTAGTTACTGGGTTAACAGCACCTCTTATTTTGCAAACCAATACCAAAACCAGACATTCACTACTCCCAACATAAATCCATTTTTGGCTGCCACATTTCAATATTAATCTATCTAGTTCTCACATGAAAATGATAGTTGCCTGTGTAAGAACAATTCCAAAAGCATTTGGATAAGGGCACAGGGAAAGACCCCTCACAAATTCCCAAATAAGTTCCCTTATAACAATCCCTACTTTTCTGAATGACCAGGCTTGGAAAATAGACAAAAACTGAGGTGACTTTGGAGGTCCTACTATGTACACAGAAGGCCATAAACATGTTTCAAGAGAAATGGGGCTATTGGAAGGAGGAGCATCTAAGAAAAGAGGCAGATGGCTATTAGAGATATTTTGAAATTGAGATGTTTTGAGACATACAGAAAAAGAAGTAGGTAACTGGACATACGGATCTGAAACTCCAAGTCTGAAACAGAAATATTAATTTGAAAACACCTTGTATATATGTACTCACTAAAGCAATGGGTTTGAATGGCATTAGTTAGGAAGACAGTGAAGATTGAGAAGATGTGAAGTACCAGGACTGAGCATTAAGGAAATGCCTACACTTAAAGGATAGGAAGAGGAAGAATCCATCTGAAACAAAATAATTGAACAGAGATGTTGAAAACCAAGAGACTATGTCTTGCAGAAATCAAGGGAAGACTGTTTTGAAAAGCAGGGAAAGATAAACATTGTTGAATGCTACTCTGACATGAAGTCAAAGGAAGATTTAAAAACATCTCAGGCATTCACAACATGAGGGGCATTGGTGACTTTCATTATTGCTATTTTAATGGAGTGGTAGGACCAGAAGCCATACTGGAGCAGGTTAAGCAGTTAATGAGAGTGGAGGAATTGTAGACAGCTGCTATCATTAACAACCACTTGGAGAAATGTGGCTGTGAAGAGAGAGAAGGACAGGGCAGTACCTGAAAGAAAAAAGTCTTTTTTGTTTTGTTTTGTCTAGTTGAAAAACTTGTATTGTTTTAAAGTCAAAAGGGTGAATATAAAAGGCAAGATAGAATATATATGAACAAAAATGGATAAAAATAGTATAATGTTACAGAGAATGTGAGAGGTTTTGAAGTCCAATGCATGGGTGGTAGAGTTAGCCTCAGCCAGGAGAAGGGGACCGTCACTCTATCATAACAAGATGTGAGGCTGAGTGCCAAAAAAAGTTAGTATTTTGTGTTGGAAATAGAAAAGATGACAGAGTTCCCAAAAGCTAGCTGCTATTTCTCTGTAAAGAAAAGAAGGCATCTGCTGAGCATGAAGGTGCTAGAGTAAGGTTTCTCATCTTGGCATACTGACATCATGGACCAGACAATTCTATACTGTGTGGGAATATCCTGGAACTTGTAGGATGTTGAGCAGCATCCTTGACTTTTACCCACTAGATTTCAGTGGCACACCTGCCCACCCCAAACAGTGACAGTCAAAACTGTTTTCAGGTATTGCCAAATATAACTGAGGGGTAGGAGGCATAATTGCTCCTCCCACCATACCCCTACTCTCTTGCGACAACCACTGGGTTGGACAGAATAGAAGAGAATGGAGAAAGTCTAAAAGTGTCTTGAAGAATGGGAAGGTAAATAAACCAAATAGGCCCAAGGGGCTTGCCAGACAGTATTTAGGATGATTTGAAGTCAGAGTTCAAACCCAATGGAATCAATCTGTCATATTGTACTTTTTCTACTAAGGCCTGGGCTGCTAGGGTGCACGTACTGAAAAAGCCAGTATTTGTGTTTCCTAAAGTTAGAGGTTAGGACAAAAAAAAAAAAAAAGTACAAAAGGGCTTGAGATATTGGCAAGTACTTGCTGAAATTATGAACCATAGACTCTGAGCAGGTTGGTGGGCAGGAAGGACAGTTAAAAAAAATAATCTCCTTTTAAGAAAGAATATTGAGATAACTTTAGGAGCTACAAATGAAGTTCTGGCCAAAACATCTTAGAGATACAACACATACACACACACAAAATAATTTATTTCAAAAACAGTTTATGCATCCCTTCCTCATACACTAAATGAAGAAAATGAGAATATAAATGAATATGTGTTGTTTATTTTGTATCCTAATTTCAATTCATTGTTATAGTGTTCCATTTCTCAATAACTGCTTCTAAAAACTGCTGCAAATAATTTTAACTTTGCATTTCAGATTTCTAAGTCCCTTATTTGCTACAGGAAATATATAAACAGCAAAGAACTTATGAAATGAAAAAGAACTCGTTTTTACTTAAAGACTGGTCAACTAAAATGTCCTATAGGCTCCTGTAGGGCAGTGACCAGAATTAAATCTTTATTTCTTTTAAAGAACACTGAAAGGAGAAATTAACAATAAATCTATTTTGAGAGGTGTAAATAACTAATTGGCAGGTTCTTCTCACTGGATTTAGTATGTGACAGGCAATACAAAACAAAACAACACAACAAAAAACAACTGAACATTTTACATTTAACTAAAAACTTCTAACCAAGGAGAAAGCAAACCACTAAAAAAAAAAAAAAAAAAAAACTGGAGAGTAGCTACATCCTTTAATCAAGCAAACAAGGTTTGCATAATTTTAATCTACTAAGAAAAATAGCACAGGCACATAGAAAGAATTGATGCTAAGAGAAGTCTGCTTGGATTAGTTCAGATTATTCTATGTGTCTATGGTTTGGAAAAGAAATTGTAATTGAATGGTTTAGCAATTTTACATCTTTGTGTTTAAATATTTTTGGATATCTATATACACATATATATGGCAGATGTAAAATATATTAAATTATTTATATGAGGTATGAATAACTGATTTCTCTTTTGATAATGCCTTTTATTTTCCCAAATCACATTGCAATGATTTGGCATCAAGTAAGAGCAAAGAAATAGGTGATCAGAGTAAACAGAAAACTCCACTGATTAGAAAGAAGAAATCAGTGATAAAATTTCTTTCATTTACCACTGGTTCTTGTTTTTCAAAAATGAGAACGTTTAGAGATTTAGCAAAAGCATTATGCATCTCCATCTGCTTTCCATGTCATGCAAGAAAGACAGATACTACTCATTACAAATAATTTTTTAAGGGATGGAGGGAGGAGGAGGAAATCCAGAAACAATATTTATTTGAATATATTGAAAGACAGCACAATTATGCTGTTTTAAAAGACATGTACAATTTATTATTGTAAGAATTTTAAGGTTTTTAAAATTTTTTGCTAGTCTATATATTCTAAATTGTATTTATATCTATTGTATTATACTTGTAATAAGAATGTATAATAAAAAGTAAAATGTAAATTTAGAAGAAATATAAGTTAAATGGGGAATACTGTATGAAAGCAGAATAGAAAATTTCTCAGAATATACTGATATTAGCTATCAAATGCATGCAAGAAAATAGTTTCTATTTTGATGAGATTAACTGAACATGAATGAGTCAGTTATAGGTTCTTCTATAAATTTGATAATGTCTTATTAAATATTCATGATTTCTTTAGAAAATATAATAATAAGTTCTTCAAAATATTTTAACTTTTTAAGTTCAGGATCTTGGAGGGAGAGTAAGAACAAGAGTGAGGGTAAAAGAGAGAGAGAGAGAAAAAAATTATCCCTTTAAAGTGGCGCAATCTTGGCTCACTTGAACCTCTGCCTCCGAAGTTCAAGCAATTCTCCTGCCTCAGCCTCTCAAGTAGCTGGGATTATAGGCACCAGCCACCACACCCAGCTAATTTTTGTACCTTTAGCAGAGACAAGTTTCACCATGTTGGCCAGGCTGGTCTCAAACACCTGACCTCAGATGATCCACCCACTTTGGCCTCGAAAGTGCAAGATTACAGGCGTGAGCCACTGCGCCTGGCCTGGAATTTTAATGCTAGGTTCTCCAACAACAATACTGAATGTTAACAAATAATATTAGTGTTATTAACATCGTTTTTTTGTTTGTTTTAGACCATCTTACTCTCCTCCAGGCTAGAGTGCAGTGGCATAATCAGAGCTAACTGTAATCTCAAACTCCCAGGCTCAAGCAATCCTCCTACCCCAGATACCTAAGCTGGGACTACAAGCACACACCATTACCCCAGCTAATGTTATTTTTTGTAGAGACAAGGTCTCACTGTGTCGCCTAGGCTGATCTTGAATTTTTGGCCTCAAGTGATTGTCTTGCCTAGGCCTCCCAAAATGCTGGGATTACAGGCATCAGCCACTGTACCCAATGATTTATCTTAATTATTCATAATTATTAATAGTTATTCCAACAGCTTACAGTGGTACAGCATTCTGCAGTAGTACACATATATCTAATTTGATCTTCACAACAAATTTTTCAGTTAGGAGTTCCCATTATTTCACAGAAGAAATTGAGGCTCAATGTTTCAATCATAAAACTCATAGCCAGTTTTAAAAATAGATATTCTGATTCCCAATCCAGCTTTCTTGCCTCTGCATCATTTTGTTTAAGTTTAAAAGCTGCCAGCAGGGCACGGTGGCTCACGACTGTAATCCCAGCACTTTGGGAGGCCGAGACAGGTGGATCACCTAAAGTCAGGAGTTCAAGACTAGCCTGACCAACATGGTGAAACCGCATCTCTACTAAAAATACAAAAAAAAAATTAGCTGGGCATGGTGGTGGGAGTCTGTAATCCCAGATACTCAGGAGGCTGAGGCAGGAGAATTGCTTGAACCCAGAAGGTGGAGGTTGCAGTGAGCTGAGTTCGTGCCATTGCACAGCAGCCTAAACGACAAGAGCAAAACTTTGTCAAAAAAGAAAAAGAAAAAAAAGCTGCCAACTACAAACAAGTTAAGTTCTCCTGAAACATCTTGGTCAGTACAGTGCTGTGAGGTACATTTAATTTAATAGTAATTTTCCACACATCAAAAATATGAATGATATTACTTGCCTATGTTTTACTTAATAGGAATGAGTGTACAGCATAGAAGTGATTCATAACTTAAAAAAATTCCCTTGGTTTGACTACTAAACAAAAATACATATTTCTCAAGCTGAGAAACGATAGCATTTTCTTCTGTGTTTTGAAAATGTTTCTTGACTTTATCCTCTTAGCATTTTTTGGACTTTAAAATTTAATAATCCTATTTAGTATAATGTCAACTTCATCTAGTTATTTTTATATATTTTTAGTAAGATATTCCATGGTTCTTGAGAAAGATTCTTATAAAACAGTTCTGAGGCCGGGCGCGGTGGCTCAAGCCTGTAATCCCAGCACTTTGGGAGGCCGAGGCGGGTGGATCATGAGGTCAAGAGATCGAGACCATCCTGGTCAACATGGTGAAACCCCGTCTCTACTAAAAAAAATACAAAAAATTAGCTGGGCATGTTGGCGCGTGCCTGTAATCCCAGCTACTCAGGAGGCTGAGGCAGGAGAATTGCTTGAACCCGGGAGGCGGAGGTTGCGGTGAGCCAAGATCGCGCCATTGCACTCCAGCCTGGGTAACAAAAGCGAAACTCCGTCTCAAAAACAAAAACAAAAACAAAAACAAAAAAAAACAGTTCTGAAAGGAAAACATTATTTTGGTAATAGATTTATTGAAATATAATTCACAGGTCATAAAAATCAACTGTTTAAAGTACAATTCAATACTTTTTTAGTATTCACAAAGTCATGCAGCCACCCCCATAGTAAACTCTGGAACATTGTTAGCACCTCCAAAAGAAATCTTATACCCTTATGGTGACCCTTCATCCTTCTATCCCTCCAGCCCAAGGCAACCACAAATCTACTTTCTGTTTCTATAGATTTACCTATTTGACATTTTATATAAATATAAGTATACTCTATGTGGAGTTTCATATCTGACATCTTTAACTTAGTATAATGCTTTCAAGGTTCATGCACATTGTAGTATGTGTCAACACTTCATTCTTTTTTATTGCTGAATAATAATTATTGTACGGATACACAACATTTGTTCATCCACCTAGTTGATGGACATTTATGTTGGTGTCCATCATTTGGCTATTATAAATAATGCTGTTATGGACATTTATGGACAGATTTGTGTGTGCACATGTATTTTCATTTCTCTTGAGTGTATCTAGGAGTGGAATTGTTGGATCATATGGTAACTCTATATTTATCCTTTTGAGGAACTGCCACACTGTTTTCCAAAGCAGCTGCACCATTTTACATTCCTACCAGAGAGAAAAACACTCTTTTTGAGAGACAAACGATGACGCTATATACACTTAATAAAATGTACTTAATAGCACATTATATATAGCTCTGTAGTAACTGAAAAGTTTCACAAATCTAAATTTCTTTCCTTCTTATAGTAATTTGTTGTACCCCATGAATACCTATGAAATTTTAAAATAGCTCTGGAATTACCTAAGTAAACTATTTATAAAGCTGACTTACTGAAGTCAATTTCTTGGTGAAGATATACACAAATTTTAATAATAAAAATATAAAATATGTGGTACTTTGTTAACACTTGATATTTTCATTTCTTGTTGGTCACTGTTTAGATATTACAGTATTTTCATGGTAGAATATATTACACAAATTTAATATTTGGAGAAAACTGGAGAACCTAATGATCTCAATGAATGTTCAAAAACTGTTTTATAATCTAAGAGTCAGGCTAAGTATCTCAAACTCATCACATTTTAAGCCCAGTAATTTACAGAAAGTGTATACAAGATCCTGCCAGTTCCAGCCAATTAAGTCTAATAGATACATGGGTCACTGATTTGAAATTCTTCCCTTCTTTTTTCCTATGGTAATTTCAGTGTATGTGTCTCTCTCTCCTTCCCCAAATCCAGAACAGTATTAATTACACCAAATGAAATGACTACAAATCAAATATACATAGATATCATTTGTCAAAGTACTATCTGCAACACAGATCTGCTTTTACATTATCCCATAAATGAGTCTACATATTCCAGGAGAATGCGCCAAATGAACTTAAAAATAAGTTTAGTGGACAAAGGACTACAGGTTAAGTTCCCATCCATTTACAGGGGCCCAAGGCTAAGACAAAGTTCTGTCCTCAAGGACCATATGAAAGACAGAACAAGTTGTGCAAACAGTACATTTATTTTGCAGTGAAATTGGGAAGCCACGTGCTGTTGTGTCATAGTTGTAGGTAGTTTCTCCAAAATAGGAACAAGCACATGTGGTGGTTTCATTTCACTCTATTTCATGAAAAAAAAAATTACAACTGGGCAGAATAACGTGTCACAATTCTTTTTTCTCTTTCTGAATTTTTTGTTTCTCTAGAAAAGCATGTGGTTTTTATGGGACAGAGAATGGAGAGAAAAAGAGATTTTCTAAAATAAAAACCAATTTATTTTAAACATATATCTAATGTACTAGAAGCTGAGAAAGGAAATATTTTAAATCTCTGTCTGGCCATGAAAAGAAACTCTTCCTTTGTTTCACTCAGTTGAAATAGTATATTCTCCTCAAGTCATACAATTCAAACATTTTATATACAAGGACCCCTAATGGTCACTGTTAGCATTCCTAGTGCCACCTTTCGGCTCTAAGACCCTTGTTTCCTGATTCTTCAGGAACTAAACCATAATGCCATTCTCCTATTTTGAGACTCTGCCATCACTCACATTTTCTCAAGGCTTTAGGAACTGTAAGGAATACTATTCAGCCTTAAAAAAGAAAGAAATTCTGTCATTTATGATGACATGGATGGAACTGGAGAACAATGCTAAGTGAAATAAGCCAGGCACGGAAAGACAAATACATGTTCTTCCTTATACATAAAATCTAAAACAACAGAACTCAGAAGCAGGGAGCATAACCACCATTCTACCCTGAAGAGGCTGGAAATAGGAAGATGATGGTCAAAGGGTACAAAATCTCAGATGAGAAGAATTTCTCTTTTTAGTTCTATTACACAGCACGGTGAATATAGTTCATGATAGAGTACTGTATATTTAAAAATGGATGAGATAGTAATTTTCAAATGTTCTCATCACAAATGATATTAAGTATTTGAGGCGATGGATATGTTAACTAGCTTGATTGAAGTATTCTGCGTTATATTCAGAAATCAAACATAGTTTTTTACCCTACAAATTTATACAATAATAAATTGCCAATTTACAAGTAGTAGTAGTAGCAGTAGGTTAGTTGGTCAACCTTCTGATCCTATAAAGGGTGAAGAAACATTTTAAGACTCTCCAACTACCAAACCTGAGGCTGTTCCTCCCAACCATACTTTCTTCTCCAGTGGATATTATTCAAACAAGGATAATATCCCAATAAGGTGTCAGGAGTTGAAAAGTGACAACCATATGAAGAGCCATATAATCTAAAATATCCTCCCTGTCATCCTTTCTTGGGTCTTCTTTATAAGAATCCCATAGTCACTGCTCTTTCCTCATCTGTAACATTAATTACCCTTTAAAGGGTGGCCGGGGGCAGGTGGGAAGGGGGAATGGACTTAAATTTCTTAAATGCCTACTGTGCCAGACACATTAGTTACATCATTTAACCTAAGAGGCACAACAATGTTGCAGATGAAGAATGAGAGACACAGAAGATAGGTGACTTATTGGCCACAGTGGTACAGCCAAGCGTATGCATGTGCTCTATAATAAATTCCTCTGATTCAAACCCTTGCCCAGTTACCTCAGGAAAACCTCTCCGTTATTTCTTTCAGTTCCTTTGTTAATCAAATCAAAACACAACCAAAATAATAATGCTTTAAGGGCAGCAGTTGTGATATTCTTTAAGCCAAAAGAAAGCTAAACGTGGTGAAGGAAAACTATACCGAAGAACTTCCATACACATTTCTGACCCTGAAAGTTGATTTTAGGATATTTCTGAAACTATCACTGTATCTCCTCTTTCAAACAAATCTGTTTGTCCTCAGACTCCAACATTTATAATAAAACACTTTCTAATTTAATGTTACTTTGATTATCAGCACTGCAACAGTACTTTTTCCAACATGTTATTCTTCCCTAGGAACTGAGGTCTTTGCAGTGCAGGCTAGCAAACCAAAACACCATTTACAACTCCATTTCTGTGAAGAAAAATGCTTGGAAAGTTCCAAAGTGCCAATGCACAAATACTTACTTGCAGGACACAATGTTTTAAGTTGGGGACAGCTAATATTTATGAAATGTGCCCCAAACAAAAATGTATCTTTCAATAGGAGCCTGCAGGAACAGAGGGCTCCTGCCATCACTGCCCCTGGCATCCACACCCCCTCAAAAAAATGTGATTGGAATTCTATAAAAATAATCTGCCTTTCAGGCAGTTCCAAAGTAAATTGAGGAAGAGCAAAAACATGGAATCAGAAATATAACAGTAGACTCCAATCTGCATACAAACAACATTGATAGTTTCCTTTCTGGTTAATTTCCACCTTAATATATCTCATGTAAAATTCAGAGTGTCCACTAAGCATTGAAACTTCAAGATTAATATTCACAATGAATCATTTTTTACATATTACATTCAGATTTTTTTAAAATAAGAGCAAGGAACTATTCTAACCTAAAATTTGAAGACAACTAGAAAATCTCCTATTAAAAGATTTTATTAGCAATGTAACTTGTTGGAGAACTTCAGTCATTATTTATATGTTTATTACTATACATGTAGATTAAATTCATTTTTATTAGATTATGTTTTATTTAAAGAGAACAAATATCCTCAAAAGGATTCTTCCATAAACTTTAACTAGTACTGCCTAGAAACTTCCTACTAAGAAATGCTTTTGTACTTTAATTTTGAGAACTTATAATTTTATAAAAATATAAATCTACCAGTTTTATTTTTAAAAATGCCCATTTTTCCTCCATAACTCTGCTCATAATTATTATTATATTTCATTTTAGACATGCTAATATAAAAATTAAATCTACCTTTTGGTAACTTTTTTTGAAAGCAGAAAAATCTAGGCAACAAAATTTATTAGGGGATTTCTTTGTAGCATTTTGGGGTATCACTGATGACCAGGTTTTTAAAAAATTAGTTGATTCTAAAGATAAAATCTTGAAAGGCACAAATTTACAAATTATCAAAGAAATACACAGAGAGATAAGTATTGAAAAAGGAAAATGTAAGAATTAAGTTTGCAAGCAAACCTGCAAAAATTACAAGGGAGTCATACTTCAAAAAGACTAGCTGGCCAAATTAAAAAAAAAAAAAAAAAACATAGCAATTATTAAAAAAAAAAAATCCACAAAATTACTAAGGTTCCTAGGTTTACATTAGACCATCTGTAATGAGAAAACAGCATTTTCAGCACTATCACTGCATTCATAAAGATGGTGACATTACCTTCAGGTAGATGTTGCTAGGGAGTCCAGACTTAAGGGACAAAATCAAGGTTTTGTTACTTGAAGGATAAGAACCTATCACCGTTACTTTGAACTCAGGGTACAAAGTACTTTTCTCAATGGTAGAATGTCAAGTGCTTTGTAGTACTGAAATCAGAGGAAACTGTCAGATTTTGATTCTACAAAATGCACATTTTTACTTGTTGCCGATTTTCTACTCTTCTCTTACCATTAGTACACAGGGCTTTATGTAGTTATTTTAAAGGCGATGCATAGTTAATTTGATTGGTATGCCTCTTCAGATACTTTTTTTGTGAATTTTTCAAATTTGCTCTGGCCCAAATATCAGTGTTCCCATATAATTCTTGTCCCACGTAATGTACACAGATACCCTTTAATATGTACCTATAATCAACCACTCATATTAACTTCTTCTTTAATACATTATAAAAGCCAGGCTGCAAGTATAATAACCCTGTCATATAAAAAATACAGAAAATAATAAAAAATTAAAATAAGCTTCATAATGATCAACTATTTTTAGAGTAGTTACTTTAAAGATTTAGAAACAACATAAGTTTTTAGGGGGAAAAAAAAAATCCTTAAATCCCTGTACTAAATTTTGAATGTTTCCACTACAGAGGTTAAATGCCCAAGCTGATTTGGTATCAAAATTAAAGTGTCAGAAATAGAATTAAGTTATAACTTTTCTTCATCGCCATTTTATCATACACTTAAAAGTGGAATTAATAATATTAATTTGAAATGAAGCTTCCAAATATTTATGGTGCTATAATTCCATTCTTGAAACATAACTTTTAAAATAATAAATCATTCCAAGAAAGGATGATTATAAAGAGATTAGTGAACAACAGTTCCCATTTATTTATCTATTCAAGAGGTAACTTAGTTTTAAGGATGTTGTTAGAAACAATATTATTTCACAGTCATTCAAACTTTTCAGCTTATGCACAATCTACAAATGTATAATCGTTTGAAATAAAAATTGCCTTGCTATCATTAAAAAAAAAAACAATCATTCTTGTTTTTCAGAACTTAATACCCTGCTTGGATATGCTGCACTCTTCTGGGCATAGAATTTCATAGCAGGTACCCAAATAACCGAGCCATAAAGCGAACTTTATCAAACAATAATTTCCTATTAACAAGAACATTGAGTGTATGACTGACTCATTTTACGCAAAACAAGATGACAAATGATAATAATTAAATAAAAACTGGTAAGGGTTTGTGATTACTTTTCTATTTTCTCGTACAGTTTAACACCTGAAAACAACTGTATTGGAGACACCTTCTTGAAAGGTGCCAGCTGTTTTCTTTGTCATAGGCACACACAGAACTAACGTCAAGTTTCCAGAGAAGGGTGAGGATGAAATTAGGCGACTACAAACCAGCTTTCAGAAATGGGAAGTCAGTCAACGTCTTCCTCTCTGATAACGCTGTATTTGTGGAGCAACGAGGGAATTACAAAAACATTTTGGAAAATAATTTCTATTGGACCAAGTCCTCACTTCGTTGGAAGTAGTCGGATCCAAGAGTCAATTTCGACACAACGCTCGACTTACTGCTCGAAGCTACCGCAGCATAAAACTCGTCTTCGAATGGAAAATTTGACCAACTGCTATGAGGTAAATGAATAGTGAAAGTAGGGGTAGGTGGGAGAGGCGAACAAGTTTTTTTGGGTTTTGGGTTTTTAGAGGAGAAGGCGCATACGGAAAAGTCCTAAGCAGGCACAGAAGCATTTCTCTCAGGATGTAGAAGGATGTTGGACCAGAGGGCTCAGAAGCTCCCAGGGTCACGGCTCCCCTAACCCAGGGACTCGGGGCTTAACTGCTACCAGGTACCTGGGGAACCCCGGCCTTGGATAAAAAGAGGGTAACTGGAGTAAAGTCGTGCTTCAGAACGACCCAGTGCCAGGGATCCGCTGCGAGACCCCGCTTTTCCCGGGACGCCCTCGGGAGCGCCCCCGACCGCCCCGCGCGGGTCGGAGGAGGAGGCAGGGAGGTCCCGCGCCAGCCCAGGCGCCTCACGGGGCAGTCGAGGGTCAACCAGCCCGGGGACCCGGGGCCGAGGCCGGCGCAGGATAAACTCCCCGGACCCCGAACTCCGCCTGCCGCTTCTCGGCGCTGGGCCTCAGCCACGGGTTCAACCGCCCGCCTCACCGCAGCCCCCGCCTACCTCGCGCCTCTCGGCCCCGCGACCTCCCCGCCGCCTGCCGGGCCCTAACGAGGCTCAGCTTCCCGTAAATTCCCCGCCCCGCGCAGCCCCCTCCTCGCCTCGGCCCCGCCCCCGCGGGACCCTGGGCGGCGCGTGATTGGCCCGCCGCGCCGTCACTCTCCGGTCGCGTCACCGCCCTCGTTTCCTACCGCCCCGAGACCGGCAGTGAGATTAGTGCTCGCGGGGCCGCGGCGGAGGGCGGCGTGCTCCTCTGTTCGCTGCCACTCGCCCGCAGGTCGGCGCGCTCGCCCACCTGAGCCGCGCCGGGGCTGCGGGGTGGCGGGGCAGGGCGCTCAGCCCAGCCGAGGAGAAAGAGGCAGCAGTGTCAGCGCGGAGATGGGCAGCGGGCGAAGTTGACGGGTTCCCCGCCCACGCTGCGCCCCTCTTGCCCAGAGGTGCGCTGCCCCTCCCCGAGGTGCTCACGCGCGGCCCTGCCCCGGGCCTGCGCGGGACTCCCCGCCCGTTCCCCCGGGACCCGAAAACTTCACCCCAAGTCCGAAGCGTGGGCTGCGAGGGAGGAGCCCGAAGCTGGACAGGACTCCGCTCAGGGGGAGTGGTCCTGGCGGGTATCTAGGCGTCGGAGGGCGGAGACCCGCTGGAAACTTTATCATCCTCGCCCTAATTCCTACGCTTCACTGTCTTTCTTCTCCCCGCAGGGGCCGCAGCCAGCGGTCTGTCGCGAGTGCCTGTGTGCCCGAGGAGCCGCCCCGGGGAGCAGACCCGGCGTGGAGTTGTTCCCCCAGGGGAGACCCGCAGCCCAGCCGAGGGGGTCGGGCGGCCTGGATGCGCAGGACCCAGCCCCGCAGCCGCTGACGCCCAGCGGCGGCGAAGTTTGGCTGCTGAGCGGCGCGGCGCCGGACCACCGGACAGCGGGAGCGATGCCCGTGGGGGGCCTGTTGCCGCTCTTCAGCAGCCCTGCGGGCGGCAGCCTGAGCGGTAGCCTGGGCGGGGGGCTCGGCAGCGGCGGCAGGAAGGGGTCAGGCCCCGCCGCGCTCCGCCTGACGGAGAAGTTCGTGCTGCTGCTGGTGTTCAGCGCCTTCATCACGCTCTGCTTCGGGGCGATCTTCTTTCTGCCGGACTCCTCCAAGCTGCTCAGCGGGGTCCTGTTCCACTCCAGCCCCGCCCTGCAGCCGGCCGCCGACCACAAGCCCGGGCCCGGGGCGCGCGCGGAGGACGCGGCCGAGGGGCGAGCCCGGCGTCGCGAGGAGGGTGCGCCCGGGGACCCGGCGGCCGCCGTGGAGGACAACTTGGCCAGGATCCGCGAAAACCACGAGCGGGCTCTCAGGGAAGCCAAGGAGACCCTGCAGAAGCTGCCTGAGGAGATCCAAAGAGACATCCTGCTGGAGAAGGAGAAGGTGGCCCAGGACCAGCTGCGTGACAAGGCGCCGTTCAGAGGCCTGCCCCCGGTGGACTTCGTGCCCCCCATCGGGGTGGAGAACCGGGAGCCCGCCGACGCCGCCATCCGTGAGAAGAGGGCAAAGATCAAAGAGGTGAGTGGGCTGCGCCAGAAATCCCTCCCGGTGGGCCGTTTTTCAGGGAGAAACGGCAAGCCTTTGAAACTCTGAAGACTGCAACATTACAGTGTATGGGAAGATTCAGGTTTGCCCCTTCCACCAGGTGCTGTGTCAAAAGCCCTTTTGTTTCCTGTTTTCAATATTGTAGGAGATAAGGCCAATAAGATCTAAGGTCGAATCTCGTTGCTTTTAACTTGCGTGCTCTTACTCTGGTGAGCACAAGCCATAGGAGGTAGGTATACATACATGGGCAGGTAATACACAAACCACCTTCTCTGGCTGCTACACGGTTAATCGCCCCACCAGTAACAGCGACAGCACTAATCAGCTTCCTGGTAAGGCTTGGGGACGTGACTTTAAAGTGGAGCTTCACGCGTGATGAAGAGGTTCTGATAGCCAGCCAGCATCCCCCAGGTTCAGCCACGTGGCCCTTGTCTGCCAGATGGCATTCTGTGTGTACTTTGAGACCATAAAGGTGGAACTTAAGAACTTCCCATCATCTAGGGATACTATCGTTTGTTTTTTTAAAAAATGAAAATATTAAAGGGCTAGTCTGCTGCCTCTTCTATTTCTAGTGCACAGTCAGAAATAGGGTATTCCATGTGATGCAACAGGTTTGCCTCCACAGCAGCACAATGTTGACAGACTTAATCCAGAATAAACATGGACTTTGAGACGTCTTTCCTAATTTCCTTCTCATAATGTTCAGATAGAACTTGTAATATGTGATTAGGTCAGGACCAGTTTAACCGCTGAAAGTGGCCATAAAAAGTCATTTCAGGCTGTCATTTTCAAGATGAAAGTTGAAGGGCCCGGATCTCCAGAACCAGTTAGTGATGAGTCAGGACTTGAAGCCCGAAGTCCGAACTTCCCCCCAGTCACAAGTCACCACACTCTCTGTGAACATGCCTCCTCCCTGAGCTACTTCCCTGTGTGGAGCGGTGCCAGCCTGGGTTTTACATGTAAAAACTGTAGGAACCACATTAAAAGCCTGTCATTCCAAATCTTGGTTCAGTTTTCTAAAATAGATTGTAAGTGTAAGTAATATTTTTGCCATTTAAAAAAATAATACAGTCTGTGAAAATAAATACTGTATTTTCACAGGTAATGAGGAGGGCAAGTCCCTGATCCCATTTTCAGAGAGTAAACACATTTTTGAGGTGGTGAAGGGGTATTTAGCTTAAGTGGCTGCAGAATGAAGGCAGCAGGATTGTCATAGGATTTGTGACTTTATAATATAAGACCAGCTGAATTTGGTTAAGCTGTAATTGAGCAAGTAAAGTGGACTTGGATCCCTTTCAGTTTAAGAAGAATGCCTTCATACCCCCTGCGCAGGTAGCTTCCTTCCACAGTCCATCAGCCTATCTGCTTTTTTGAGACCCCCCCCCACCCCACCCTCAGGGACAGAACCCTCCCGTTTTGGGGGAATGGATTCCACTCTCTAGAACAACTGTCTAGCAGTTTCCTTTCTCCATGAAATCCTGCCAGTGCTGCCAAATCAGGAAGATGGAACAAAGCTCTACCTCTTACCAAATCCTTCCAGATTCTTTAAAAATATCCAACCAGAATCATAGGAAGTTAACCCCAGATAATCTGTGTCTGCTTGTGTTTCTGTTCAATTTGAGCAGTGTAATTCATACATTTCATGCCTTTAAATCCATATGAGCTGCCAGTTAGTACAAAATCCCAGTTGTCCAAGGAAAAGATTTTAATGCTAAAGATATATAGATGTTAGGCCGGGCACGGTGGCTCAAGCCTGTAATCCCAGCACTTTGGGAGGCCGAGGCGGGTGGATCACGAGGTCGAGAGATTGAGACCATCCTGGTCAACGTGGTGAAACCCAGTCTCTACTAAAAATACAAAAAATTAGCTGGGCATGGTGGCGCGTGCCTGTAGTCCCAGCTACTCAGGAGGCTGAGGCAGGAGAATGCTTGAACCCAGGAGGCGGAGGTTGCGGTGAGCCGAGATCGCGCCATTGCACTCCAGCCTGGGTAACAAGAGCAACACTCTGTCTCAAAAAAAAAAAAAAAAAAGATATATAGATGTTAAGCTGTTGGTACTGACCAGCAGTGATTATAAGAGCATTCAGAACAGAAACAGATGCAGCAGTAGCAGTCTCCTCAGGACAGCATGTTAATTGTGTGCGTATCCATCCCTGGTAGATCCATGTTGTCTGTGTCCCTAAGTCACAAGGTTTTCATTAACTGTGTAAACAAGATTTATGTAGCCTCTGTCTAACATCTTAGCACCTAGATGTTTTGAAATTGCTCAGTCTTGCATAAAGTAGTGGAACTAAAAGTGTTCTTTAAAATTCCTTGTTGCTGTGAGAACCCCAAGAGCCAGCATAATTGGCTTCAGGGTTTAGTCAAAGGCTAACAGGAAGAAATATCTTATGATTTTTCCATCAGATTAGTTCAGGTAGATGTAATTCTTTGTAAAAAAAAAAAAAAAAAAAAAAGATGAAAAATAATTCTGTTCTAAAAACTGTGCTGTAAATATTTGGCTTTAGACAGGCAGGAGTGGTTGTCCATTGTTAATAGGGCACTAGACTTTAACTTTACATATTTGGATTCAGTTTCAAGTACCTCTTTGGACTTTTTGTTGTAAGTCAGTAGATTTTTGCCTTGGTTTTGTTGTTTAACATTTCTGTCTTGTCTTGTCTTTCCTTTCCTTTCCTTTTTTTTTTTTTTTTTTTTTTGAGACAGAGTCTGGTTCTGTCGCCCAAGCTGGAGTGCAGTGATGCGATCTCAGCGCACTGCAACCTCTGCCTCCTGGGTTCAAGCAATTCTCCTGCCTCAGCTTCCCAAGTAGCTGGGATTACAGGCACGTGACACAATGCCCAGGTAATTTTTGTATTTTTAGTAGAGATGAAGTTTCACCATGTTGGTCAGGCTGGTCATGAACTCCTGACCTCAAGTGATCCACCCACCAGCCTCCTAAAGTGCTGGGATTACAGGTGTGAGCCACTACACCTGGCCTGTTTCTGTATTTTCTATTTCTCTTTATACTTAGGTTCTCTGTCACATCTGAATGCACTAACACTTATAGTTAAAATATAGAAAGTGCAGGCAAGTCTAACGTGTTAGAAGCTTGTACTGTAATTTGAGTCAACCTGTTATTTTGTACTTGGTTCGAAGTCAGTGAATACTATTTTTTATATCTATGACACAATTATGTTATTAGTACTACAGTAGATTTTTAACAACTTTTTGTCTTAGGGGAGATACTCTGTTAATTTCAAATAGGTCATTGTACAGAATGCTTCATAAAAAATCTTAAATACTTTCCGCTGCTAATTTGATGGATGGTAAAATTTGGATGTAAAACTTCAAATTAGAATTAAGATCTTCCTTCGTTCACCCCTGTTAAAATTTCATAAATTAACTCTGGGATTTCTCTGAGATTTATGATATATACATAGAGTATATTTATTTTCATGAGTTTGATCTTAAAATTGAACTCAAGTTATCCTTAGCTTTAAAAAGCAGTGTTAGAATGATAAGCATAAAAGTTAAAATAGCAGCATGGAAGTTTTAGAAAAATCATCTGTTTACTTTTTTTTTTTTTTAAATCAGAAATCATTTTTACCCACTTCCCCAATTAGCCCAATTAGCCTGTGCTCTCCTTTAGGATTAAAGCCTTAATCCAATTTGGGGGATGATTTTTGTTTGTTTGTTTTCTGGAATTATGGGGAGGCCTGAGTAATAGGGGCTGGAGCTAAAGACAGTCAGGTTGTCAGAGGGGACTCCTTTCCTCTCAGGCTGGAATCCTCACCAACGTAAGTGGGGGTTGGGGGTACATACTGACTGGCAGCCTTAGATTTGTCATGTAAGGCTTTAGGACCCTGTACCTGTGGGGTCACGGTTGTCTTCTCTCTGTTCTCCAAACAAGACTTTAGTATTTTATTCCAGACCTATTTGTATAATCATGAATTTAAAGAACATCTTCATATTGATTGCTAAGAGTTAAAATATATATTTATTCTATTTTACACTAGCCTTAGGTATATAGCCTATCGTTTATGTTAACTCTTAACACTTTACTCTTTGGGTAAAGATCAGATGTGGGAATAATCTGACTTTTATTTTGACAATTAACTTTCCAGTTTATTTGTATGGTAGTTCTGGTGTGGAAAATAATATTTATAAAATAATAAGAGCCATGATTTGGAGAACTGGCCCAAGAAGCTTCAGCATCCTTTGGTTGCCTGCCTGTGCCACTGTGCTGTAACACATTCCCTACCAAACATAGGCCAGTGTGGGATTGCCCCACCCAGGGGCCCTTCCCCAGAGCAGGAAGGACATGGAGTGTTTGCAAAGGTTTCTCTCCTTAGCAAGTAGATAAGTTTTCAACACTGTAAGTTCTAGAGTAGGTGCTGGCTGTTAATATATAAAAGCAATGTATATATATATATATATATATATATATATATATATATATGTATGTATATATAAATGGGTAGTTAATTATGTTCAGCTTCCTTTTCTATATGTAAGCTATTGATAATTTCTCTGAGAAGAGTATTCTGTTTTCCTCTTATCAGGCAAGTAGGACTCATATAAAGGAGCTGTTTATGTATTTGAGACTTAGAACCTAGTTAAAAGTGTGAAAAGAGGTTTTTAAAAATGTATTTTCAAACCAATGCATCTGTACTCCTTAGGTGAGCTAATAAACTAAACCATCATGAAAACTTTATCCTAGTGTTACACAGAGTGCATTTGTATGAGATCTGAATTTGTTGGAATTCATTGAAGAACTTACATATTTGAATCAGATTATTTCATAAGCTGTGCTGGTATAAATTTTTTATTGAAGAGAATTTTAAGCATTTGTCCCAAGGTCAGAGGGGAGAAATACCCACAGATCCGTGTGAGGGATGAGGGCTAAATACATGGGGTAGATCAGAATTGCACTGGAACCTGGTTATACCCAATAACCCTGTCAAACACCTGTGGTGTTTTAAATTTCTTTCTTTATAAACATGTGTGTGTTTGTCAAAGAAGTTTTGATTAGTCAGAATAGGAACAGCCACTGTGGGCTGCAGGGATAAAGTGAAATGAGTGGCAAAACAGCCTCTCTCCCCTCAAGTAAATGAAAATAATAAATGAGATACCTATGTTTGGTAGTTTAGGAAAGAGATTCTCCCTTTGAGGAAAGTAAGTCTTGACTTTTCTGTCAGTATTTTTAGCCTAGTTCCTTGCTTGGTGTTCAGTAATTGAAATATGTCTTATCCCCACCCCCCACCGCTCAATCTCTTAAAAGACCCTTTACACAAATTCTGCAAATTATGCCATGATAACTTTAAATCTCAGATTTTAAAACTAAGTATGTGCTCCAAGTTATAAAGTATTGCATCTGAATGAGAACTGAAAATAGCTCATTCATTTTACAGTAGCGGCAACCAAGACACAAAGATTGTTCTGGAAGTCACATCACCTCTTAGTAGCGGAATTGAGTTGCAAAGGGAATCCCCAATCGTCTGAGTGTTGCTTACTGTCCCCTACATGGCTTGTCTCCTAAATAAAACTCCAAAGAATTGTATAAATTATTCATGTTTATTATGTACAAACGCTAATAGAGAGTACAAAAAACATACAATTCTGCATTATTATAAATTTGACCTTATACTAGTTTTTTTTTTTTCAGCCAACCATGGGTCAAAGTAGTTTTTAAGTCAATTAAAGTTTAAAAACTTACCAGTGGCATAGTTTAGAAGGCTTCTTCTTTGTAAAGACACCCAGGGAAAGTTTGATAAGGACATCGTGTTCTCTTTATAAAGATCTCTCAAGAAGCAGAGGCATTTGTAATCTTTCGGTTAAACATTCTTTATGAAGAAAAGTTGGGAAGAAGAAAGAAGGGAGAGCAGAAGAGAGTGAGTTACTGTATATACGAAGGGTGAAAGAAGAACACCCAGAGAAGGGGCATGTGATGACTGGAAGGACTGCTTTAAAATTACAAATGTGTGTGATCTTCTGATATTGCACCATTGATAATGGAAGAATGCCAGCTAAGCTAAACATTGATTGTTTTAAAAGTAGACATACATGTAAAAATCACACCAATCTGTGGGCAATTCTTTCCACTCAAGTAGGTTCTGAAGATTCTTTTTTTGGGTGCACTTAACCTGTCTCTGCTCCATCCATTTGGAGCATTGTAGTGGTTAGAAGGATGGTTCTGGACTTGGATAACCTGGGTCTGAATCTAACCTCTACTGTACATTAGCTTTGTGACCTTCTGCAAATTAATCTCTCAGAACTTTAGTTTCCTGATCTGTAAAATGAGGTTAATAGTAGTGCCCACTGTGTTGGACCCTGAGGCTTAAATGTGATAGAATGGTATCAGGCACGAAGTGGGCACACAATAAATAATGCTGCTTGTTATTACTGCTGTTACTGGTCACCACCTAAAGCCATCAAGCCAGGATTGCATTGATATATATATTGTTTAATAATTCAGGAAAGTGGGTAATGAAGTTTCAAAAGGGTATCCAAAATAGTTAAGTTTTAGTGCTTAAAGGAATACATTTCCAGTGCATCGAAAAGATCTTCCTACATAGCTATAATTTTATTGTGCTACAGTCAACTCTGATTTTCTTAGATTTCTACCAAATTCCAAAAAAATGTTAAGTATCTTTAAAATGATATACTTACTGTGTATACTTCTTCAGCTTCTTCAGAATATGTGTTAAAGAAGTAATTTGTCTCTTTCTCACAGTCAAATATGCCTATTCCTGCAGATACCATCTTCTCAGAGTGGTCACAGTCAAGTTATCTTAATTTCTCTTTTTTTCTAATAAAGAATTTTTTTCTTTACACAATACTGATGGGATTTCACTATATTTCCTGGGCTAGTTTCAAACTGCTGAGCTGAAGCAATCTTCCCATCTCGGCCTCCCAAAGCGTTGGGATTACAGGTGTGAGCCACCATGCCTGGCTGAGTTATCTATCTTAAGTATTGAAGTTATTCTCCTAAACAGAGAGATCGAGTAAAGTGAATTTCAATCTGTGTTGTCTTGGAGGAATGTTTTTAAGAAGTGAAAATTATTATTTTAGGCTTGGCAAAAATTATATAATTATGATAAATTCTGTAATCAGAGCTCAGTCCATCACCTGATAGTCAAAGTTAGCATAAATCAGTTAAGAGTTTGGCCTCTTTGAGAGATTCATGTTGAATTTAGATTTATTAGAATTCCAGGCCCACTACTCATTTTACACATGACAAATAAGGCCAGTGAGCTGTGACTTCCTGAGATGCCCCCAGTGTACACACAGTAGCTGAGAACTGCTTCTCAGGTGTTGAGAAATGCTGAGAACCAGGCCGCAGTTTGCCTGGGATAATCTTGACTCTATTGAGAACTTGTGCCCTGGTCACTGACTGACCAGACCCTCCCTCTCCTCAGCCCTAAAAGGCAGGCCAACTGCCATGAACCCCACTGAGAGCATCCTAGAAGGAGGTGGGACATCTTTGCTGGGTAGGGGATTGCCTAAGAAAGCAATACCAGCTAATTCCTTCGCTCCAGAGAAGTGGCAGCACTGCCCCACCCCCACTGAGGTCTGATAAAGACTTCTGTGATCATTAGGTACTTAAAGAAAACCAAATGAGATTAAGGCTTAAGAGCATTTAAAAGTCACAGCCCTCATTTCTGTCATGAATACTCTGGCAGTTCTTTGGGTACTTTAGAGCTGAGCTGTCCTGCAGATAATCCAGAACAGAGATAATAAAATTGAAAAGCAGACATATCCTTTGTGTTTACTTGACTTTTGTGACGAGAATGACTCCTCCTGCTCTCACATTTCTCAGCCTGGCTCTTAAGTTGATCAAAAGCCGAGTCCCTGATTTGCTCTGCTGCTTTCTCATCACTCTTGCTCTACATTCTTCATTTAAGTGACACTCAGAACACATTATATTAACTTTTCATTTGCATTTTTCATGTTTTTATGTGAGTCACTAATTAGATTGTCCTGTCTTGTGTGGAAGTGCTTAGTATGAGCAACTTAGTATGAGAGAGGGCATGGAGATGAGGGGTTACAAACCCGATGCAGGACACCGAGTTCTGAAAGGGTACTTTAATAACAGCATTGCCACCCTCTGAAACAACCTTTGTTGTCGGTCCTTGTTTGTCTATGCTAGGAGTTTATGAGAAAGGGTGTGGCAATAATTGGTTTCCAAAGGCCTATGAATGACTATGGCAGAGACATGAACTCAAGCCATCCATAGACCACGAGCTATTGCTAATGTCTCCATTTCTGTGAAATCTTTCCTCATTAAATGGTCTTCTTAAGGACCCCTCAGAGCACTCAATTCTTCTAAGTTACAGGAAGATTTCAGAAATAGGACGGGAGACCAGATCCTAGCCTACATTGGGTGTGGCATGTCCAGCTTCCCGAGCTGCTGTTTAGGTCGTGATTGTCTGTCCCTAGTTCCTCTTTCACAGTAATACATGCTGGAGCTACGTACTAAAAGGGGAGTGTGTTTCCTCACTGTCTCTCTCTCTATCGGGGCATAAGACAAGAGAACAGACCTGTGGAATGATTAGGGAAACTCAGTGCTATGTACCCAGTCTCAAAATCTCATTTCACCAGTGTTTTCTTTTTACTGTTTTGTTTGTTTGTTTGAGATGGAGTCTTGCTCTGTTGCCCAGGCTGGAGTACAGTGGTGTGATCTTGTCTCACTGCAACCTCTGCCTCCTGAGTTCAGGCAATTCTCCTGCCTCAGCCTCCTGAGTAGCTAGGATTACAGACACCTGCCACCATGCCTGGCTAATTTTTGTATTTTTAGTAGAGACAAAGTTTTACCACATTGGCCAGGCTGGTCTCAAACTCCTGATCTCAAGTGATCCACACCCACCTTGGCCTCACAAAGTGCTGGAATTATGTACGTGAGCCACCATGCCTGGCCATTTATTGATTCTTAAAGGCTTGCTTTAAAGGTAAGTGAATAAAGTTGTTCAGCAGAGTTTTTAATATTATACTTTGATATTTGTCTTAGCAAAGGATAGGTTTGCTGAAGCAAGTATCTTCCATTGTGTTATTTTATTTTATAAACCCATGTCTGCTTGGGAAAGAAAAATTTGAAAGCACACACTAGAGTAGAAAAAAAAGTCCTTTATAGTTTTATCACTCAGTCACTAAGTAATGTCAATACTGCCCCTCCCCAACCCCAGTATGTAAGTTCATTCCCCCCCAGTTATAACCACACTATATATGCTTTTTTTAAAATCATTTTCTTTGCAAGTGTCATTTTATGTTAGCATAATATATCATGTCAAAACATCGTACTTTATTTAACCATTCCTTTGGACCTGAACATTTAGATTATTTCTACTTTTTTGTTTTTATTAAAAATGCGGAGACAGACACCTTTGCCCAGTAAATTTCTATCTCACTTTTTATTGCCCACACCCTGGTAAGTAGGATTTTCTCTTAAGTTCTTAAGAGGGGAAATAAATTGGCCAACAGATAGTACATTTTGAGGCATGACTTTCCAGAAACCATTTATTCTCTTATGTGTCATATAATGAATGGAGTCTGTTGATTCTTTGTGAATTTCATAGAAGATGAAGCAGTATATGATATTTTCAATTTGCTTTTCTTTGATCCACACTTTCTCCTGTGTTGGTGATTTACATTTCTTCCTTGCGAGTTGTATAGATAGAACAAGTAAGTTTTAAAAGGAGGAAGATTGGGAAGGTGGCAGAGCTTGGAGGCCTAAGGAGTGAGATCCACCAGAGGAGTTGGATCTGGCACGCTAGGTGAATGAACATTGATTCCTGTGGGAGGAAAAGTCCTGAAGGCAAGAGTTAGGATTTTATAAAGCAAAGTTAAAACAAAAAAAAAAAATTTCCCCCTTGATTGCACACTTAGGGTAAAATATTCTTTATTGAAAGGAGCTCTTACCAAGCACTTGGGACAGCCCACATCCCTCAGCTAAGACCGAGCCAGCTTTACCAGTTCATCTTCATTTTTAGGTGATAGTTGAGATTTTGCCTCAGATATTTGAGGAAGGTATTGACCTCTCTGGAGATTTGCGGAAGGCTCTTTCTCCTTTTAGAATTAATCAGGATGCTTTTCTAATAGTTGAAGATCAAAAGTTGTCCAAATAGAATTTCAGAAGTGATTTTAATGATGCCAGAAAATGGCAAGTCTTACAAAGCTGAATTCTTAAAGAAGAAAAAAATAACCAAAAGGAAATCATGAGATTTCATAGAAATGTTTGTTCTTATGTGTGAAGAGGCAGGCTAGTCTTTTGTATGTGCAAGGCCTTCATTGTTTTAAATAGGATAAATATGCATTTTGTCAAAGATATTTTATTTTTAAAGAAAAGTATGATTTTGTGTGTGTGTGTGTGTGTGTGTGTGTGTGTGTATGTGAAGTATGGGCTCTTTTTTTTTCACCCTAATCTTTCAAATCAAATGTTTTTAGTCATGTTTTTTTAAGATAGTGAAGAGCTGCATATTTCAAAATGTATTTATATTCTGACCTTGGTTAGTTCATAAAAGTCTGTCAAACGCCAGAACTATTTAAATTTGGCTATAACACTGTGTTAACATGATGAATAACGATTGACATAAATGTACTACATTATTTTTATAAATTGTGGTTAGACATGATAGTAATTTTAGAATATTTACAATGCTATTTTTGGAGATGTTATTTTTTTAGTCAGCTAGCAGTGCTGAGTGTTTTATCTAGCCAGCTACAGGTTTTCAGCTAATAATTAGAAATACCTGAGAAGTCCATATTGTGATTTAAGGAGTTATTAGCCCAAGTCAGCAATTTTATGACACATTCTTAATAGGAAGTATAAAATGAACTTTATGTAGTAAAAAACGTATTTTATAATTGGCAAGTATCTACCGCATTGTATACATTCACTCATATTAAACACTTTGGTTAGTCTTCATTATTTAATCCTCCTGTGGTTACTTAACACAGAATGTGTAATGAAGAACTCAATAGCTTTAAAGGGGGGTGGTTGAGGAGCATAGAAAATGAAGAAGATTTATTAACTACTGTTGAAAGCTGCTTTAGCAGTTAGGGTGAATAAAAATAATGATTTATTAATTATTCCATCAGTAATAAGATAAAACCACAGTGTAGGGTTGGAAGTACTTCTGTTTCCTCTAACTCCTGAGAATACAGAATTTCTATGGCGTTGGCTCCTTGTATCATCCGTCCCTTCCAAAACTGTCACACTGAGGGCAGGAGAAAGAGTTCCCACTATTCATCCATGTGCCAACAGATCAGGTAGCTCTGGGTCCTGCCCATAATAGGGCCCAGTACATATTTGTTGAATGAATATGCTCTTTGAAACAAACATGCCTGCAGGAGTTACTAAGGTTAATTTTGATTCCCTAATAAGTAATCTGGTATTCCAGAAGTGGTGTCTACTCATCTTTGAAGTCCTTTCTAATGCATGTACTCATGGGCTACAAGCCTTTGTCTTTTTGATTTTTTTTTTTTTTGTTACAACAGACAGAAGTCATGTAGAATCAGACTTAGTGAATAAAGAAAATAATGAATGTCGAAAATGCCTTTTCCAGTTTTCAAGTTGTTTTCCAGAATGATTTATAAAATGAAAACTGCATTCATTTTCTTATATGACCTGTAAACTGGTGAAAGTGGTGAAAAAAAAAAATCTTGACCAAATATAACACTGCTGAAATAAATGTAGATGATTGTGAGATTCCTTTAAAGGTCAACACTTGAATATAAAAATTGTGTTGTTTTATTGAAAAGTGTTTCTATTTCTTTTTTAGGTATGTGACTTTTAAAGTAGCTAGAATCTTCATTTCTTTTCTTTATTACCTAGGGTACTGAACAGTATTTAATAAGAGCTGCCATTTTTTTATTTCAGTTTTATACGTGATACAACTAATTGGAGTTGGTTTGGTTTTGTTTCCATTTTGGCAAAAATTTTTGAGCTATAAAAGTATCTCAATAAGCAATGTTTATAGTACCGCACTAAAATGAAAAGTCATAGATTAGGTGTTATGTTCCACTAGAGAAATCAGAATTACATAAGCATGTTCCTTCTTAAGGAGGGGTGATATTTTGAGAAAGAGAAAGAAGCTTGGTTTTCAATTTCCCAATTTCATATTGTTTCTCTTGAAAAGTGCTGTCTCATATAAATAATTACATGGTAGAGGCTCAATGAATTTTATGCATTTGTCAGTGGTCCCCTTTTCAGTTCATTCTGCAGATGACTATTAATCTTCCTAAAACATCACTTCTCTCATATTGCCAACTCAGGTTTTAGTGGTCCTCCATTTCCTGTAAAGTAATGATTCAGACTTTAACATGCATCAGAATCACCTGGAGGGCATGTTAAAATGGATTGCTGGTGCCTGTAATCCCAGCACTTTGGGAGGCAAGTGGATCACTTGAGATCAGGAGTTCAAGACCAGCCTGGCCAACATGGCAAAACCCCATCTCTACTAAAAGTATAAAAATAGATGGGCATGGTGGTGGGCACCTGTAGTCCCAGCTACTTGGGAGACTGAGGCAGGAGAATTGCTTGAACCCAGGTTGCAGTGAACCGAGATTATGCCACTGCACTCCAGCCTGGGTGACAGAGCGAGACCATCTCAAAAAAAAAGAAAGAAGGAAGGAAAAAAAAAAACCCTGGATTTTTCTGATTCAGTAGGCCTGGGTGGGCCCCAGAATTTGCATTTTAAACATCTTGCTAGGTGATACTGATGCTTCTGGTCCAGTGACTTCATTCTAGAAAAACATTTTTCTAGAATGAAGTCACAATAGTCACAACTTTTTAGCTTGGCATCCATAGTCTTCCATAAATCTGCCTCAGTTTACTTCTTGAGTTTACCAGGAAGGAATCTGTGTTTCCACAAAACTTACATAGCTACTGTCTCCAGAACACATATAATTGAGGACTTCGCCTTGTTTACTTTATGGTTCTCAAAAGGAGGGTCTTCTCACTTGCTCAAAATCCATGTCCTCATGAAGCCCTCTACACTCTCAACCTTTCCTGATCTCTCACTACTCCAAATTCCCGTATTATTTATTATTTCTGTCTTTAGCCTGTGTGTCACTGATTTCATGGGCATATATGTTATCTTTCAAGTAACTTTCAGACATCTTAAAAGTCAGGACACCTTTTTTATTTCATAGGTCTCTGGCCCAGAATTTGACAGTAAAAGACAATTCATCTTAAACGTAACCCAGATGAGAAATCACTAAAGTATATTAACAAAGTTTTTTACAACGTAGTTAGTCTGTGAGGCAGTATGGCAGAGTAGAAACACTTCTGGCCTTCCTTTCCACACCTTTGAAATGGAGCTAATAATTCCTGTTTTTCAGAGTTGTTGTAAGAATTAAAATAGAAAATGTATGTGAATCTCTCTGCACAATGCCTTCCTTGCATTAGCAGTCATTATTCAATACGTAGTATGTACTTATTAGCAGCTAGGAATTGGTAGGAGTAATAAGCTTGGACTTCTGCTAAGAAAAGGGGTTGGTAAGTAAATTGGATTCAGAAAGTCATTTCCAGGAAAGAAAAGTATGTCTTGGCTGCAGTATTGCTGTATTGACCAATAACTTGTATTTTCTATTGTTGCCTCCCTTTTTAGTTGTTGTTGCCAAAATTCTCACTTCCTGCAGCAGGAAAGGAAGCATTATTTTGCCTTGTTAGAATTGTTATTATGCAGAAGGGATGCTCATCCTCAGGAAAACCATAGAGAGCGTGTTGAATGGAGGGTTCCTCATTCATTCATCCATGTCCAGTTACCTCTGACTTCCAGACCTGGTATCACACAACACTCGGACATGTGGAGAAGAAACCAAGTAAGGGGGGAAAAAAATCTGGAGAAATACCTTCAGAGCATAGAAAGAAATAATATTTGTGAGCGGAAAAGCTGGAAATGTTTCCTTCAGAGATGGCTACGTGTGTAAATTTAGCTCAATAATTAGGCATATGGTGCTTTCATTTTAGGATATACCCACCCTTTGTGATAATATCCGTTGATTATTAGAGCTGCTGCAGCTTTAACTACATTGACAGCAGAGATTCCTAGTGCATTTAAGACAAGAATTGAAGAGTGAAATGGAAAACTGAATTAATAATTTGTTCTTGGGTGGTTTTAATCTGCTGCTTATTAACTTTGTAGTTTATGCCTGGAGGATTAGATTTGGAAACAGAACACCAAATAATGTTTTAAAAGTTTACTTCCTTTTATTGGAACATTCTATTCGTAAAGATTTTCTGAAGAACATTTTGACTGTTTTAGTCCTAACATACGAGGTACACTTAAATTCTTAGGATTCAACCTAAAATAATAGAAAGCTTTTAGTGTAGGCTATTAATTTTAACTTTTAAAGTATTTCATGTTAGAATTCAAAGCAGAAATTGTTTAATAAAAACCAACTAATAGAGAGAGGGAAAGATATTCTTTGCTGGGCACGAAGATATTTGGGTCTCTTTTCCCAAGCTTTATAAATCCCCCTAGGTCTATATTTTTCTGTCTTAGCATTTTAAATCTGCTTACCATTAAATCTGCTTGCCAAAGAAAATAGGAAAATTAAAATAAAAGGTTATTTCTATTTACTTCCCCTACCAAATGTTTCTAAAATTGATTTTTAAAACCATTTGTAATTTTATAAATTGAAAAAAGAGTTATATTCCAAGATATAGCATGTAGGATGAGCTGACATAGGAAGTTTAAAAACAGCTGTCTTTGGGAAAGTGAGGGCTAGTGCTACTGTCAATCTGCCTCTTGCTTAAAGCTTTAACTGTGGTCCTCCTTAAATATACCTGAGAGTCTGAAAAGTCAGTGTATTTTGCTTCTGTGGTTGTAGTTCTCCACCCACCTGTGATCTGAAGAATTACACCCTAGGTTTTTATAAGGTAAAGGCATAAAATTTAGACATTTAGAAGGGAATTCTTTGAGGACTAGGCAGAGAAGTTCAGCAAAATATAATACCAGGTATAGGTCTGAGTTAACCAGTGGTGGATTCTTTATTAGAAAACTAGTCTGAATTTATGTATTCTTGATAAATATAAGTTTTGACAGAAATTCTCCACTTCTGACTTACATGGTAATAGAGGTTGAGGATTTTATAGCCAGGTATGCTGCAGGTACTCAGGTGTTAGTTCCAGCTTAATAATGAGGTTAATTTAGTATTAGCTATCTTTTTCTGTTGTACTTTGACCCATGCTCTTAATTATCTTCTATCATTGATTGTGTTCTGCTGGAGAGGCGGGAGTAATGATGCAAAGACAGACGGCAGGAGAGGTATTATATATGTCACACACATCAGATGACTGGTCACCTTAATACTCTGATTGTCAGCAGGGAATGAGTAGCCCTGTGGCTTCCTGGAACCTTAGGAGGTGAATTCCAGGCATTACCACTGATATACAGAAGGATCACCTTTTTCTGACCTGTGGGCACTCACTCCTACCTTTTAGAATTCCTGAGAGAGGAAGCTAACTAATATGCTAACTAATCATAAAACTAGAAGCTGTCTAGTTTTATGATTAGTTAGCGTATATGTGGACCTTTGGCTCTCAATAGAATTGCTCAAAAGCTATCTCAGGAAATAATGCCTTTGATTGATTTGAAATCTCATGCATCACCATAGTGTAGCTAGTGTTTTCCAGAACACCAGGGGATTTTTGCAGACAGCATTTTCCGGTGCTGATTTGAAGGTAATAAACCAAACTGGCAGGGAGGGAAGGTTCTTCCTTCACCTCAGGGCAAGATGCCTGCTCCTTTACTTCAATCTGGAATGCCCTCTCTTCACAAACCCAGAGGGCGCACAACACATTAGTAGCCATAAGAGTGTCTGTTATGTGTAGTGCAACCCAGAGTCTTCCACTGGTATATACCAAGATCCCAAGTTAGATATTTCTCTTTTAAACAGAATATTGCCTTAACATTTAAAATAAAAATTATATTCCTCAGCTGGCTCTTAAAACTCAGCTATTAATTTGCAAGTATATTTGGTTCATGAATAACAACAGCAACAATAACAACGTCTGATAATTTTCTCCTTTTCTCTAGGTTTGAAATAGAGACAACAGTTAAAACTATACTTTTAATAAAAAGTGCAGCTTCTCAGTTATATTCTGTATGTGTTCCCTTTTTTTCTAATAGAATGTATTTGTTATTCTTCTTGTTCTGAGAATGGCTCCTTAATTGATTTTACATCATCAGTTAGTGTTATTATGTATAATTAAGGCAACCAATAATGAGATTTTAAAAATCTCATCTTGACATAGACTTTGTCTCCTTTATCTGCAGTTTTAATTCGAGACTGGTGAAAAGTATGCCAGTAACTACAGGATACCATTTGTTGAATGTTCACTTACTATTAGGTACTTTGCTCACCACTTTATGTAAATATTCACATTAAATTCTCAGAACAACTAGTACTTGGCTTTTTTCAGAATACTGGTGTTTGACATTAGTTTCCTCATTTTATACTCAGGACGTTGAGGCCAGGAAGGGGCAAGTAAATTGCCCAGGGTCAAGCAACTCCTGTGAGGTTGGAACCCAGGTCTGCCTGGTTCCTGCCCCAACCCTCTTCCTGTGTACTCGCTTCCACTGGGCTCCCCACATTCCCTGGGGCCTTGGCAGGCTCAGATCTTACCCATCTTGAATAAAGAATCAAGACCCTTCTTGCAGTCACTTCCCTGCCTGAAAAGGAAGTAAAGGGAAGTGGGGTGAGGGCTAGCACGATTTCCACCCCAGCTTGTGGCAGACAACATGCTTTCATTCTGAAAGCAGCACCAATGCTCAGTTTGTTTGGAAAAGTCTCTCAAGAGTAATATTGTGCTCAACGTTAAGTACTGTGTTTACTAGTATGTGTTCATGTATGTTTATATCCCCTTAATATGTACCTGCTTAATATGTACATGGTTATGGGTGTGTATATAATTATCTAAATGCCTTAAGCATCAATGAAAGTTACAGGGAGTTCTGGGAAGTTGTTTAAATCAAGAGAAAGACAGTGGTCACTAGAAGAAACAAATCTAAATTTGCTTCCTTTCTCTTCCTCATCATGGGGCAACTATGACTCCTGAAGTTTAGGATACATAATGTTACAATTATTTAACCTTTAATCAGGAGATTCTATAAAGTATAACCACATTAACAAAAATGCAGTTTGAATTTTAAATTCACAGTGAGGTATATCACCAAAAAGAATTCTATGAGTCAAAATAACATATTGTTACTGACTTAACACTCAAGTTTTGTATAGAAGTGACAAAAAAAGGCACTGTTTAATTGGTCCCAAGAGATCCAGACAGTATAACTCTTTCTGCAATTGGGGCAATACAGTAATCATTCAAACTCAAATCATTTTTTTTAAATTTTAATATTATATTTCTTAATAAATCAGATTAAGAATCATTTCGGCCGGGCGAGGTGGCTCAAGCCTGTAATCCCAGCATTTTGGGAGGCCGAGGCGGGTGGATTACGAGGTCGAGAGATTGAGACCATCCTGGTCAACATGATGAAACCCCATCTCTACTAAAAATACAAAAAATTAGCTGGGCATGGTGACGCGTGCCTGTAATCCCAGCTACTTAGGAGGCTGAGACAAGAGAATTGCCTGAGCCCAGGAGGCGGAGGTTGCGGTGAGCTGAGATCGCGCCATTGCACTCCAGCCTGGGTAACAAGAGCAAAACTCCGTCTCCAAAAAAAATAAATAAATAAATAAAATAAAATAAAATAAAAAGAATCATTTCCTGCAATACTACTTCTACAAATATTTAGAAGTACCACCCTGTGCAAGGCACCAGAGAGATGGCAGTAAGCAAGACCAACATCACCACTGCCCACATGGAGCCCAAAGGGATAGAGAGTAAGGAGGCCCTGTGGCAAGTACCCTGGGAAGGGCCTAGAGGTACTATAGGAGCCTGGAGCAGAACATAACTGTGGCAGATTGGGGGTTCAGGAACAGTTTCGAAATGAAGTATTAGACCTGAGGCTGAGTGGGAATTAGCCACATAACTGTGGCAAATTGGGGGTTCAGGAACAGTTTCGAAATGAAGTAAAGTATTAGACCTGAGGCTGAGTGGGAATTAGCCACATAACTGTGGCAGATTGGGGGTTCAGGAACAGTTTCTAAATGAAGTAAAGTATTAAACCTGAGGCTGAGTGGGAATTAGCCAATTGCAGGCAAGATGAGGAGGGCCACAGAATAGGGATGGAAGTAGGAAGATCCCCAGGGCAGCCAGAGGACTGAGCCGGAATAGTAGTGCTGAGAAGAGGGTGCTAGGAGGTGGGCCACAGAAATGAAGCAGAGAAGGGGTCTGGCCAGGTGTTTAGACTTTATCTTGAGATCATTGGGAACCATGGGAGGGTTTTAAGTTGCACAAATAATATCAAATCTGCATTTTTGGGTAATACTGGCATCCAGGACATGCATTAGGAGGCTCTGCAGTAATTCAGATGAGAGGTGCTGATGGCCTAAGTGCAGAAAGGGGCAGGGAAGATAGAGAAACTGAATGGATCCTTGAGATACTTAAAAACAGAATTTATAGAACTTTGTGGGCATTTAAAAATGAAGAGTGAGAGAGGAGATGAAGATAATGAGATACTTGCGTTCCTGATGGGTACATGGGTTGTCTGATGGTTGGAATCGCAGGAGAAAGAGAGGAGTGGAGAAGGGGTAATGGGTGTGGTTTTCTATAGGTGGCATTCAAGGAGAAAGATGTCCAAGTGGAGGTCTCTTGTGAGCAGTTGAACGTATACAACAAGCACTGCAAAGAGAGGTCTAGGCTAGAGATGCTAATCTTGAGGCCATCAAACTGTGGAAATAAATAAGATCCCTTAGGGATAATGTGTCCTGTAAGAAGAGTCAACAGCCTAGAAGCCTGGGGAACATCAACAATTACAGGATGTGCAGAGTAAGCAGTGACAGAGAAGGAGCAATCAGAGAGATGCAGGAAGAAAACTGGCAGAGCATGGCACCCTGGAGCATTTTTAGATACTCAATATTTGAAGGAGTGAGTCTCAGCAGTGTCAAATGCTGCCAAGGGTCAAGAGTAATTGAGAATTTTTCTGTGGATTTGGTAAGAAGCAGCAAGAAGGGGACCCTTACTGGGGCCAATACAGTACAGTATTCAGGGTGGCAGTGTTGCAGTGGAGCTAAGGAAAGGCACAGACAACTCTTTCAAGAAGGTCACTGTGAATAAGGCCAGAGAGGTGGGGTGGTAGCTGTCAGATGACAAGGGGTAACGAGAAGGCTGAGTAGAGAAACACAGTACTTACTGGGTACTGCTGAGCACACAGTCAGAGCCGGCAGCTGGCCTTCTCTGCTGACTAGTGGGATTTTTCCTTAGCAGGATTCAGCCACTCTGCCATATTTGGACAAGACAGACAAGTAGATTGACCTATCCTTGGATTTTTCTAGGTATTAGGAACAGAGAGAAGACACATGTCCCAAAGTGCTTTCTTGAGAATCTGATAGAAGAGATCATTTGTTAGTAAAAATGTAAATCCACTCAATTTGGGGTTGGTGAGTGGGTGGGGAGATATTTATTGTAAGATAAAGAGGGATCTCTCATGGATCTAGGTGAAGACCTCACAGATCCTGGAACTACAAATGTGAAGTTACCAGGAAGCAAGACCGCTATTCCTCATTTCTTATTCTGGGCTGCTTTTGTCTTCAGTCGTACCTGCTTTATTCTTTCCTCTGCACACAGGCTGTCTTATGAATCAGTTCTCAAGTTTACATGGCCAATAAGTTTAAGCACTAATAGAGTTTCTAATAAGTATCTCAGAGGCTCAATTCCAAATTCCCAGAATGGGGAATCTGACCAGCTTTAGTTAAGTGTCTAATCATCTATGGCCAGTGGGTGGAGTATTGATTTTTAGTACAAATGAAGGCATGGTACAGAGCCTCTGAAGTGACAGAAAGGAGAGGATTGCCTGGTTGCACAGAGGTTTTCTGGCATCTCTGCTGCATCCAGACATCTGCTTTGTTGTATTTATCTTATTGGAAATTTCTCTGTTGTAGGCCTACTTGTAAGAGGCAAGTTGTGCAGGGCTCTGCTCTATATTAATTATGGAAGGTTTTACCTCACTGAAATGATAGTTCCCCAGCTTTAGCATTTTATGTTGTTCCATTAACTGTGATGTAAACATGCCTGCAAAATATCAGTTCATGAACCAATCTTACTTTCCCTGACATAGTAACCATTTAACAGCCTTGCATATTGCTGCTTCATTATGACATGAAGTCTAAACACTTTAATGGTGACCAGTTAAAACACACACATACATACATCAAATCAGGAATTTGATTCCAAGTTTATAAAATAATCAGGTCTTATCTTTTGAAATCCTGCCTATCAAGACCTAATTTAAATCTTATTCCATAATTTCTGGCCTGTTCTTATCCCCTGAACAGCAGAAAATTATTTTTCTCTGTTTTTATAACTTACTTTGTTTTAACCTACTTACCACATTCTTATTGTTAAATGCACAGCACATGCAAAGGCACTGAGATGAAGGAGCATGTGGCTTTGCCACTTACTAACAGTTCAGCCCCGTCAAGGTACACAATGCATTTGAGCTTTTATCTCTTATCTGTGAGAGTGGTGATAATGCCTACCTTTCCTGGATGTTAGGAGCCAGTGAGTGAATGGATGCAAAGCTATTTGCATGTCAGGAAGCCTATGCAGATATTGGTACTTAAGGAAATAGTTTTGGAGTTTGAAGACCAGGTTTCTAAATCCCTGTCTGCCATTTGGTAATTCATGGTATGGCAGTGGGTGAATTACTGTTCTTCCTTGGGCATGTTGTGTGGTGTGTTAGTTTTCTTTCATTGTTATGACAAATTATCACAAACAGAGTGACTTAATACAAATTAGTATCTTACAGTCTTGTAGGTCACAGATAGAGTGGGCCTGTTTGGTTTCTCTGCACTGAGTCACATAAGGCCAAAAATGAGCTGCCAGCTGGCCCAGGCTGTTATCTGGCTCCAGGGGAGAATCTGTTTTACAAGTTCATTCAGGTTGTTGGCAAAATGCAGTTCCTTGCCAACTGTAGGACTAAGGTCCCCATTTCCTTGCTGTCAGCCAGGGAACTCTCTGTTTCTGAAAGCCAGCTCCATTCTTCATCATATTGTTCCCTCCATTTTCTTTTCATTCATTCATTCATTCAGACAAGTAAACCTTGTATAAATTTATGGTGTACACATTTTGAAATATGTATCCATTGTAGAATGCTAAATTCAGCTAATCACCATATCTGTTACTTCACCTACTTATTATTTATTGTATGGGGAGCCTTTAAAATGTACTTTCCTAGCAGTTTTCAATACAGTGTTAACTATAGTCACCATGTTGTACTACTCTCTTAAAAACATGGAATGTAGCCTGGCCAACATGGCAAAACCCCATCTCTATTAAAAATACAAAAATTAGCCAGACATGGTGGTGCGCACCTGAAATCCCAGCTTCTTGGGAAGATGAGGCAGGAGAATGGCCTAAACTCAGGAGGCAGAGATTGCAGTGAGCCAAGATCAAGCCACTGCATTCCACCTTGTGTGACAGAGTGAGACTCTGTCTCTCTATATATATATTTGGAATGTTTCATAAATTTGCATGTGATCCTTGCAGAGGGGCCATGCTAATCTTCTCTGTTTTTTTCAGTGTTCATACATCTTGCCAAAGCAAGAACTGAACAGTCCTTCCTTTTTCAAACCAGCACCATCACATGGAGTTCTGTTCAGCTGAATCTCTGACTTTCTCTTCTGCTGCATGTCTTCTGCCCCCAGCTGAAGAATGTTCTTTGCATTTAAGGGCTCACTTATTAAATTTGCCCTACCTGGGTAATCCAGGTTGATCTTTATTTTAAGGTCAACTTAATCGTTCTTAAGTAACTTTCATCTTACCTGTCAACTCCCTTTGCCATGTAAAATAATATATGCACAGGTCTGGGGATTACTACATGGACATATTTGGGGTAGGGTGGTTGTTCACTCTGCTTACCACTTTTGGTACTATGTATGAGTACAGTATATGAAGTCAAGCATCGTCACTTGCATACATAGAGCTAGTCAGCTGTGAATGGTAAATCATGTGGTCTTGATATAGTTAGCCTTTGTGTTCTCACCCAAATCTCGTTAGAATTGTAATCTTCATAATTCCTGCAATCCCCACATGTAAAGAGAGAGAACAGGTGGAGGTAATTGAATCATGGGTGCAGTTTTCCCCATGCTGTTCTCATGATAGTGAGTTCTCACAAGATCTGATGGTTTTATAAGGGACTCTTCCCCTCTCACTCAGAACTTCTCCTTAATGCTTCCTTGTGAAGAAGGTGCCTTGCTTCCCCTTTACCTTCTGCCATGATTGTAAGTTTCCTAAGGCCTCCCCAGCCATGCTGAACTGTGAGTCAATGAGATCTCTTTCCTTTATAAATTACCCCATCTTCAGCAATTGTATATAGCAGTATGAAAATAGACTAATACAGATGTAAGTTACATGTATGCACTTTGGTAAAGAGTAGGCCAAGGCAGACATCTGAGTCTGCATGACTCAGTGAGTTCAGAGACAGGTGCATACTCCACTTGTTATATAACCTGTTTGTGTAAATTCATGCTTTGTTTGGGCCACTATTGTCTGTGAAAGGTATAACTGCCCTGCTGATGCTGTACAGGTGCTCATGCCCAGAGAAACAGCGGGGAGCCAGGACACAGCTTGGCCCGCTCATGCCCAGAGAGAGAGAGTTAAACTGCTCATCCTGAAGGCAGGTAGAGCTGGCCACACAGGAAAGTGTGGGAGCAGCCGGCTTAAGCAGCTGAGATAGAGCAAACAGTGTTAAGAGAGCTGCTGATGAGAGAGCTGCTGAATAAAGCTGCATTTCACCTACCTACGATCCCCTGAGTGTTTTTTCAGCTATTTGCCATGCATCCACTCACTCTCCTCGGACCTCAGCATGGCCTAGAATCTGACCCTGGACCTAACAACAGGCCTATTGCTATGATTTATGTTCAACAAACATAAACTGTTTCCCAAGAGATGTTTTGTGCCTCGAGTTACTGGTAAGAGTAACCCAAATCAAAATAAGCTAGGTTGATAGTTGCACAGTAGTTCTTTTATGTAGCCATTCTTAGTTTATGCAGATAAACAGATAAGACAAGCAAACATGCTGTATCTACATGTAAGGAGTATTGTTAAATAAAAAGTATATTCTATTCTTTCTTAGGACTTTTGCTGAGGCCTTTGATAAACTGTCTTATTTCAATTCCATTATTGTTCCTATTTTTAAAATAAATATTCTGGGTTCAATAGGGGTATTTAAAGTGCCCAATGTTGTAAGACTACTGAAAACCTTTTGTTGTTGTTGTTGTTGTTTTTGAGAAGGAGTCTTGCTCTGTCACCAAGGTTGGAATGCAGTGGTACAATCTTGGCTTACTGTAACTCGCCTCCTGGGTTCAAGCAATTCTCCTGCCTCAGTCTTCCAAGTAGCTGGGATTACAGGTGCACACCACCACATCTGGCTGATTTTTATATTTTTAGTAGAGATGAGGCTTCGCCATGTTGGCCAGGCTGTTCTTGAACTTCTGACCTCGAGTTCAAGACCTTGAGATCTGTCCACCTCGGCCTCCCAGAGTGCTGGGGTTACAGGTGTGAGCCACCATGTTCGGACAGACTACTGAAAATCTTGAATGAAAAATAATTCTAATTTGTGTTTATTCTCCCTGCATCTTAGCAGGTTTAGTGTAAAAGGAGCAAAAACTCTGGAGCCAGACCCCCTGAATTTGATTTCTGTCTCTGACATTTATGTGTCCAGTGACCTGGGCAAGTTACTTAACCTCACTGTACCTCAGTTTTGTCATCTGTTAAATGAAGGTAAATATAGGCCCAACTTTGTGGAGTTATTATTGAGGATTAAATTAAATGTGTTGATATATGTAAAATGCCTGTAACTGTAACTAGTGCATAGTGCTGTGTGAGTCCTAGGAGTATTATTCTAATCGAACGATATGCTTTAACTTGTCTCAACTAAGGCTGTTTTGTTCCCCAGAGTACATTTGCCAGTGTTTGGAGATAAGGGTTGTCACATCTGGAGGGTAAGATACAGACATCTAGTGTTTCCAGGCCAGGGATACTGTTCAGCATCCAATAATGCACAGGGCTGCGCGCCCCAACCCCCAAACACAGACGTATCCAGCCTGAATGTCGGTAGTGTCAAGATTAAAAACCCCTGTTTTAAACCAGTGGTCTTTTATGTTTTTAGTAACAACTTCATTTGAAAATAAAATACTCATAGACTTTTAACAATGAGGATATTCATGACAGAGCCATAGGGCTCTCAGTTCTACAATAAAGTGAAAAGTAGAAAAATTTTCTGATGATTAAAAAAAAAAACATAGCTATCATAGGAAAAGAGTGTGCTTAACTTCTAGAATATATAATTAAAGGTAAGAAATACTCAGAAATACTCAGGTCCTGTGAATTACTGAATGCGATTTCTCATTTTCTAATTTTCCAGTGAGGTTCCTCTGGAGATTATAAGGAAAGAAATTAAAGTTGACCCCTGAACAATGCAGGGATTGGGGCCCCAACCCTTCATGCAGATAAAACCCTGCATATAACTTTCAATTCCCCCTAGACTTAACTACTCTTAGCCTACTGCTGACCAGAAGCCTTACTGACTAAACATAAACAGTTAACAAATATTTTGTGTTATATGTATGGTATGCTGTATTGTTACAACAAAGTAAGCTATAGAAAAGAAAATGTTATTAAGAAAATTATGAGAAAATATATTTACTATTCGTCAGGTGGAAGTGAGTCATCATAAAGGTCTTCATTCCTTGTTGTCTTCATGTTGAGTAGGCTGAAGAGGAGGAAAAAGAGAGGCGTTATTGCTGTCTCAGGCAGAAGTGGAAGAAAATCTAAATACAAGCTATACTTGGATTTGGAAGCTTTTGGAAACTACTGTTACTATGTATGTTGAAATACAGTGAGCATTAAGATAACTGTGCATTACAGTTGCTCATGTAGAATTTATCTATATTGTAGTAGTGGTAAATTTTGCAAGGCCCAAAATGATTTTGCCACTGTCATTTTTATTTCTGAATATTGTATAAAACTTATGTGTTTGCCCTCTTCACTCCCTCTCATCCCGTAGGAATGTTGAATAATTTAGAATTTAGGGTATTCTTCAACTACTTATTTCTCCACTACCTCTCCTATCAGTTTTAGCTGTTTGATTTGTCTATACAAGACTCCGTAGTACTATCTGAGATGGTATTCGTTCTCCTGGTTACAGAATTTGTCCTTTTGATGATAGGTCAGTTAATCATTAACACCTGCATTACCATAGGGTGCAGAAGCTAATTAGACTGACTTCCTGGAATGGGTAGGAAAGAACCTGGGCACATTCCTATACCTTCCGCTGTCATAACCCACTTGGAGAAACTGAGAATCGCAAGACACAAACAAAAATAACCTGTGATTGTTCATCATTAAGATTAAGAAGAATACTAACGGAGACAGACCCAAGATGGCCAATTAGGAACAGCTCAGGTTTGCAGCTCCCAGTGAAAGCGCAGAGGGTGAGTGGACTCCGTATTTCCAGATGGATTTTTATTGCCCACAGACCAGGAGATTCCCAGGTTGAGGAGCCCCATGGGTCACCAGCACAGCTGTTTCAGCTGGTGCAGCTGTTTTCACTGGCGTCCCAGCATGGTGGTTCTCTGTACAAAATACATGAGTCCAGGCACCATTTAAGCTGGCAATTGGAGATCGAGAAAGACAAAGTCACCCATTCAACTGATAGAAAAGGGGGCTGAAACAGGAAGCCAGGCCAGGAGATTCTGGGGCAAAAAAGCACCATGAATCTCAGCGCGTCTGTTTCAGCTGGCGCAGTAGGTCGCCGCATATGAAATCACACAGATCCCAGCACCTTTTCAAAAGGCAACTGCAACGCCTGGGAGACAGTCAACGGTTCAGCTAAAAAGAAAAAAAAAAAAAAAGGACTCTGATGCAGGGAGCCAGGTGATCAGGCTCGGCTGGTCCCACCCCCACAAAAAAACAGCAATCTGAAACGCTCTGGATTGAGAGTTTCACAGCAAGCACAGCTGAACCCAGGACGGTCTAGCTCTGTAGGGGAGGGGCATGCACCATTACCGAGGCAGTCCACCACTATGGAGGTAGTCCGTCATTGCTGAGGCAGTCCAGCATTACAGAGAGAGTCCACCATTACGGAGGTGGCCTGCCATTGCTGAGGCAGTTCTAATTATACCTGTATAAACAGGACTGCAGGGAAGTTCACATGGCAGCTAGGTGGAGCCCACAGCAGCTCAGCAAAGCCTCTGCAGCAGACAGTGACTAGCCTGCCTCCTTGCTGGGCAGGGCAGCCCTGAAAAAAGGCAGCAGCACAACAGAAACTCATAAATAAAGCCTTAACTCCCCGGGACAGAGCACCTGGGGAAAAAAAATGGGGGAGTTATGAGTTCCACTGCAGCAAACTTAAATGTACCTCCCCAGCACCTATGAATGAACAATGAAGCTCACAGCAAAGCACTTCAGCTCCTATAAAGGAAAGACTGTCTCCTCAAGCAGCTCCCTGACCCCCATATATCCAAAGAGTCACCTCATAAAGGAGAGCTCAGACTGACATTAGGTGGGTATCCTTCAGGGACAAAGGTAGCAGAAGAAGAAACTGGCAGCAACCCTTATTGTTCTGCAGCTGCTGCAGGTGATCCCTAGGCAAGCAGGGCCTAAAGTGGACCTCAGCAGTCCTACAGCAGAGGGGCCTGACTCATAGAAGGAAAACTAAGAAACAGAAAGAAATAACTTCATCATCAACAAACTGGACATCCACTCAGAAACCCAATCTGAAAGTCAACAACTGCAAAGATGACAGGTGGATAAATCCACAAAGATGGGAAGAAGCCAGTGCCAAAAGGATGAAAACACCCGAAACCAGAACACCTCTTCTCCTACAAGGGATCACACTCCTCATCAGCAAGGGAATAAGGCTGGATGGAGAATGAGTGTGATGAATTGACAGAATCAGGCTTCAGATGGTGGGTAATAAGAAACTTCTGTGAACTAAAAGAACATGTTCTAACCCAATGCAAAGAAACTAAGAAACTTGAAAAAAGATTTGACGAAATGCTAATGAGAATAAACAAGTTAGAGAGGAATATAAGTGAATTGATGAAGCTGAAAAACACAACACGAAAACTTCACGAAGCATGCACAAGTTTCAACAGCTGAACTGACCAAGCAGAAGAAAGGATATCAGAGGTGGAAGATCAACTCAATGAAATAAAACAAGAAGGCAAGATTAGATAAAAAAGGGTAAAAAGGAATGAACAAAGTCTCCAAGAAATATGGGACTATGTGAAAAGACCTAATCTATGTTTGATAGGTGTATCTGAATGTGATGGAGAGAATGAATCCAAGCTGGAAAATACTGTTCAGGATATTACCCAGGAAAACTTTCCCAACCTAACAATGCAGGCCAATATTCAAGTCCAGGAAATACAGAGAACCCCACAAAGATATTTCTCAAGAAGAGCAACCCCAAGGCACAGAATTGTCAGAATCACCAGGGTTGAAATGAAGGAGAAAATGCTAAGGGCAGCAAGAGAGAAAGGTCAGGTTACCCACAAAGGGAAGCCCATCAGACTCACAGCAGATCTCTCAGCAGAACTCCTGCAAACCAGAAGAGAGTGGGGGCCAGTATTCAACATCCTTAAAGAAAAGAACTTTCAACCAAGAATTTCATATCCAGCCCATCTAAGCTTCGTAAGTGAAGGAAAAATAAAATCCTTTACGAACAAGCAAGTACTCAGAGAGTTCATCACCACCAGGCCTACTTTACAAGAGTCCCTGAAAGAGGCACTAAACATAGAAAGGAATAACCAGTACCAGCCACTCCAAAAACATACCAAATGGTAAAGAGCATCAACACAATTCAACTGCATCAACTAACAGGCAAAACAACCAGCTAGCATCAAAATAGCAGTATCAAATTCACACATAACAATATTAACCCTAAATGTAAATGGGCTAAATGCCCCAATAAAAAGACACAGACTGGCAAATTGGATAAAAAGCCAAAACACATCAGTGTGCTGTATCCAGGAAACCTATCTCACATGCAAGAATACACAAAGTCTCAAAATAAAGGGATGGAGGAAGATTTACCAAGCAAAATCGAGAGCAAAAACAAGCAGGAGTTGCAGTTCTCATCTATGATAAAATCGACTTTAAACCAACAAAGGTCAAAAGAGACAAAGAAGGGCATTACATAATGGTAAAAGGATCAATGCAACAAGAAGTGCTAACGATCCTAAATAAATATGCACCCAATACAGGAGCACCCAGATACATAAGGCAAGTTCTTAATGACTTACAAAGAGACTTAGACTCCCACACAATAATAGTGGGAGACTTTAACACCCCATTTTCAATATTAGAAAGATCAACAAGACAGAAAATTAACAAGGATATCCAGGACTTGAACTCAGACCTGGATCAAGCAAACCTAATAGATATTTACAGAACTCTCCACCCCAAATCCATAGATTATACATTCTTCTCGGTGCCACATCACACCTACTCTAAAATTGACCACATAATTGGAGGTAAATCACTCTTCAGCAAATGCAAAAGAACAGAAATCATAACAAACAGTCTCTCAGACCACAGTGCAGTCAAGGTAGAACTCAGAATTCAGAAACTAACTCAGAACTGCACAACTTCATGGTAACTGAACAACTGGCTCTTGAATGTTGACTGGATAAACAATGAAATGAAGACAGAAATAAAGATGTTCTTCGAAACCAACGAGAATGAAGACACAACATATCAGAATCTCTGGGACACATTTAAAGCAGTGTCCAGAGGAATATATAGCAATAAATGCCGACATGAGAAGCAAGAAAAGATCTAAAATTAACACCCTATTATCAAAATTGAAAGAGCTAAAGGAGGAAGACCAAAAAAACTCAAAACCCAGCAGAAGACAAGAAATAACTAAGATCAGAGCAGAAGTGAAGGAGATAGAGACACAAAAAACCCTTCAAAAAATCAATAAATCCAGGAGCTGTTTTTTCGGAAACATCAGCAAAACAGACCACTTGCCAGATTAACAAAAAAGAAAGAAGAATCAAATAGTTGCAATAAAAAGTGACAAAGGGGATATCATCACAGATTTCACAGAAATACAAACCATGATCAGAGATTATTACAAACATCTCTATGCACATAAACTTGTAAACTTGGAAGAAATGGATAAATTCCTGGACACTTGCATCCTCCCAAGCCTAAACCAGGAAGAATATGAAACCCTGAATAGACCAATAACAAGATCTGACATTGAGGCAGCAATTAAGAACCTACCACCCAAAAAAAAGCCCAGGTCCAGACGGATTCACAGCTGAATTCTACCAGACATACAAAGAAGAGCTGGTACCATTTCTTCTGAAACTATTCCAAACAATCCAAAAAGAGAATTCTTCCCAAATCATTTTATGAGACCAACATCATCCTGATGCCAAAACCTGGCAGAGCCTCAGCAAGAAAAGAAAACTTCAGACCAATATCCATGATGAATATAGATGCAAAAATCTTCAATAAAATACTGGCAAACTGATTGCAACAGCACATAAAAAGCTTATCCACCATGATCAAGTAGGCTTCATCCCAGGGATGCAAGGCTGGTTCAACATATGGCAAGTCTATAAACATAATTCACCACATAAACAGAACCAAAGACAAAAACCACATGATTATCTCAATTGATGCAGAGAAAGCCTTTGACAAAATTCAACAACCTCTTTTGCTAAAAACCCTCAATAAACTAGGTATTGGCAGGACGTATCTAAAAATAATAGCTATTTACAACAAACCAACAGCCAATATCATACTGAATGGGCAAAAACTGGAAGCGTTCCCTTTGAAATCTGGCACTAGACAAGGATGTCCTCTTTCCCCACTCCTATTCAATATAGTATTGGAAGTTCTAGCCAGAGCAATCAGGCAAGAAAAAGAAATAAAGGGTATTCCAATAGGAAAGGAGGAAGTCAAATTGTCTCTATTTGCAGATGACATGATTGTATATCTAGAAGGCCCCATTGTCTCAGCCCAAAATCTCCTGAAACTGATAAGCAACTTCAGCAAAGTCTCAGGATACAAAATCAATGTGCAAAAATTATAAGCATTCCTATACACCAATAAAAGACTTAAAGAGAGCCAAATCAAGAACGAACTGCCATTCACAATTGCTACAAAGAGAATAAAATACCTGGGAATACAATTAACAAAAGATATAAAGGACCTCTTCAAGGAGAACTACGAACCACTGCTCAACGAAATAAGAGAGGACACAAACAGATGGAGAAACATTCCCTTTTCATGGTTAGGAAGAATCAATATCTTGAAAATGGCCATGCTACCCAAAATAATTTACAGATTCAATGCTATCCCCATCGAGCTATCAATGTCCTTCTTCACAGAACTGGAAAAAAACACCTTAAACTTCATATGGAACCAAAAGAGAGCCCGCATAGCCAAGTCAATTCTAAGCAAAAAAAAAAAAAAAAAAAAGCAGGAGGCATCACATTACTGGACTTTAAACTATACTACAAGGCTACAGTAATCAAAACAACATGGTACTGGTACCAAAACAGAGCTATAGACCAAGGGAACAGAAAAGAGGCCTCAGAGGCAACACCACACATCTACAACCATCTGATCTTTGACAAACCTTACAAAAACAAGCAATGGGGAAAGGACTCCCTGTTTAATAAATGGTGTTGGGAAAACTGGCTAGCCATGTGCAGAAAGCAGAAACTGGACCCCTTCCTGATACCTTATACTAAAATTAACTCCAGATGGATTAAAGACTTAAACATAAGACCTAACACCATAAAAACCCTAAAAGAAAATCTAGGTGAAACCATTCAGGACATAGGTGTAGGCAAGGACTTCATGACCAAAACACCAAAAGCATTGGCAACAAAAGCCAAAATAGACAAATGGGACTAATCAAACTCCACAGCTTCTGCGCAGCAAAGGAAACAGTCATTAGAGTGAATCAGCAACCTACAGAATGGGAAAAAATTTTTGCAATCTACTGATCTGACAAAGGGCTGATACCCAGAATCTACAAAGAACTAAAACATATTTATAAGAAAAAAACAAGCCCATTCAAAAGTGGGCAAAGGACATGAACAGACACTTTACAGAAGAAGACATACATGAGGCCAACAAACATATCAAAAAATGCTCATCATCACTGGTCATAGGAAAATGCAAATCGAAACTACATTGAGATACCACCTCACGCCAGTTAGAACGGCAATCATTAAAAAATCTAGAGACAACAGATGCTGGAGAAGATGTGGAGAAATAGGAACACTTTTACACTGTTGGTGGGAGTGTAAATCCTCCAACCGTTGTGGAGGACAGTGTGGCGATTCCTCAAGGACCTAGACATAGAAATTCCATTTGACCCAGCAATCCCATTACTGGGTGTATATCCAAAGGATTATAAATCGTTATACTATAAGGACACATGCACACAAATGTTCATTCCAGCACTGTTTACAACAGCTAAAACCTGGAACTAACTCAAATGCCCATCGATGATAGACTGGACAGGGAAAATGTGGCACATATACACCATGGAATACTATGCAGCCATCAAAAATGATGAGTTTGTGTCCTTTGTAGGTACATGTATGAGCCTGGAAACCATCATTCTCAGCAAACTGACACAAGAACAGAAAATCAAATACCGCATGTTCTCACTCATAGGTGGGTGTTCAACAATGAGAACACATGGACACAGGGAGGGGAGTATCACAGACTGGGGTCTGTTGGTTGGAAATAGGGGAGGGACAGTGGGGGGTGGGGAGCTGGGGAGAGATAGCATGGGGAGAAATGCCAGATATAGGTGATGGGGAAGAAGGCAGCACATCACACTGCCATGTGTCTACCTATGCAACAATGTTGCATGTTCTTCACATGTACCCCAAAACCTAAAATGAAAAAAAAAAAAAAAAAAAACAGAACACTGACATGTTGGGCATCAATTAAGTACTAAAAGTACTTGATAACTGATAACATTGTACAATTACTAAGTATTGGTAAAAATATATGAGGTTGTGATCATATTAGAAATACATTTATCTTATGATATTTAACAAATTTGTGGCTTACATAATATGACAAAAGAAAAGTGTTAATTGCAGCAAGGATGATATCCACTCAATCCCTTTTGGATCATTGTATTACAACTTTAAATCTGTGGGCATAAAGGAAAACACCGTGACTCTCTATTTAAAAGGAAGAAACAAAACCTTTTTGATTTGGATCATATCTGCCATATTTTTAAATTAGGGCTAGAACCTGGGAAAAGCAGTTTACAGCAGAACTACGTTTTGTAATGCAATCTTTTGTTCAACCTGACAAGTTTGTCTTGCTGACACTTTCTAAAGTGGTGGAACGGTGCTAAATACTTCTTCACAGACTTTGTGATTAAGAGAGATCAGCTTTAAATGTAATTGGTATCGTTCAAGGGTTTGGGCAAAATCCAGCCAGTTTTCTGTGATGTCAGGCTGTTAGAAGGGAAAACTACTTCTGTCAGCCACCACCTTGCTATGAGCTTGGTTGCATGCTGGAGCACCACATCAAAGACACAGCTACATAGCAGTTGAAAACTAATTAAAGACTTTCATCTACTTTGAAATGATTGTTACTCAAATCTTGGTCTGCTACTTCCTAATTCAGAGCTTTATGCTAAAGACATTTTTGGAAAAAACTCAACAGCTTTATCAGTGAAATATGGGGAAATACTTAAGTCTCTTCATCAAGAATTAGTTGATTTGGGGAAAAGAGACTTGGATTACAGTGAATCAGTGTTTATACAGATCTGATTTTTATATATAACTGTTTTTATAGAATTTCTGTAAGCAGGACTGGTTGAGTAGCAAATAGCACACACAGGACCATGTTTCTTGCCTCATTTCAGTGTACATAGTGGCATTTTATTGTGGTAGTCTGGACCAGTGGCTAGAGGGTCCCGAAGACTAAAGATCATACTAGGAAGACAGTTCCTTTACCTTGGTTACCATTAGTTCTGAGAATGGAATTGAGATCTGAGTCTGGATTCCAAAGAATACTGGCAAGGCATATCATAGTAGTGATTGGTCTAAGCTGAGTGGAACCCAGTACCCAGAAGGTCAAGTCTGGGAGAGGAAAAAAAGCAGAAATGGAACCAGAATGACAGCACTTAGTAATGTGGATAAGATCATCACAGACATACAGCTGTGCACTGGTGAGTTCCTTGTGGACAAGAATTCAATGTAGCATAGGCCATAGAGCTGTAGGTACTCAAAATGTTTCTGGCAGGAATGCACGGTTCTACCTGGCACAAAGGAACACAGGAATGGCATTTGGTCTGGAGAGTCTAGTACTGGGACAGGTTCCAGCCTGCTGCCCAGCTGAATCTCTTGGGGAATTTGCTTTCTACTTGGCTGAGGAAGGTGTGATCTTCTTTCTGTGAGTTCTACAGGAGTGGCCACTGTTAACAGAGGGCTGGAGCCCCTGGAACATTTTTACCATTGCTCAAAGTAAACATTTACAGGGCCATGGGCAGTGGCTCATGCCTGTAATCCCAGCACATTGGGAGGCTGAGGTGGATGAATCCCTTGAAGTTAGGAGTTCAAGACCAGCCTGGCCAACATGACAAAACCCCGTCTCTACTAAAAATATTAAAATTTAGCCAGACATGGTGGTATGTGCCTGTAGTCCCACCTACTAGGGAGGCTGAAGCAGGAGAATTGCTTGAGCCCAAGCGGTTGAGGCTGCAGTGAGCTGAGATTACACCACTGCACTCCAGCCTGGGAGATAGAGCATGACTATCTCTCAAAAGAAAAAAGTTGCAGGCCATATACTCAATCCATTAGATTTCAGGACCTGGGTTCTTTGTCAGTGAAATTCAAAGGTGAGTAGTTAGTTGGGAGAGTGGCCTTCTCAGAACAACATCAAGGAATCAGGCGAGAGGGACAGAGGCTTCATAAATCCTGAAAGAGCATCCTGGTAGAAGGTAAAATATCCTTCTAGTTTGAAGGAGCATTTTAAACAAGGATATTTTAAATCAAGTTAGAGAGTCCTAAGCCAAGGACAGCATTTTATATTCAGTAATGAGAAGGTATTTTTTGTCAACGGTAGAAGGTCATACTTCTCTATTTGCAACAACAGTCTTGTTTCCAGAAATGAAGGATGTGGAATTCTAATATTGTTCAAACGCTGAAAAGAAAACAGTGTGAGAGAGTCAGTTTATATGGAAATTGATGGTAGAAGATCACGAGTATACTAACCTGTTTAAATAAGATTTCATGTATTTACAATAATACTTTGGAGAGAAAGTTGTATTCTTTCACGTATACATATTTGAGGGTCAGAAATTTTATATTTTAAAAAGAGAAGTTGTAACTCAACTATGATACCCTGTAAAAGTAGGGAAAAATTAAACATTTCAAAAAGTAGTGTTAGCTTTACTGACTAGAAGCACAATATTTAATACAATTTCTATTATAAAATATTTAACAGCCCCTTTTCACAAAACTAAAGCTGTTTAATGTCATTAACAGAATGGTATGTAATTATTGGGGTCATTCAGTTTTTACTAGCACTGTGGATAAATTATAGAAGATGCCTTAATATTGGAGGTTTTTACCAAAAAATACAGCCTTCTTTGATAACAATATTTACTTGAATAGTTTATTTGATTTTGATCAAATATTTTACTTTTTCAAACAAGGTGGAGAAAAACTCCTCAAATTATTCCATGATGTTGATATTTTCTGAGTGAATCCCAGAACCCTGACCACCTACCCCCTTTTTTTTTTTTTTTTTTTTGTTAACCATTTGTGCCTTCCACTAAGCCCATATTAGTCTTTAAAACTTAATCAGAGGACTTGGCCTACTGTAAATTTTTTGGTAAATCTTACTATTTATTATACTATTGTCTCTGTCAAACCTTTAGAGTAGGTTCAGTTACCAAATAATATTATAACAAACACTGCAGGGAAAAACTTCTATTTTCTCAAATTGGGGCAATGGTACGTAGTCCAATTTTGAGCTGATCACTCCAGTTAAAAAAAAAAAAAAAAAAAAAAAACAAAAAAAAAAAACAAAGAATAACTGTTAGAATGCTAAATCCTTAGTGACTGGTGGTTGTTCAAACTTTAGTTTGACATATAAACATAACTGGCTGGCTCCTTCTTCAGAGAAGATATCAGCTGAGTATGGTGGCTCACATCTGTAATCCCAGCACTTTGAGAGGCCAAGGCGGGTGGATCATGAGGTCAGGAGTTTGAGATCAACATGGCCAACATAGCGAAACCTTGTCTCTGCAAAAAATGCAAAACATTAGCCGGTATGGTGGCGGGCACCTGTAGTCCCAGCTACTTGGGAGGCTGAGGCAGGAGAATTGCTTGAACCCGGGATATGGAGGTTGCAGTGAGCCGAGATTGCACCATTCCACTGCAGCCTGGAGGACAGAGCAAGACTCCCTCTCAAAAACAAACAAAAAGTGCCACTGCAGTTCTCCTGGCTTTAATTCATTTATGACAGCAGGATAACCACTGTGACAGCACGTCTGCATGTGCCATACCTTTGTTCAAGGCAGAAGGAAGAGGGAAAGCAGAGACACCCATTGAACTTGACAGATGTCCCATTGGCCGGAACTTTGACCAGTAGCCACTTCCAGCTGTTAAGAGGCTGAGAAAGAACATTAGGCTTTTACAGTTGTTGGTTTCAGCAACAAGCAAGGGAAAAAGAGGTTTGATTGTGGGGTAAATGTATCTGTATTGTCTGAAGTAGGTCTAATAGGTATTCATATTTTTATTATTGTGATGCAGCTTTGTGTAGTCTTTTGGAATAATAAAATAGTTTCACCTCTGCTGACAAACTTGACATCTTTTACTTCTTAAATTTATGGAGGTCTTTGCCGATTTTTAAGCCATAAAATAGCTGAAGAAAATTGGAAGTAATTGCATTCAAAGCTTATATTAAGTAATGCAGTCTACTTTAACAGGTTGCTGAATCTGGCGTATATTTAATGCTGTCCACTTGCCATCCAGCAACAATAGAATGAATGATGATTATCTTTTTTTTTTACCGTTTTGAAGAAAAAATCAGGCTGTATCAGATTTTAAAACCCTGCCAGGAGGTTTAGAATAATGCATTTGCAGGCCTAGAAAGTATTTGCTATCACTTACAAAATATCTCAGATGATCGTCAATCCATAGAAGATATGATTTTAGGGTGATAATAATACAGCATATTAGATGTTAGTGCTTGCCTTAAAGATGATACTGTATCACATATAGTCTAAAATAATTATTTGCCATTTTAAGTGATAATCTTAGTAATGTAGAAATCTAGATGAAACCATAGTAGGGAGCTTTGAAAAATAACCCATATCTCAGTACTTTTTTTTCTGCATGTGTTTAATAAGAAATCTGATATTGCCATTTAGCAGCAATTTTTAGAGTATTATTAACATTTAAGCTAGTATATTGAGCAATACGTCTCTTTTCAGTAGCACAAAATGAAATTATTAGAGTGTTCTTTTGGTGATGAAATATAATCCTCAATGAAACCAAGACTCACTCTTATGAAATAATTTATGTAGGATGTCCAAGTAGAGGTGAACAGATGTCTTTCAAAGGAAGGAACTTTTAGCTATTAAAATGCATGTAAAACAAAGTTCTGTTTCAGTATATGTCAGGTAACTTTTTCTCTACAGGGTCCCAGAAGTAACAGATACTCATATTTTCAATTTCTTAATGTACCAGTACATTTAATGCTTCTCCCTGCATCTACAAGGCTTTCCAAAGAAGAAAGATTGGCAATTGGTTTTGCATGTCATGTTTCTGAAAGCCTCACTCTTAAACATCAAATTTTTCCAGAATAATGAGATAGGTAATAGAAACATACAAAGATGTATATCAACACCGCATGAGTCATACTTTATTTGGAAGTTTATTTGGAAGGCAAATTTCCCCCAGTTTGCATGGATCACACATTTGGCTCAGGACAGTGTACACAATAACATATCATAGGCGTTAGACTCAGTCTGAATTCATAGCCAACCTCCACCACCAAGATTTGGCATTGGGAAAATTATTTAACCTCTTGATTTCTTCATCTGTGCAATGAGACTCTCACTGGGGAGACTACCTTTTTTGCAGAGTGGTTATAAGGGACTGAGAAGATAAATGCTTTACATACTTCCTAATGTGTAAGTGTTCAATAAATGCTGACTATTTTCATGACAAGGATAATAAGAAAATACCTTTCTGGGACCCACCAATTATGGCTTTTAAGTCTTGTAGAATCACTGGTTGCTACTTCAAGATTATACTTAGGAACCAGCATTTCTGGCAGTAGTACATAAGTATAACATTTCATAAGTAAAGTCCTTTTATATATTTTTATTATTGTTACACCCAGATAATAATTTGTAAAACCGTCATCAGCAGTATGAAAAGATCACTTTCAAAATCTTACAAGATCATGGATTCTAGATGATAACAGATACTCCACTTATTAATAATGGACAATTTTAAGGACAGTTACTTCAGAAAGTTTTTTTTTTTTTTTTTTTTTGGAAAAACAAATGTAACTTTTTTTACTTTTTTTAAAATGGAATCTCACTCTTTTGCCTAGGTTGGAGTGCAATGGTGCAATCTTGGCTCACTGCAACCTCCTCCTACTGGACTCAAGTGATTCTCCTGCCTCTGCCTCCCAAGTAGCTGGATCTACAGGTGCCCACCACCATGCCGAGCTAATGTTTTGTATTTTTAGTAGAGACAGAGTTTCACTTTGTTAGCCAGGATGGTCTCGATCTCCTGACCTTGTGATCCGCCTGCCTCGGCCCCCACAAGTACTGAGATTACAGGCATGAGCCACCACACCCGGCCACAAATGTGACATTTTATGGCCAATCTATTTTTTATGAATTCTACCTTCAAATAATAACTTACAGAATTATAATTCATAATCCTTTATGAAAATAGTGATTTCTGGCTTTTTTTTTTTAATTGCATTTTAGGTTTTGGAGTACATGTGAAGAACATGCAAGATTGTTGCATAGGTACACACATGGCAGTGTGGTTTTCTGCCTTCCGTCCCCTTGCCTGTATCTGTCATTTCTCCCCATGCTATCCCTTCCCACCTCCCCACCCCCATCCCTCCCCCATTTCCCCCCAATGGACCCCAGTGTGTAGTGCTCCCCTCCCTGTGTCCATGTATTCTCATTGTTCAGCACCTGCCTATGAGTGAGAATATGCGGTGTTTGATTTTCTACTCTTGTGTCAGTTTGCTGAGAATGATGGTTTCCAGGTTCATCCATTTCCCTACAAAGGACGTGAACTCATCGTTTGTGATGGCTGCGTAATATTCCATGGTGTATATGTACCACATTTTCCCTATCCAGTCTATCATCGTTGGGCATTTGGGTTGGTTCCAGGTCTTTGCTATTATAAACAGTGCTGCTATGAACATTCGTGTGCATGTGTCCTTATAGTAGAATAATTTATAATCCTTTGGATATATACCCAGTAATGGGATTGCTGGGTCAAATGGGATTTCTATTTTTAGGTCCTTGAGGAATCGCCACACTGTCTTCCACAATGGTTGAATTAATTCACATTCCCACCAACAGTGTAAAAGTGTTCCTATTTCTCCACATCCTCTCCAGCATCTGTTGTTCCCAGATTTTTTAATGATCGCCATTCTAACTGGTGTGAGATGGTATCTCAATGTGGTTTTGATTTGCATTTCTCTAATGACCAGTGATGATGAGCATTTTTTCATAGTTTGTTGGCCTCCTGTATGTCTTCTTTTGTAAAGTATCTGTTCATATCCTTCACCCATTTTTGAATGGGCTTGTTTGTTTTTTTCTTGTAGATCTGTTTTAGTTCTTTGTAGATTCTGGATATCAGCCCCTTGTCAGATGGGTAGACTGCGAAAATTTTTTCCCATTCTGTTGGTTGCCGATTCACTCTACTGACTGTTTCTTTTGCCGTGCAGAAGCTGTGGAGTTTGATTAGGTCCCATTTGTCTATTTTGGCTTTTGCTGCTATTGCTTTTGGCGTTTTGGTCATGAAGTCCTTGCCTACGCCTATGTCCTGAATGGTTTTGCCTAGATTTTCTTCTAGGGTTTTTATGGTGTTAGGTCTGATGTTTAAGTCTTTAATCCATCTGGAGTTAATTTTGGTGTAAGGTGTCAGGAAGGGGTCCTGTTTCTGCTTTCTGCACATGGCTAGCCAGTTTTCCCAACACCATTTATTAAACAGGGAGTCCTTTCCCCATTGCTTGTTTTTGTCAGGTTTGTCGAAGATCAGATGGTTGTGGGTATGTTGTATTTCCTCTGAGGCCTCTGTTCTGTTCCATTGGTCTATATCTCTGTTTTGGTACCAGTACCATGCTGTTTTGATTACTGTAGCCTTGTAGTATAGTTTGAAGTCCGGTAGTGTGATGCCTCCTGCTTTGTTCTTTTTGCTTAGAATTGACTTGGCTATGCAGGCTCTCTTTTGGTTCCATATGAAGTTTAAGGTGGTTTTTTCCAGTTCTGTGAAGAAGGTCATTGGTAGCTTGATGGGAATAGTGTTGAATCTGTAAATTACTTTGGGCAGTATGGCCATTTTCACCATGTTGATTCTTCCTAACCATGAACATGGAATGTTTCTCCATCTGTTTGTGTCCTCTCTTATTTCGTTGAGCAATGGCTTGTAGTTCTGCTTGAAGAGGTCCTTTACGTTCCTTGTTAGTTGTATTCCTAGGTATTTTATTCTCTTTGTAGCAATTGCAAATGGCAGTTTGTTCTTGATTTGGCTCTCTTTAAGTCTGTTACTGGTGTATAGGAATGCTTGTGATTTTTGCACGTTGATTTTGTATCCTGAGACTTTGCTGAAGTTGTTTATCAGTTTCAGGAGATTTTGGGCTGAGATGATGGGGTCTTCTAGATATACAATCATGTCATCTGCAAATAGAGACAATTTGATTTCCTCCTTTCCAATTTGAATACCCTTTATTTCTTTTTCTTGCCTGATTGCTCTGGCTAGAACTTCCAGTACTATATTGAATAGGAGTGGTGAGAGAGGGCATCCTTGTCTAGTGCCAGATTTCAAAGGGAATGCTTCCAGTTTTTGCCCATTCAGTATGATAGTGGCTGTTGGTTTGTCGTAAATAGCTTTTATTGTTTTGAGATACGTTCCATCAATACCTAGTTTATTGAGGGTTTTTAGCATAAAGGGCTGTTGAATTTTGTCAAAGGCCTTCTCTGCATCAATTGAGATAATCATGTGGTTTTTGTCTTTGGTTCTGTTTATGTGGTGAATTACGTTTATGGACTTGCCTTGCATCCCTGGGATGAATCCTACTTGATCATGGTGGATGAGCTTTTCGATATGCTGTTGCAATCAGTTTGCCAGTATTTTATTGAAGATTTTTGCATCTATGTTCATCATGGATATTGGCCTGAAGTCGAGGCAGCAATTAAGAGCCTACCACCCAAAAAAAGCCCAGGTCCAGATGGGTTCACAGCCGAATTCTACCAGACATACAAAGAGGAGCTGATACCATTCCTTCTGAAACTATTCCAGACAATCCAAAAAGAGGGACTTCTTTCCAAATCATTTTATGAGACAAACATTATCCTGATACCAAAACCCGGCAGAGACTCAACAAGAAAAGAAAATTTCTGGCTTTTATTTAAAAAGAAAATCTTATACTATACAACTCTCTTAACAGCTTTATTCATCATTGTAAAAACTTGGAAGCAATCAAGATGTTCCACAGTCGGTAGATGGGTAATTAAACTGCAGTATATCCAGACAATGGAATATTATTCAACAGTGAAAAGAAATACTATTCAACACTAAAAAGAAATGAGCAATCAAGCAATAAAAGGGTATAGAGGTACCTTAAATGCATGTTACTAAGTGAAAGAAGTAACATGGCTACAATATTAAAATTGTCTACATATTTTATGATTCCAGTTATATGATATTTTGGATGAAACAAAACTATGCATACAGTAAATTACCAGGGATTGGGTAGAGTTAGGGATGAATAGGCACAACATAAAGGATTTTCGTGTCAGTGAAAATACTCCGTATGATATTATGATGGTAAACACATGCCATTGTACATTGTCAAAACACTGAAATATACCACACCAAGAATGAGCCTTAATGTAAATCATGGACTTTAGGTAGCAGTGAGATGTCAGTGTAGGTCTGTCAGTTGTAATAAATGTGCGACTCTGGTGTGTGATGTTGATAGTGAGGAGCTTGTACCTTTGGGGTACAGAGGATATATGGGAACTTTGTACTTTCCATTCAATTTTGCTGTACACCTAAAACTTCTGTTTAAAAAAAAAAGTGTGTTTTAGAAAACATAGACACACACAAAAGAAAGGAAAAAAAGGGAAATACTTGTGCCCTGCAACTCTCCTCTTGATAATTGAAGAACAGGGCTTGACTCCCTGGAGATAGCTTGTTTCAAAGAAAAAAAAAAAAAAAAAAAAAAAAAAGAAAAGAATATAATTTTAAAAGGTAACTATATCTGACTTTACTCATTTTACTGAAATTCAAGCTAATTCATTTTACCAATCACTAAACAATTAGTAACTTTATTAACAACTAGTAAGACTAGTAATAACCTCAGAGTATTTGTAAAGTTTAAAAAGGAATCTGAACGAAAAATGTTTAGTTTTTATAAAGTTGACAAATCTTTTAAAGGTAGCACATTTCAATTTTAAAAATCATTGTGTCACTACTGCAAAAATGTAAACATAGTGAAAATTTGACGTTGTAGAATAATATGTATGAGTTAGAATATTTGGGCTTGCCTTTTTATTACACATATTAAAACCAAAAAAAAAATCCTTTGAGATGAGACACTACGTGAAAATAGTGTTTGTTTCTATGGAATACATTCTTAGCTCTCTTTACAATATTATGGGAGCATGGTGATATCACAGCAAAGAATACCTTTTTTGGCCTGTTGAGGTGGCTCACGCCTGTAATCCCAACACTTTGGGAGGCCAAGGTGGGCGGATCACCTAACTCAGGAGTTTGAGACCAGCCTGGCTAACATGGTGAAACTCCATCTCTACTAAAAATACAAAAATTAGCCGAGCGTGGTGGCAGGCACCTGTAATTTTAGCTACTCAGGAGGCTGAGACAGGAGAATTGCTTGAACCCAGGAGGCGGAGGTTGCAGTGAGCCAAGATTGTGCCACTGGCATTCCAGCCTGCACAAGAGCAAAACTGCATCTCAAAAAAAAAAAAAAAAAAAAAAAAAACCTTTTTCTCTTGATTGCTAACAATCTGTAGTTGCTGATGCTCCCCACGTTGGGAAAGCCCTACCAGATCTTGGACTAGACCAAGTGAGGAAGATTATCTGTCACCGCAGACCTGCTGACCTCACATGGACCCCAGAGGTCTTGGCAAGGCTAATCTAATGAATAAAATGTTTCCATGTTAGTTAAAAATCAACTGAATAAACAGACCAAAAACCCTGAGGTTAAACTTTTAGACACAAAATGACAACTTCTGAACTCATGACAGCTTCTGCCTGGAGACCATAGTCATAAACCACAAGACAGATGTTTTTGGTGAGGAAATGACTGCAAATGGTAGACCTTAAGCTGATGCCAAACTATTCTATGTAAGGAAAATGTTCTCAACAATAGTGCTTCTTTACAAAAAGGAATGGACTAGCTAGGCCAAAGAAAATGGCTTATTCATATATAAATATGCCCTCTAACTTTTGAGTTGCTAAATTATTATCCCTTAGAATATTTTAGAGAAATTGACTTATATTTTAGTCAAGTATTTCTTTTTCCTTTTTTTTTCTTCCTGTACCCTCTTCCATTTCAGGAGATTGTATAAAATAATGTCACAATTAGGCCATAAAGAAAGAGAACCATTAAATGCATATGATCCAATTTTTTGAGTTGGAGCTAGAAACACTAGCTTTTTCTTAGGAGAATGAGATACTTCTTAGAAACAGAACAAGTTGTCCTTTACAAGTAGTGATTACTAGAATTCTCATTTTTTAAAACTGGCTTTATCAGGCATTCTGACTCTTTTTCTAAAGAAATTGCTGTTGCTAACCATGCTTTCATTTCACTGGGGAATTAATGTTCAGTGGCGCATTAGAATTCATGCAGTAGCATTAAATAATTACTGTTTCTTTATATATCTCCTACCAACTTAAAAGTATATTAAAATTGGCTGTAGGAGAATTCAGGACACTTCAATCTGAAGAAAATTCCCATCCCCATACACACACACACACACACACACACACACACACACACACACACACACATATATATATAATCTTTACTCAGTGGCTAAGAGGCAACTTCAAGTACTTGGCAACAAACAAATTGCACACATAGCAACAAGAAAGAAGTCGAGTAGTATAGGAAGAGGAAAAAGAAGCTGGTCCACATCAGCTCCCACAGTGGTAGTAAACCTCAGAGAATATCAGAGCTGTAGACAGCAGCTTGGCATGAAGGAGAGGAATTCATGGTTTTCCATAAATCTAGTGACAGGCCAGGTCAGTTAGGGCAGCACCATCTTGTCTGCCCAAGTAGCATACAGGGCAGGAGGAGAAAAGTTGAGTATAGAGATGGAGCTGAGCCGACATGGAGGAGGAGGAAGGTTGTGAGAGTTGAAGGATGTAGGGCAGGCAAGGAACGGTGGGGCTGCGAGGGTCTTCAGTTTAGCCAGCTCTCAAGCCTGATTCGGTGTGTTATTTTGGTGCCAGGCCTGGCCACAGCTTCTCAGACCCCAGAGAGGCTCCCCTCTGTGCATGGAGCAACAGGAGGGCTCAGAAGCCTCAGATGACTGTCTGAGGTTTGCAAGCAGCAAAAAAATGAGGGCTCTGTTCAGGGTACAGCAGAGAAAATCAGAATGAGAGAGTCCCCAGCCTTGCTCTTCTCTGCACTACCTTGGGCCTCAGCTTCATCTGTAAAACGGGGATGATAATACCCCAGAGAGGGTGTTATAAGAATTGGATATGTTAAATCATATCAAATTCCCTTCACAATGCAGTATGGTAGCTGTTTGACAAAGTTGATTCACTTCCTCTTTTACGGCCTCAGACTCTATAACCCATAATGACAACAGCTTCTACAGTTTCATTTATAGAACAGAATAATACTTTCTAAAATGTGAAACTACTACTCATCCGGTGAAAGAATTGTTGAGAAGCTTATGCATAATGCTTTATTCACCTCGGATCTCCAGGACTTTTGCTAGTTTGTGGCGAAGAAATAGCACATATGGTGCTGCCAGAACAGTGGAGGAAGCTGGCCCTGAAGGGCAGCCAGGAAGTGGGATAGAAACTCCTCGCTGAGCTATGGGAAGCAGGGCTGGTGGGAAGCCACAGGCCCACAGACCTAAAAACAGAGTGGTTAGGTCTAGATGTGTGCCTACAAAGTAGGGGTTTCAGTGCGAAATGCTGGGCTGTGGGCTAACTGTGGCTCACAGACTGTTTTTTTTTTTTTTACACTTAGCCAGTGTAGTGGTTTTTTTTTTTGTTGTTTTTTTTTTTTTTCCTTTTAAATAGCTTTAACCAGGGGCTTGACTTATTTTGTCACATTCCCCAGTCACTTCTTTTTTTTTTTTTTTTTTTTTTTTTGAGACGGAGTCTCACTTTGTCACCCAGGTTGTAGTGCAGTGGCACAATCTCAGCTCACTGCAATCTCTGCCTCCTGGGTTGAAGCAATTCTCCTGCCTCAGCCTCCCTAGTAGCTGGGACTACAGGTGTGCACTACCACACCCAGCTAATTTTTTACATTTTTAGTAGAGATGGGGTTTCACCATGTTGACCAGGATAGTCCCGATCTCCTGACCTCGTGATCTGCCTGCCTTGGCCTCCCAAAGGGCTGGGATTACAGGTGTGAGCCACTGTGCCCAGCCCCCCATTCACTTCTTATTGCCCTAGACCTGGTGGTCCTGTTCCTTTCTGGCCCTTCAAATGTTCTGACCACTTTTCTGAGCACACTGCAGAGCAGGGGCACAAACCACAGAGCTGATAGTGGACTCAGAAGCAGGGACTAAATGGCCCTTTGTCTTAGAATTTCAAATAATTTTTTTTTTTTTTTTTTTTTTACTGTAAGTAGATTCTGTGTAATCTTTCCATTTCCTAAATCTGGCAATACTGCTTTATTCCCATTTATAATTCTCACCCTCGCAAAAAATAGGTACTAAGTAGTAATTGTCATTGTAACATTGGGGTAAAGAATCTTTAGAACACCTTATCTCAGACTTTGGGAAAGAGAGACGGGACACATTTATTTCAGCATTTGAAAGAGCAAAGCATGTGAATGAGTGTTTGAATTTGATATGGGGTAAACATGGAAACTATCACGGCTGGAGAGTTTTTTCTCCCCGTATTGGGTGCTGACAGCTAGAAGGTGACTGGAGGCGGGCCTCACTCACTGAAAAATCATGTAAGGACAAGGATCATTCCCAAGACTGTCTTGGGTGGCATCTTGATACCTGTTACGTGAGAGAGTCCTGAATACTTTCAGATGTAATTGAGGTAAACTCCAGGCCTGCAGTCTTTGTGAAGGTGGAGTCACACCAGGCTCTGCACTGTCATCTGTTGGTGACATTGGCCCCTTTTCTTTGTCATCCATGAATTGCTCTGCCCTCTCTGAGTTCAGCTGAAGTTCTTCTTCCTTCTGGCTGTTCTCCCTTATCACTGTTTAACTCCTGAAGCCTAGGAGGACTCTGAGGAGGTGGCATCCAGGGATAAAGATCAGCCAGGCTCATTGAGTGTCTTTTAGTCAGGTGCACTGTCACATCTGATCTCCTCACTGTGCTGTAAGGGAGATAATTTTTTTTAATAAACCTTATTTTTTAGAGCAGTTTTAGGCTCATAGCAAAATTGAGCAGAAATTATAGAAAGTCCCTATATACCCCCATCCCCACACAGGTGCAATCTCTCCTAATCTCAGCACCCCAACTCACAGTGTTGCATTTGTTAAAACGGGTTATTCTTATTTAAGGATGAGAGAACTAAGGGGTTGAGGGCCAGACCCTCAGGCAGCCGGGCTCAGGCTTACCCACTGCGACCTGCTTTGCCATGTGGCTGTGACAGCTCTGCCTCAGTATTGGGTCTGTCACTGCCCCATGGTCCTTCTAGCCTTCCAGATCATCATTCCCACAAGGAAATGTAGGTGGTGGGATAGCATTAGATAAGCAGAAGAAGGGGTGGTTAGATTGCTGTCTGTTGTTTTTCTGTGGAGAAATTCTCTTCCAATGGATAAGTGAAGATTTGGCTTAATTTTCCCCAAATTAGCTTTTGTGAATTAATTGTGAATTAATTATGAATTAATTTTCCCCAAGTAGCTTTTTATCTATGTCCCTCCCTTCTGTTTTCCACTTCCACCAAAGATTGAAAGAAGTAACTTCAATGACCCTAAAAATATTTTATCTGAAAGTTCCAGAAGTTACTTTCGTGTAACAAGTAATTTTAAGTCAACTTTGATGGAAATTACTGTCAGGCTTTTAAAATTGCTATTTTTCAAAGCAACAACCCTAAATGTAGTTTTAGGAGAAATGGTATGTTACTTTCAGGTTTAGCAGTGAGTTAGATTGCTCTTCTACCCCAGACCTTGCCTGAACCAGATACAGCCCCTTGTGTCCTCAAGAACAGCAGGAACATGAGTATCACTGGACCACAGAGCTTCTTCCCTTTCATGACAAACAATGGACTGTTACATAAATGAGCCAAAGACAACCTATGTCTGTTGGCCTCTAGGTTATTTCCTCACTGCAGTCTGAGACCCACTAACTCAAGAGCCCGCCAACACCAAACTCAAATTTTTATATATCCAATTATTTTTAAAATAATCCAAACAAGCAGATTTTAGCCATTTAGAGCCTGCCTGCTTTACACATTCTGTGAAACCTTACCTAGCATCTGTTGGCCGTTGATAAGATAGAGCTTTGTGGTTTTAAGACCCCAAGCTGCTACTGCCCTTCAAAGTTCTCTGACCTAGAGACACTCCACCATGCGCAAAGTGACATCGCTTACTCCTGAGCCCTCTTTCCAATGCACCTCTCCCCTGGGAGCTCCTTTGCCATCCTCCCCTTCTGCATGGTAGCCTCCTCACCCTAAGCCTCTGGATGCCCTCCCATGCAACCCCATACAAAGCACCACTCATTAAAGCTTGTTGTGTGTTACTGCCTCTTGTGGGCCTGTGTTTTACCTAGATCAACCTTAAATCCTTCCAACAAACCCCTTCTATACAGTAGTACCTTGACACAACTAAGATTTTATGAAAGCCAGTGTATGAACCTGCAGAACTAAAGAATCACCCTATGTTACCTTACACATAGAGAGGACCTTTCTACTCTTTATCCTTTCTTTTTCCTTTTGGATACCAAATAGTTGTATACATTTTTAAATGTTTGATATTTGTAAAGAGCTTGTGTGTAATATAGATTTGCTTGGCTTCACATATATTTGTCCTTCCTATATATGTATTATACTGGGAAAAATTATGAAGCTCTTTTAGACTGCAAAGATCACAGATATTGTTAGGTTTTTAATAAAAGTAATTATAATGCCTAAAATGCACTGAGCACTTACTGTGTGTTGGGCAATGTGTTACGCTCTTTACATGTAGTGTTAGTCATCACCACAACCAATGAAGCTTGTGTTTTTATTCACATTTTATGTGTGCAGAAAGTGGACTTAGAGAGATTAATTGCCTCACTTAGAGTCACACTGATGATGGCAGAGCTCAGATATGAACCCAGTTTTTCAGATGCATTCACCCATGACCTGCTCTTATGCGTTACTCCTCAGTAAATGAGAAGCTTTTCTACAGGTAGACACAGGGAAGTAAGCAAACAGTCTCAGCAGGCAAAAAGGAGAAGGGAAGATGATTCATCAACATTCAGGACTCAACAGCATTGTTGCTAGTCCTGTGGCTGCTGTACAGACCTAACACCGTTCCACTGGGGAACCATGCAAGTGGCAAAATCATCTCTGCCTTAGCCTCCTCGTAACTTTTTCTCCTTGTCTTTCTCCTCTTCCTTTTTCCTCATGGCTTCTACTGCTTCTTGGCCCTTTCTGTTTGTATTTCTACTTCTCTGTTTCTGTATCACTCTCTGGCCTCTAGGTTCTCTCCAAATGACTTCCAGTTACATTTCCCTAGATAAAGTAGATGGTTGTGTTGTCTAGCCCCATCCGTTAGTGATAAGTACACACCAGGGCACCTCACCATGGAGGCTCATGGCCAGCCCTCAACTGTCTGCCTTTGAATTGGGCACCAGGCCCTGGTTCATAGAGCTGGGCCAGCATCACATCCTACAAACGATGGAAATTTTATATAAGTTCCCATAGAAGGAGGCCATAAGTGGGACTTGAACTTATAGGCTTCAATGAAAGAAGGCAATGGAAGCCCAAAGTTTTCCTAAGATCTGTCTGGCAAAAAATCATGTAATTTTTCTAAGAATTTTAATGTGTCTAAAATGAAAATTTTAAGATTATATGATTAAAACTTCAGCAGATAGAAGTATTTGCTAAGAGTAATTCTAGCAATAAATATGCAAGATAAGAATTCTATGCATACTGGAAAAATTCAAACGTACTTTTTTCATCAGTGTGCTTGATTAGATCAGGACATTAAATTTTGGGAACAACAATAGAGCTGTACATAACATTTAATTAGTTTTCTTAGTCTTCTATATTCATAAACATTTACTAAGTATGTAAGCAGGCAGAATTTTATGTTTCCATACATTATCAGTGAGATTATAAGTAAGATAAAAGTTCTGTATACTTCGCTTCCAGTCCTTTAAAATCTTAACTTTTCATAGTGTAGCAGATACTCAATAAATGACCTGGCCTAGTTAATCAGCTCTGCTGCCAATTGAGAAGAAAGAACAAAATCAAAGAATCTTTTCTATAAGCATGGAGTCCAGGGGAAGTAATACTATTTCTTTAATGCCTTACACCTTATTTTATATTTTCTGGATTAAAATAATGGATTGCAATTATGAAATTTTAGGTCATTCTCTTTGTTTCCTTCCACGCAGATGTCAGCTATGCCTTTCACCAGAATCAAATATACGGATTTAGGGGAAAAAAAAAATCTTTGGCTTACTTTCAGTTTGTCTTTTTTTGTGTGTGTGAGGGTTTTGCTATGAGGGTTTCACTACTGCATTTGAAATTTGGGCCCATTTTACTTTTACATGGAATTAGGCTGTAGAACCCTAATTAAGTTAATGAAAGATGACAAAAAACTAAGGAGCCTGTGAAGAGGGGGATCAATTCTATCCTTGTTAGTAGTTAAATTTTAGAAGTGATTTCTTTGTCCTGTCAGCCTATGAGAACTGGGTCTAGAGAAATTAAATGACTTCATCCCCATTGCTTCTCAGCTGGGTAATGGCTTAATACTATAAAATTAAAAGCTGGTAACCTTTTGAAGCTTTCAAATATTTGTGTAAGTGGTATATCTGAGTTAAGTTGATTTTTTATATGTGACTTTTTAATTGAAGCTCATGGTTATTCTGTGCATGTGTACACACACACACAGTGTCTTACAGTTGACTTTAATGTGATAAATAATTTCCAGAAATGATCAGCTGGTGGAATTGGTTAACAATATGACTGTTTCTCTTTGTACTTGCAGGATAAACCCCTCCCAATGCTTTGTTCAAGGCATTTTGACCTCATCATTTTCTTCTTTTCTAACTTTAACTCATAGAAATCCCAAGGGATCAGGAACCCATTTTGAGAAATATGTCAGCAACTTATGAAATATAGGAAACTAACCAATTAGTGTCAGCTTTTCTCTTGAGGGAAGAAGATAGGAAAACTTAATATATACTACAGAGGTTACTTTAGGAGATTCACTACTGGTAGTACATTGTATAAATTATCATTTTCGACAAAGCTGAAACAAATCATAACTTTTTTCCTGTTTTGATGTTCAGTATATTCGAAAAGCTTTTGAATTTATAAAGTATCTTTGGAAATTTATAGGAATGAAGAATTTACTAAATGTAGTACATTTAATCGGAAAACCAAATGCAACTCTAATACAATCTCTAGGTGTTTTATGGATTTTTTTGTATACCTAGTCTTTCAGAGGCTCATTGGTTTCTATTATTTTTTGTGATGTGAATTTAATTAGTTTTAATACAGATTTAAAATTTAATAAACAGGTGATTACCTACCATCTTTTAAGCAGCATGCTAGGGGCAAAAACACAGACCGTGCTCATGTATTCCTTATGTGCACCCTGTGAGGAATTATCCCAAATTTTCAGATAAGAGTCACAAAAACTATGACTCATCCATAAGTATGTGACTAATCACTGGCATTGTAGGGATTATAAATCAAGTCACGTGACCCTCAAATCTATTTTGCTTCTCAACAAAATTAGTTTATAAGAAGAAAATCCTGAAAATACTACCATGCACTCATTCTTTTGATTGTTGGAAGATCAATAGTCTGATTCAGTAAAGGAAGATTTGTTGCTGACTCATTAAAGAAAGGTGATGCAGTGTGTTAGTCAGACCAGCAAGCAGATGAACCCTGACACCTTGTCTGTGGAAAAATGTCATGACTTTTAGTAAAGTTGTTTTTTAACTTCCAAGCCTCAGTTTCTTCGTCTCCCTTACAATGGTAATAAAACATATTTCGTAGGGTTGTAGCAAGAAGTGGTTACAATAGTGAAGTTATTAGCAGAATACTCAGCAGATAGTACTGATTTTTGGTAACTGTTGGTAGTAGTAATAGTGGTGAGTTAGGAAGGTAATAAATCAGTTAAAGATGCTGATTGTTGTGTTCAGGAACATATGAAAACTTTGTTATTAATAAAATGATATTGATCTCACTCAAGATTTTTAGTGGCAAATGGCCCTTGAATAATAACTAAAACTATGTGATCCTTTAAGATAGTCTAAAATATGGAGCCAGATTGGAACATTTTCCAATTATGTCCATATTTTGATAACTGTTGCTAATAGATTGGGGATAGTGGCATGAATAAGTTCTAGACAGTCAGAGTCCCAACCCTTTTAAAAAAATGTGTATATACCAATAATTGTATGTATTTTTTGAATCATTGAAAAACATTTATACAATTAATTTATGGCAGAAAGGTTTGGCTTTTAAAGCCATTATTGGTGCAAGGACTCTCAATTAGGAATATACTAGATCAATCTTCAGTTACACACACATACACACATATGTATCCAATTAAAGATTGATTGCATTAAAATAAACTGAAGTTTTCACAAAATCTAGGCATAATCACAGTTTTAGTTTTTATTTCCTGTAAATATTTTTAAATGCTTCTCCATATAGTCTTGGTCAAGAAACATCAAAGTGTTTAAAGGGGATAACCTTGAATATTTGTCTGTATGCTGTGAATTCATCAAAGTAAGAAGAACTTTGTGCAAAAACACGAATTTTAAATATAGTATTTGCAGATTTAATCTGTTATGAAAATGGATTAGATAAATGTAGAAATGGTTCATGCTTTTAAGATAAGCTAAATTGCTGTTGTTGGGAACTGACTCTTGAAAATGTCATTTGTATTAAACAGGATTAAATGGACTCAAAAAAGAAGACTTTCCATTTGTAAATATAAAAGGATAGTGTGTATGTGTAAGAGCATGTTTATATGAGCGTTTGTGTTCTGGTTTATTTATATAATCATCACCCTTTTACTTATCTTTTTAACTAGTGAATTTTCATGTTTTAACCTTTGCTCTTTAATATATTACCTATTTTGTAACAAAACACCTCCATTCAAATTATAAACATATTTTTATTTTTTTTCTCAGATGATGAAACATGCTTGGAATAATTATAAAGGTTATGCCTGGGGATTAAATGAACTGAAACCTATATCAAAAGAAGGCCATTCAAGCAGTTTGTTTGGTGAGTAGATGTGCTTTGGTTTCTTAGTGACAGTAACTTCTCCCTAGTTGCTTGAGCTTATGGGTGATGGAGAAGTCTGTGTAATATGGCCCTCCAGGCCATTTGGTTAGGAAACTTGCACACCTGATGGAATTAGATAAAAACTGTGCATAGTATGTCCTTTGGCTAGAATAGTGGCTGCGTGTTAGAATAACCTGCATAACATTAAAAAGTACTGATGCCTGGGGCATACTTCCAAAGATTCTCACTTAATGGGTGTAGGGTGCAGTATCAGGATTTTTAGCCTCTGGGGTGATTCCCAGCTAGAAGCACTTGGTGGGCTGCACTAACTGCTTCCTGTTAGGTAAAAGCTGTGCCTTTATAGATAAGCCAGACAAGGCAACCAGCCATGGTGATCTTCACTGTATCTCAATTTTGGCTGTAGGTTTGTCCTGTTTGTACCATGGAAGAGAAAGTGAGGATGGATTAGGTTACTTGAACTTCCATTTATCCACTTTCACTTGCTTTATTACATTTGGTTCCCACAGCAGCCCTCTGTGGTTGCTACTGTGAGTGTTAATAAGATTCCATTGTGGACGTTAAGGAAGCTAAGTAACACAAGGGTTTCATGGATTATTTGGGTCACAGAGCTGCCTAGTATCCTCCTACTACATTTGATTTCTTTCTAATCCTCAAAATTTTGTCTGTAACTAGCACGAGGAAGGGAATGCAGTATTACTCTGGAACTTCTGAATTTAACAATAGAACACATAACTCTGTATTTTAACTGAAAATGTTAAATAACATCAACTCACATAACAGGTAACAGTGTCAGCTCACATTTATGGAGCAATTACTGTGTGCCAAGTGCCATTCATGCATTATCTCATTTGGCCTCATTAAAATACACACTTTATAGATGAGAAAAATGAGGCCCAAAGAACAGTTTTCCCAGAGATAGCCACCTACTAACTGGCAGAGCAGAGACTTGAACCCTGGTGTGGCTAACATTAAAGTCCACGCTCCTAATCATGACAATATGCTTTTCCATTTATTTAGGACCTTCCATGTGTTTGGCTTTGCTTGTAGCACTGGTGATCATAAAATAATACAAGTTTTTGCACAGGTCTCTACACAAGTCTTTGCCTGGTATACAACATATAATATGTAAATAGTAAATTATCAGTGCACCAGGTGGTTCAATATACAGTTCCTTGAAGTTCTGATGAAACATTAGGACGTCAGGTTGGGAGAAGGGCATTGCAAGGTTTGCAAGAACAGGTAGAAAGAGCTGGAAAAAGTAGAAGAAAGGAGACTGTTGGTCTATCAGAGTGACACAGTTTTGAGGTGAAGAGAGCCTGTACCTGAAGTGGTGGCAGTAGATGTCACTTCAGACATTTCCAAAATAGTGCTTTTAGGACCCAGCTAGAGTTAACATGGGTAAAGAGAAGTATGAATTGAAGAGAGAAACTCTAGAACTTCATCCAGAGCCTTTGTTTTTTCATTGTTTAACATTTTTTGAAAAAATTATAACTTCATTTCACTTTTATCTCTATGAAAGTCATTCATACCATTAAGAAATCAGTTATGTGTTAAATTGCCATAATCTTTATCAAAGGGATTATTTGATTCTCTGTTAAAACATTGATTACTTTAAAATTTATTATTTAACATGAAAAACATACTAGGTCTCTTAGGCCTGACTTTTGTTTTATATTTCTCATTGACTTTTTCAGTAAAAAACACTTTCATAATCAAGATAAAAACTTACTCTTAGAAAAAGAGCTTCAGGTATTAGTATAAGGAAAGGAAATATTAATAATTCAAATGATATTTAATCTCATTCCATATTCAAATTAAAATAAGATACATAGTGATTTTCTTATCATAGAAATACCAATATAGTGAGACTTGTTACAAAGACATACAAAGTATTCATTTTTACAGAAAAGAAAAACTTTTAAATGACTTCTTTAGCCCACTTCTCAGCCAAGTTCCTTATCTATGTAATATTGTAGTCCTGTATATTCGCTCAGCAAACCAGGCAGAAGATAGGAAAAGGTAAGTTCTTTACCACCTGGCTTCTTGGGAAATAGTTGTTAGTTTGAGATAAGTTGTTTTGAGTTTTAACCTTAAAAAAAAACCTTTTTGGAGAAACTATTAGGCATTCTGAATCTGAGTTTTCCCAGGTGTTGGCCACTGGGGAGCTCTTCAAATATGCTTCCTTCTAATGGTGGTTTCTCACCAGTTATGTTGAACCTTCCATCTCTTTCCTAGACAGAGTAAGACTGGTTACTTCCAAACAACTTCAGTGAATATAAAAAGGCATCTTAATTATTCATCTCCCAATTCCATCTTAAACAGGAAACTAGAACTGTTATTTCAAGATTTCGTTGGTAAAAAAGATTTCAAGCAAAACTGCATCTCAAAGAGAGGTATTTTGTGCTTGACCAGTTATACTCATGGAAAGCTAAAATACAGGAAATCAAAATATTTACTTAAGGCTCTTGATAACCTAGAAATGAAATGTCAGTGAAAATATGACGCTGGTATCATATTTCAAAATGCCCACTTTAAAATATTCCCTCCAGTGTCTCTGAATCCATAATTCTAGCTTCAAAAAAGTTCAAGGAAATTGGATTACGGTAAAATATGTCACAAAATGAAAGTGTCTTCAGGTTTCTTTCTCCTTATTAGATAAGATTTATATTGTTGTCTTTTTGAAAATCAAGTTTTTTAATGTTTAGTATCACTTACAGTTTTCTAATGATAACTTCTCAACGTGGCATTTGGAAGGCATGTGCCAGTAAAATAATTTTCATTTATATTTGTAGATTTCATCTTGGATTGTCCAGAATACTAATTATGTATAGGAAGCGTAGTGCCCAGTCTTTCAGCAGCCGTTCATTGTGTACCTGAGTGGAGGCTCAGCTGCTTGCCACTTGCATAGCCCATAACAGGGATGAAGTGCAGAGAAAGGAAAGTGACTTTTATTTCCAAAGCTGGCAGTGGCTGGCTTACTCCTCCAGAAACTGCTTAAAACTTTGGCCTAGGAAGAGGGTCTTAAAAATGGAACTTGGACTGGGAGGCATGTGGGAAGGGTGCCTGAGTATAAGGTCTGCCTATCTTGTTCTGGTGGCTATCTCTAGCCATGGTCCACCCGGTGTGCGGGCTCGCGTCATAACAACAATAGCTGGGCTGCTGACTTAACTGCCTTGAGGTAGTCTCTGAAATTTTACAGCTGGGTCTCCATGCTTGATCAGTCTCAAGAGTAGCCCCTGGAACCTCAAAGTAAGCATATAATTAGATCTACGTATACAGTTACGTAAATGCACATGGGGCAAAACGTAATGAGAAAGGGAAGGGAGTAAAGTTTCAAAGCATGTTTCAAGGGCATATTTTAAGACTAAGGAAAAGGTTTCTAAAGTTTGTTTCAAGATTACATCTTGAGACTGGAAGAAAAGACAAAGAAAAACATTTAAAATGTGTTTTGTGAAGCTTAATTACCCAATTACAATTGAGCATCATTGTCACAATTGCACAGGACACCGTAAGGAATCTGGAGATAAGTAAGACATGACTTGTTCGTTCTAAGTGTGTAGGCTGAGTGCTTGGCTCATGCCTCTAATTCCAGTACTTTGGAAGGCTAAATGGGGGCAGGTGGTTGCTTGAGGCCAGGAGTTTGAGAACAGCCTGAGAAACATAGCAAGACTCATCCCTACAAAAAAATTTTAAAAATTAGCCAGGCATGGTGGCACACACCTGTAGTCCCAGCTACTCAGAAGGCTGAGGCAGGAGGATCAGTCGTGCCCAGGAGTTTGGGTCTGCGGTGAACTATGATTGTGTCACTGTACTCCAGCCTGGGGAACAGAACAAGACTGTCTCAAAAAAAAAAAAAAAAAAAAAAAAAGTGGGCAGACACAGTGGTTCATGCTTGTAATCCCAGAACTTTGTGAGGCTGAGGCAGGTGGATCACGAGGTCAGGAGTTCGAGACCAGCCTGACCAACATGGAGAAACCTTTCTCTACTAAAAACACAAAAAATTAGCTGGGCACAGGGTTGTACGCCTATAATCCCAGCTACTCAGGAGGTCGAGGCAGGAGAATCGCTTGAACCCAGGAGGTAGAGGTTGCAGTGAGCTGAGATTGCACCACTGGATTCCAACCTAGGTGACAGAGTAAGACTCTGGCTCGAAAAAAAATGTTTATAGACATTAAAAGATGCCCACATGTAATTTTAATACAAGGTAGAAGGTGATAAATGCCAAGGCAACATGAAGTCTCCATGTCATTGGAATTCAGAGGAAATAAACCACAGAGGTCAGAATTTGTAGGGGATGGAGGGCAGTTAGCACCAGTCAGATTTTATACAGGGGGTGAAATTTCATTTTGGAGTAATGTCTTGTTAGAACTCTCACTAAACAATTTTAGATCTAGTTAAGAGTCTTCCACAGGTACACTTTGATGTAATTACATTAACCTTAATAAGTCTGTTGCTCCTTGGTTTCAGGCCTATTCTTTTCCTGCTAGAGAATGTAATCACAAATGAAATTTCTCACAGAAATTTCTAAGACATTTATTTTTTATAACTCAGAAGAAACTTCAAAGATTACTGTATCAGTTTATAGCCTGTGGTAATTTTTAGTTTGGTTTGGTGCCATTTTATATATTCTTCCACTGAAAGAATTTTAGACTATGTTTAATATTACTGCTTATTAATAAATCCAGCGTTACCCTCTCCGTTTCCTAGGTATGGTCAATTTACATTTATTTTATCTATTCAAAGTATTTTATCAAATATTTTTCTGATATTTCAGGTAACATCAAAGGAGCAACTATAGTAGATGCCCTGGATACGCTTTTTATTATGGAAATGAAAAATGAATTTGAAGAAGCAAAATCATGGATTGAAGAAAATTTAGATTTTAATGTGGTAAGTTAAATAAGAGTTACTAATTCAGTCCTTAAATTCCAATTAATGTGGATAAATTCTGTAGTGGGCTCTATTATTGTATTGTAATGTATTCTAACAAAAATAATGCAACTTTACATAGTAAGAATATTATTATCAGATACTACATTCTTAAATTGTCCTCGTTACTACACAAATTTGTGTCTTTGTTTTTTGGCAAATTAAAGGTAAGAGAAAAGGAATTAGTATTTGTTGAGACCTACGTGTGCCTAGTATTCTTGTTCAAGTCCCACGGCAACTCTGAGATGGGCATTACTTGCACACCTTTATAGATTAAACATCTGAACCTCAGAGACTTACTCCAGACTACACAGCTGGTTGTATATCAGGAGCTATAATTCTAATGTAGGTCTGTAGGGCTCCGGTGCTTATGCTTTTATACTGCATCATGACATATCCAGCAGCAGCAGCAGCATTCATTTTCCCATGAAGAAGGCTTCAAATTTTGTTGGTCTTATATACCTCTCAGTAAAAACAAATTGATTATATATGTTATTTTTTAAACATTCTATATATATGCTGTCATTCTTAGCAAATATTTCAAGTCCCATTGTACACTGAGGGAAAGAATCAGAATTAATGAATACTTCTAATACTTCTTGATCACTTCTACTAGGGAGGACTACTTCTTATCAGCTCTTATTTGATAGTCATTGTTTTACTTTATAATGATATTGACAAAGAACTTATTCTAAAAAGTGTATAGGCCACGGAATTTTTTAGTCATTCATTTAAGTGTACATTATCGGTATTATTTCCAATCTGAGACTACTTTGCAGAAATTCTCGTAAGCCTCTTGTCTTGGGTAAGAATTTGATAATATCTGTAAATCCCAATCATCATGCACAAGTAACATGCTGTACATTAAAAGTGGACAGAGAGAATTTCCCTGCTGTTGCTTCTGCTTTGGGCACTCTTGTTCTCTCAGAGACCAAGTGAGGACACCAGTGGTAGGCAGAATATTAAGGATCAGTAAAGCTAAGTCTTTCCCCCATCTATTTCAATTAAAAACTTACATAAATTAAAAGTTTAATATTTTTTTCTACTCCCCTAATTAACTGCTATATATACTGCATTTGGGAGACTTTAAAGACAGGCAGATGAGTCTGTGTTTAATTTGCCTAATAATTGAATCTAGAATATAAAGGAGACAAAGTTCCAATCAGTATTAAGGGACCTTGGGGAATCAATGTGTTAAACCCTTCTATTTCAAATAGAAGAGAACAGGCATAAGGAGCTAGTGATTTGCTCAAGGTTATGAAGCTATTTGATTAGAATGATCTGTGGTAGTGCTGGTATTATTGATAGAGCAGAAGATGAAAAATAAAACAATGGAAAAACTATGTTTCATTTTGGAGGCTTGCTCCCTTAATAATAATACTTCTGTTGGCCGGGTGTGGTGGGTTATGCCTGTAATCCTAGCACTTTGTGAGGCTGAGACAGGCAAATCATGAGGTCAGGAGTTCAATATCAGCCTAGGCAACATGGTGAAAATAAAAATAAAAAATTAGCTGGGTGTGGTGGTGCAAGCCTATAATCCCAGCTGCTCACGAGCCTGAGGCAGGAGAGTCAGTAAAAATATGTCTCTACTAAAAATACAAAAATTAGCTGGGCATGGTGGTGCATGCCTATGATCCCAGCTACTCAGGAGGCTGAGGCAGGAGAATCACTTGAACCCAGGAGGCCGATGTTTCAGTGAGTCATGATCACGCTGCTGCACTCCAGCCTAGGTAGCAGAGCAAGACTCCATCTCAAAAATAATAATAATAATAATATTTCTGTTTGACCTTGTTATTATAAATAAATTCAACTACCTACCTTCAAAAACCTGCAGGCTTATCTTTAGCTATATATGAGACTGATTGATATCTCTGTCTTCAAGAAAGGGTAGGGGAATAATAACTAAATTCCTCCAAACCTAATGATGGAAAACTGGAAAGCAAACTTTAATAACATTTGACTTATCAATAGTATCCAAGTTTCTTACTGAATGTTTGGGTGGTCCATTTGATAAATATAGCATTGTGGCCCCAAACCTCCTCAAATGTAACAGCAGTTTTTAGTTTCATGGCCTGTGTGACCTGTGATAGTCTGAACTTGGGGCCAGGGGTTGGGGTTGGTGGAGGGTGAGCAGCAGTTTTATTTAAAATGACTAAGTACAAAGAGAACAGAAAGGATGTTATTGTAACAGAAGGCAGTTAGCTTTCCTCAGACCACCACAGGTTGCCTGGAATGTATTCCATGGGTCCTGGGGACCTGTGAGAAGGAAAGATGAATAAATCTAAATAGAGGATATGAGACTATGTAGAAGAGAAAAAGAACTTACTGGGTTTCCTTACTTGTAAGATGAAGAGATTAGCCAGGCGTCCCCAAACTACGGCCCACGGGCCCTGAGGCCATTTATCCGGCCCCCCACAGCACTTCAGGAAGGGGCATCTCTTTCATTGGTGGTCAGTGAGAGGAGCACAGTATGTGGCGGCCCTCCAACGGTCTGAGGGACAGTGAAGTGGCCCCCTGTGTAAAAAGTTTGGGGATGCCTGGATTAGACTAACATTGAATTATTGCTAAGATACAGAACTCTGAAGTTTTCTTTGTTTATTTAAATTTTTATTTTTAAATAAAATTTTTTTCAATTAGTATTCAGACTTTTGAATATATATTTTAGGCCTGTTAATGATAGTTTTAGGCTATACCTTTCAAGATATAATTTTAAAATATACTTCTAAAATATGTACAACCATTATGTATTCATAAAGTTAAATATATATATTTTAAAAAATTATAGCCACATTTCTCAAATATCTTTATTATACTATTTTCTTAATATAAGAGGTCTTGAAAAGTATTTGTTGCAGGTCTCTCTGGGAATTATCATGTTTTCCCATGTTGTCAACAATATCCAAACGATAATGTTTCCCATATTAAAAACAGTAACATATAAATTCAGGAAAGGTATATTGATTCACTTTTCTAATCACTGTGTTATGAAGTTTTTCAGCTTACTATATTCTAGTTAGTTTTAATATGTCACATGAGAATTTGTCTTATATTCACCCATTCTATTCAGAAATCCAAATGATCATTTTTTTTTAATTACAGAATTTTTCTTCAAAAACATTGAGAAGTTTTTCCCATTTATATGAAGAAAGGAGAAACTGAAAAGACCTTAGCAACAAAAGAAAAATTATACTAAATAACATGTAGTATCATTCTAGTTTATAAATATTATTACTTATATTTAAGTTAACACTTTTTCCTGAGGAAGTATTCTAACTGACAGTGTAAGGGGATTATAAAAAAAAAAAAATTAATGCATCTAAATTTATTGCAAAGGGAAAATAAAAATCAAACAAAGACTGTTGTTGACCATTGGTCTATCCTGGGCATCCCCAGACTTTTTACACAGGGGGCCACTTCACTGTCCCTCAGACCATTGGAGGGCCACCACATACTGTGCTCCTCTCACTGACCACCAATGAAAGAGGTGCCCCTTCCTGAAGTGCGGCGGGGGGCCAGATAAATGGCCTCAGGGGGCCGCAGTTTGGGGATGCCTGGTCTATCCTATGGTGCTCCAAAGTGTAAACAAATTTTACAGTCAAGAATAAATTTGTTAATGTGAAATATTTAGTTTATATCACTGAAAAGTATAAAGGAAATGTTTTCTATTGGTTTATAATGTAATTAACTAAAACTCATTTTCTTTTCATTGGGGCATAGGAAGTTGATTCATTTTGCATAATTGATAACACAAAATTCAAATGACTAATAACTGGCTTAAAATAAGTCACTAGGATAATGTGTTCTGGGGAGTAAGGAGCAAGGACTTCGCAGAAGGAGCTTGTGTTCAGTTCAAGTATCTAAAGGCATATAGATGTTGGCAGAAAACCCTAAGTGTTGACTCCATGAAAAAGTTTTCTGATTTTAATTCAAAGTAATCTTAGGACAAAGAATCTGAAACTAATTCTTAGTCACTCTTCATTCACTTATGTATTATTTACTAGGTATCTTCTAAGGATCAGCATTTACCCTTAGGAGGGTTCTAGTCTAACAGGAAAGTAGTCAGAGAACCCTAGCTAGAGCCATGATATCTCAGGAGAGAAGAAATGAAAGAGGAAACTACTATTTGGTTCACACCTATAATCTCAGCACTTTGGGAAGCCCAGGTGGGTGGATTGCTTGAGCCCAGGAGTTCAACACCAGACAGGGCAACATAGTAAGACCCTATCTTTATTTTTTTTTAAAAAAGGAAACTACTATTTAGTAAAATAATAGTTTTTTTCTTTAATGTAAAGATCATTTTTTTTCTTTAGTGTAAAGATCCAGATTGTTTGCATATGATCCAGATTGATGCATAGCAGGTATTATGATAGGCAATTTTTTTCATGGGTTATATTGTTTAATCTTTATGACAACCGTACAGAGTAGTAACTGGTATTTTTCCCTATGTTTATAGATGAATAGGTGGTTAATTAGTCTGCCCCAAATTATACAGCAAGATCTGTGGTTTCAACACAGTCTTCCTAACTCAAAGACCCTGTGTTTTTTTAATCGGAGAAGAAATACAAAGAGTTGAGAAATATATAGGGCAGCCAGAGAATTTGAGTCCTCGGAGGTAAGGCATGTAATCTTAATATTAGAGTACTTGTTAGAGTTTATAGTTCAATAGAGATTTGATAAATGTTTGTTAAATGAATGAGAAATTAAGCCATCTTATCCTACTTCCTGACAGCCTATGCTATACTCAGCTGGAAGATGAGCTCAGTTGCAAGGGTAGCTGTATTGTGTCATATGTGTATAGAGTTAGAGATAATCTGGAGTTCAAGTCAACTGGTCTACCTGTTACTGCCTAACCTGTTTCCAGAACAGATTTGTAGTGGCCCCTGATAACAGGAACATCAGTTGCAGAGGAACAAATGATCAAGGGTTTCCCATAAGAACAAATGATCAAGGGCTTCCTATTTGGACATTTCCAGTTTCCGTTGTGTTCTTTTACTGGCACTTAAAAAAAAATGGTTACCTAGAAACTCACATGAGAAATATTGAACAGTTTCTTCGGTAATGAATTTTATAGAATATGTAGAACTTTTCTCCAGACAGCAATTTCTTGTATTAGCCCTCTGTAAAAGCTAAAGCTGTGTTAAAATCTTCCTAAAAGCCTTATTTCTAGACTGCAGTAAAGCAGTATCTCAGTGTGAGAGGCAGAGGCCTGAGAATGGCAAAGATATATGATCATCTTGCTCTTGACACTAACTAGCAACGCACTGCAACTGTGATCTTCAGCAAGCACCTGGAGCATGCCTTTATTTGTAATGAACACCCTGTGTTTTGGAGAACAGAAGTACCGGTGGCAACAGTGACTTTTTTTTTTTCTTTAATGTAAAGATCCAGATTGTTTGCATATGCAGTTGGAACGCCCTCCTACTTTTCAAGAAAGAAAGTTGTAGGGTCCCCCTTCCCTGTCAGTATGCTATATGTTGATTTCAAGAAGCAACTTTGGATCTTCTCAAATGCATGACCGAGTACTTGGCTTAGGTCCAGAATTCCATGCCATAGAGCATGAAAGAAGTGACTTTTGCCCTAGTGTTGCTCCTGAGAAGGGTCTGTTTTGGAGCTGCATTACATCCTGATGAGTGCAGATAACTAAATTAATTATCCTGTTAAGTGAAGTTACTGAGTGTGTTCCATCTGAATACTAGGGAATACCTGCCAAGAATGATGATTTGGGTTTTAGCTATAAGAGGATACTATGCTGTTCTCTCTGATGGTAATTGGGGCTGTTGCTTGAGAGCCTCTGGACCTGCATGGTAAAAGCAATCTGTTAACACAGAGAAGACAGTTATTTGCATATAGTTGTAGCCCATAGACTTGCACTTTGTTAGCAGTCTTAAGAGATTTATCACATTGCTTAAATAGGAAACCAAAGGCTGCTAGGACACACTGTGACACATTGACTTACACTGTGAAATACTGAATTTTAATCTGTTTAAAGAAGTTGTATACTTTTAATCCTCAAAGTGTTAATGCAGCACACACTTTGAAGTATTATTTGTAAATAAAGGTATATGCTAAGCCTAAACATAAGCGAGGCTTATTGGTAGTTACCAGTCTTTAATCAATGACTTTGAAAAAATCTCATGTTGCTTCTAACAAAGCCATTGGTTTAAGTTAAAGCATCATTATCATGTGTTAGCAATGGTGCAGTTGTTATTAACATTGGATTGTAGTGAAATAGTTGATATTAAACAGAATTATTGCATTAGTATGTAGTGGGAGTTATTAAAACTTGCTTGATTCTCATGTGTGATTCATAGCCAAGTACCCCAGGCTATCGTTCACTAAGTAGAAAGCTGATACAGAGTTTGGAGGAATAGCTAGCAAAAGAGTAGTCTTTGATTGTAGACATCGGAGAATTGTCCTTTTAAAAACAAAAACTGTTACACTTTTAGTTCACTTTGAAAATCATACCCTCAGAGTAGAATGTAAATATTTCTGAAAAGTTCTTTTCCAAGAAATAGTTTTCATTTAATGCAATCAGTCAGATCTGTCATGCTGTATGGAATCATAAGATAATAATTAAGGAGAATTCTAATACAAGTATGATTCTAAATAAACATCATAAGGCTTGAAGGTCCAAAGAAACAATTTATCTTTTCCTCCAGGAAAGCTTACATCTCTATATAGTTCCTCAAGCAAAAGGAAATTGGCTGAATCTGCTCCAGAACTTAAATTTGTCATTTTCCTTGTTAACCCTGTTATTTCACTCACTGAGATCTATTAAAATACATCATCTTAGAGCTAATTTTGGTGAATAAGTTGCCTATAAAAATCTAATTTCAGAGTTGTTTAAAATGCTGTCTTATCTAGTGGGAAGAGCTTGGTCTTTCAGGGACTCATTTGGAAACACATTTTGAAGTGTTCATTTTCTCTATTGCCTAGATAGGGTTGTTAGATACTTCCATCCATGATCTCATGATATGTTGGTTTGGAAGAAGCCTTTCTTCGCAGAGAGATGGAGCATAATGTTAGGATTGGAGAAGGGCAGCATACAAAATCATTTATAAATTAGACTCTTTGTTTTTAATATTAGCAATCTTTATTACTTTATGTCATACATTTGCATACATGTATAGTAAATGAGTGGACAAAAATACACAGAAAAGGGGTAAATTTAAGATGGAAATTATCAATCTAAAACACCCAAGACAATAATAGAGATTAGTACTGAGGCATAATTTTTTCATGATTTGTAATACTCATCTCTTGATTTTAGCTGTAAATTTAGCCATACCATATATTTTATTAAATTTATAGATGAATCTGGTTTAGTATGTTCCTTGATTCAGTGGTCATTGCTGTAAATAAATCAAAATGAAAGAACAATTTCTCCAATTCTGATTTTTTTTTATCGGTAGGTATTTAGCTAAAAATTTCCAACTTCCAGTTACTTATCAGTTGACATTAATAGATACATGGAATTTAAATAAAAGATGGGATCTACTTCTTAAACTGCCACTCACATAAGACTATGCACTAGAAGCCATGGAATATGTGGGGCATACCGGAATGCAATCTTAAAGATTTAGAGGGGTGTTAATTTTATTTTATTTTAAAACAAACTCAAGTAGACTGCAAAATTCACATTAATAGTTAGGATAAATCTCACAAGATTTAGTATTACAGGCTGCTTTGTCTACCTACTGTCCTCTTTCTGCTCCAGATACCCTCTCTGTCATTAGGGTAAGTCAGTAGAAAACTTTTGGAACATCATGAATATTAAATAGGATTATATTCATTTAAATTTAATATCACTTTCATGGAAATTAGAATCAGAAGTTTATAGAAATGACCTAAGACCCTCAGATTGTAGAAATTCACTTATGAAAATCTAGATATCATATAAAATATATCAAGCCCAAAAGACAGTTGGTCAACTTGTATATTTCAAAAGTATTTTTAAGCCCTTGAGAAATAAGACCTCATGTAGGTCAAAGAAGATGAATATTATGATTCTAGAGTTTCTGATTTTCCAGTGACCCTGGGAAGGTAGGTTTTAGTTCATTTAGGCTAACCTACTGCACAGTGGTAGTGGCAACAACTATCTATTGAGGGTGTTGCTTGGGCCAGCTATTGTGTACAGTGTTTTACGTCATGGAGGAATGCATTGTCTTGTTTTACATACGACAAAATCAAGACTCAGAATAAATGAGTTACCTGGGACCTCACGCTCAGACAGCTTCCAAACCAGCCTTCCAATCCCAGGTCCTTCTGATTCTAGCAGTTTATAGTCTGCTGCCCCAGGATAGCCAACCAATTTGGTGTGGTGGGACAGTTTTTATCTTCTTAGGCCTTTTCATCTACAGATCTGTAAAGAGTGAACTAATGGGTCTAAATTTCAATCTTTTGGCCTAAAAACATAATACAACCTAGAATGTTGAAAGATACCTCAAATTAAGGTTTCTAAATTATTTAAACTTAACTTTGAAAAGGAAAGAGAAAGAATTATATGTTGGAAATTCAAACATGGTTCTGGTTTTCAGAGAAGATGGTGACTTGAGAACTGTTAATGGTGGTGATATGATATTCCAGAGCAAGACTGATTAAAGACAAAGACATAGCAGTCACATGGATTAATGAACAAGCTAGATTTGCTTCTTAAACAGGCTCACTAGGCAGACTGTTAGATCCATGGAATCCAAAACCATAGCAAGTGACCTTGAGTATAGAACCTTGGAGGGTCATTTATCAATATGTTGCAGTACAAGATAATAGAATTCAGGTTTCAGAATATGTAATTGCATCAATAACTGGTTGAATAACTGCATCCAATAATTGATTGATGTCTAGCTGAAGATATATTTCTGGTGGTATTTGACATGACTCAGACCTCCACCTTGCAATAATTTTTATCAGATGTCTGTATAAAGATCTTGATTATCCGAAATTTTCACAGGAGTTAGAGAAAATGCATATGTAAAGGACCCATAGCCAGAATAAGAATATAAGATCGCCGGGCGCGGTGGCTCAAGCCTGTAATCCCAGCACTGTGGGAGGCCGAGGCGGGTGGATCACAAGGTCGAGAGATCGAGACCAACCTGGTCAACATGGTGAAACCCCGTCTCTACTAAAAATACAAAAAATTAGTTGGGCATGGTGGCGCGTGCCTGTAATCCCAGCTACTCAGGAGGCTGAGGCAAGAGAATTGCCTGAGCCCAGGAGGCGGAGGTTGCGGTGAGCCGATATCGCGCCATTGCACTCCAGCCTGGGTAACAAGAGCGAAACTCTGTCTCAAAAAAAAAAAAAAAAGCCGGGCGCGGTGGCTCAAGCCTGTAATCCCAGCCCTTTGGGAGGCCGAGGCGGGTGGATCACAAGGTCGAGAGATCGAGACCATCCTAGTCAACATGGTGAAACCCCGTCTCTACTAAACGTGCAAAAAATTAGCTGGGCATGGTGGCACGTGCCTGTAATCCCAGCTACTCAGGAGGCTGAGGCAGGAGAATTGCCTGAGCCCAGGAGGCGGAGGTTGTGGTGAGCCGAGATCGCGCCATTGCATAAGCCTGGGTAACAAGGGCGAAACTCCGTCTCAAAAAAAAAAAAAAAAAAAAAGAATATAAGATCATCTTAACAGTATTCAATAGGCAGAAATATGGGGAACTATTACCAGGTTTAAAAACTGAAAAACACAAGTACAAATTAAGAGGAATATGATTTGAGGGTTTAAAGTTTACTAGATTTTATTATTAGACATTATTACTCTTAAACATAAGAAACATAATCATGTGAACCAAACTAAATGTATGGATTACCTTCCCTTTTCCTTATCAGTAATTTTGTAGAATACTAAAGCCTTTGCCAATATTTATATAAAACTCATTCAGAGTGATAGACCTCAAAGTTAAATTACACCTATATAGAATACTTTTAATCAGATTATGTCAGGTGCACATTACAAATTATGAAATACAATTAAACACACTCACCAGTCTTCTTTTGTGATGTTTTTGCCTAGTTTTGACCTAGTAATTCTGTCTCCTAACTTGTTTTCGTAATTGTCCTTTGTATGATTTTTTAAAAAATTTTTTAACTTAAGCAGTTACTTGGCTTAATTGTTATATCCTTAAACCTTTCTACAGAGAGCATGTAAGAATAAAATGAATAAATATCTCCTTTTTTTCTGGAAATAAATTTTGTCCCACTAAAATGTAGACTTAAGTGAGTTTGAAGACCTTAATGCCATTTCCCTATTACCTAAGACAGGGTCTGGCACATAGTGGTTTCTTAATAAATGCTTTTTAAAGGAAATAATATCTCATGATTTTGACTAAGTTTATCTGCCAGATATTGACACCATATATTAAAAATTGCTGTTAGTCCCATGATTATTACTGAATCATTTGATGTTAGGCAAAAGTGAACAACTACTCAGAATGCCCAATGAATGTGAAAAAAAGCTAACTAAAACTTGAAATGTACTTTATAATCTAAATAGCAGGTTAGCTGTTCTAACTTATCTAGTAACAGAATGCAAGACAGATCTATTTACTAATCAAATATAAAATATTGGCCGTAATTACCAATTATATGACCGTTAATAAAGAGACTTGGTGCATTATCATGTGAGGTGTATAGAAGTCAGAATAACAGAGCCCTGAATCAAGAGTCACAGTACTCAAGTTCAAATCCACTAGGGTAGGTTTCAGTTTCAACCTTTTTAATTGGATATAAGAATAGTAATTAATTCATAAGGTCAGTGTGAGGACTGAAAGAGATAGTCTATATAAAGACATAAGCACAGTAGCTGGCACATTGTATATAATAAAAGCAAGCGATTATTAATATAAATAAAGGCTTTTTCAGCATGGTATAGCATATATTATTATTAGCATGTTCTTTATGCAAAGATGAAATATCTTTTCAGGATTAGAACAATAATCCCAAGCCACAGGCAAAAAGTTGGGAACCAGCACTAGAACCCAAGTTCTTAGACTTCAAATCCTATTTGCATTGCAGCTGTGCTACTCTGTTATGATTAAAAGATTCCTAGACTAATGTTGAACTACCAGCCTAAATATAGGCTGAATGGCTTTTCAGGAAGAAAAGGCAGACAAATGAATAAAATAAAGGAGAATGCAGAATAGAAAGAAAGAGAAAAAGAGGCCCTGGCCCCATTCTGTTTACACAAATAGAGAATATCAAATATTGTATCTGCTATTGAAGAGAGAGGAAAAAAATTTATTTTACAAATATTTTTGTAATTTTGTTTAAGATTCAAAATTATTTTTATCTGTTGTATTAGTCCATTTTCACACTGCTGATAAAGACATACGTGAGACTGGGAAGAAAAAGACGTTTAATGGACTTACAGTTTCACATGGCTGGGGAGGCCTCACAGTCATGGCAGAAGGCAAGGAGCAAGTCACATCTTACATAGATGGCAGCAGGCAAAGAGAGAAAGAGCATGTGCAAGGAAACTCCATCAGCTCTCATGAGACTTATTCACTGTCACAAGAACAGCATGAGAAGGATCCCTTTTCATGATTCAGTTATCTCCCTCTGGGTCCATCCCACATGCGTGAGTTAGGGGAGATACAAGATGAGATTTGGGTGGGGACACAGAGCCAAACCATATCGTTTAAGTATGTTGATTCCTTTATTTTTAAAAGTTGTCATATAAGGATTGTATGTATTCGGGGGGTCCATTAGTGATGTTTCAATGCATAAAATGCAAAATGATATTTGATACCTTTAAATGGGAGAATGTTTCCTCCCATATATAAACTTCTCTGGGCAAGCATAAGATTTAAATAAAATTTAAGTATTTAGTATTGTTTATCACAGTAATGATTTTCTGAATTGTGCACTATCATCACATTTGACCTTTTTTTCTTCATATAGAATGCTGAAATTTCTGTCTTTGAAGTAAATATACGATTTGTTGGTGGACTACTCTCAGCCTACTATCTGTCTGGAGAAGAGGTAAGATGAAAAGTAGTATATAAATGTGAATTATAAAGTGTCTTAAACTACATTTTTGGTAAAATATGCCATTTGTGACATATATTTAGAAGGAATCTATGGAATTTTTATATTTCAGTGAAGCTGTGGCTTACACTGAGTTTCTTATAATATGTACTAATTAAATGAGCAAGCTGGGAAAGTTTAGCAGAACATATTGTCAGGGAATGTTAAGTAATGCCTTTAAAAACTGTCTCAATTGTGTTATATATGGTGTGATTACAGCTACAAATTGTGCCCAAGGACAAATTAAAGAAGTTTAGTGGCAGGCTTGTGGATGAATTTTTTTAAGCATTATTTTAATGTTAATACAAGGTTAGCTTAGTAAAAACTTTTTTTAAATTAATAAAGCATGGCAAGTAAGATACAAAAATTATAGTTTTTATGTAATTGAGGGGGTGAGACACTTAACTACCAGGAAAACAGTCCTGTAGATCAGCATCCCGGTATCAAGTGCTTTGGAGCTCTTCCTGGGTCAAGGCTTCATTAATTATCTGCTGCTTGGAGCAAAGCAGGAATTTTTAATTTAACTGCATTTTATTGATAGAGTAAGAAAGGATTTTTATATCATCCTCATAAAGGGCACTGATGCTATTTTCTTGAAAACTTTGGACAACTTTATGAATATCGTTAAGTGTCCACTAAGAGTTGTTGGAATGGGCCTCATCTTCAATGTTGACAGTGTTAAATGCTGACATTATGGAAAAACTATCACATATTTCAGTTGCATGTCAATCAGATTTGAGTTAACCTCAGCATTCTGGCTGGGGAAAGAGTAGATCTTACCCAGTGCAGTATTTCATGTAATTCTGTGCTCCTTCAAACAGATTTAAGCAGAGCAATAAATGTTTAATGAGAAAAGCTGCTTGACTTTGTTCCTATCTCTCAAGTATTATCTTAACCAAACATACAATCCTCACAATCTTGCATTTCCTCTCTGTTTAGATTTTATTCTACCTTAGATCTTTTCAAAGTATATAGATGACTACTATATTTCTCTCTATCTGTCCTGTTTTAGTGTTAAATGTTGTTCATTGTGAACTCTGTTACTTTCTCAGCCAGGGTAGTGTGATCTCCTGGTCTGCTATGCCTCTTCTTCCATTTTATCAGTTTTTCCACTACCAGATAACTTCATGTGTTCAGTTCAGTTTAGGGTATTCTAAGGATTAAACCACACACAAAAAAAACCCCCAAACCCTATATTTTTAAAAAGTTATGTTTGAAATTAACTAACATTGTTTTAGTTAACAGTTTCTGCTTTTAGAATACTTGTCCTTGGTCCAATGCCAGGATGGTCTCATTGCTTTGGACATGATATACTAAGATGACCTTGGTTTTAACTTTTTCCATAATTTATGTGGGGGTGAGACAATTTGGAGGAAATAAGAATTGCATCCTTTTAAATCTGGGCTCAATTAGGATAATAGAGCATACAAAGAGAAACACATATGTATTTATTCTAAATATACATCATGTTTGATTAGAATACTTTTTCACTCATGGTGTTTTTAAGTTTATATACATATTTTTCTATATATGTGTATACTTAACTATATATATATATATATATATGTATAATTATAATGCCCACAGATATTATAGTTTGCCTATAGATAAAATAATTTGCCTAAGACTTTGTAAGGGTATTTTAAAAATCTATAATAGCTAACTTTAGTAAGCAAATGACTACAAAGAGCATCTCCATTGCAAATAACTATTCTTTCAGTCTGTCTGCTTTGTCCTTATCACTGTACAAACATGTTTTTATCACATGTAGGTTTTCTGTATTTTAATCTTTATGATAAAAATTTATCCGAGTTTTTTTTTTCCTTTTTTTTGTATCTGTAGAGTGCATTTTCATTTTAGTTACAGGGACCCATCTTCTTAGCATTTTTTTCCTTATAGTTTTCTAGATGTTTGACAGTTAGATTGTTTTCAGTATCTTTTTATTTTGAGTAATATTGCTGTAATCACTGAATAAATGTTCTCTGAAGTGGTGTTGGCAAATGAGAAGTGATTAATACTGGATTGTTTTAACATCATCACTTGCCTGTCTCTCTCAGTTACTTAGTCCCTGACAATTGATTTTCATTTGATGAATACATTCAGGGCAATTGACCATTAGGAATGTGATCCAGAAAAATTATTTTACCCCAGGTCTGTTCTTGAGCTATTTGTATTCATGTCAAAATTTTTTTAAATGAGCATTCATTTAATAGAACACCAACATAGCAAATTATGAATAATTTTGTTTTAAATAGTTGGTAAAGTTCTATACCACACACTTTTTATGTAGATCAGACAATTGACTAAGGTGTCTAGGACAATTCATCTTTCTACATATCTCATAGAGGAACTTTTAAACCACTGTAATTTAACATTCTGATTTAATCACCAAGGCTCAGGATTATTTTAAGAGCAAATCACCGTCAGAAGTAGATAAACCCCTCATTGATATCAGCTCAAGATTCCTAAATTTATATTTCAAAAGCAGGAGAAGTACCACTGATTTGTGATACCTCTTTTAGGAAGGTTACAGTTAGAAACACTGAACAATAATTAAGAATGCCAGCAGAAGTCTAAGCTACCAAAAAAATAATAGAAACATGAAGTACCTGTAGTAAACTTTGATTACAGCACCTGTTCAAACATTTGAAACCTCGTAGCTCAGTTAAAAATTTTGTAGTACCATTAAAAAAGTTCAGGTTCAATATTTTCAAATTCTATATAAGAAACTCAAACAACCACATAAGAATTGCATACATAGGATAGAGATAAGATGAATATTAAATAGGAAGGATCAGTATTAAAAATAAATTTAAAATTTAAAAATTTAATCAATATTGCTCTATTATAAGCTAAAGTTCTCACTGGAGATAGCAAATATAGCAACATCTAGAATATGATAACCCAAAATATGTTTTAAAGACCACTAGTTTCTTTTGATATGGCAAAGCAAATCTGTATTTGTGTGCATACTGAAAATAAATTTGGGAAGAGCTACATCCTATATTCTTTCTTGGAAATTCAGAATGCACAAAAAAAGAAGCTAATTTACTTTTATTTATCCTCACATTTTCCAAACTTAACAATAACCTTCCTCTGTTTTGAAAAAAAAAAAAAAGTGACAATGCTAACAGTAAGTTAGAATTATTTTTCAGAACAGTTTTTGGAAACGCTACTATAGAGTAAGAGTAAAGCAAAGATGATATTGAAATTGACAAGTGCAAAACAGATATATGTAAAATATAACATTGCAAGAGGATGACACATGTAGAAAAGAACTTATATGAATATACCATGTAACATTATTTGTTTTACAACAGAAACCAATAGCTATATTGAGCAGAAAGTGAATGTAATCGGACATAAAGATGTCACAGAATCAGAGAGATGGCTGAAGAGTAACTTGGAACAAAAAGTGTCAAGTTGGCATAGAGGATCTCTATAGCTGTACTATCACCCTGGAACACCCTGCAATTAGTAACATGGACTGTTTGTTCTACTCTTCTGTTGCTCTATTCAAGACACAAAGTCCCTGAAGAAAGAAGCTAATTGTCAGAGTTTCAGTTACATGCAGCCTCTTCGGGGATCTTGGGGAGTGAAAAAGGATATGATAGAAATCTTCTGCAAAGTTTGGATTCATATCCCGCAAAGACTGAGTAATATAAGGAAGTCTAGATAATCTCTGATCAGGAAATTGAGGCCCTGTGAGAAGGGTTGGGAGAGAGGGCATGTAACAGCCAATAATAAGATTTCATCCACTGTGGTGAATATTAGTATGGCAGAGGAAATAGACAAGCCACATGGAAACTGATAATTTAATAAGATATCTGAAAAAATGGAATCTGATTTTCAAAACTATTCTGTAAGCTAAGAGATGACATTTAGAATAGACCAGAGTATTTAATCCTCAAAGAAAACTTTCTGCCAGTACATTTTAAGTTTGTGAAATAGAAAAACAATAGCCAACTCCTGGAAGCCAAAATGATTAAGAACTAGCTTTCGATGGAAAAAAGGTGAGGAAGATATCTTATCCACGACCAATAAAACACACAGAATGGATTTTTACATTATATGAGTTTACTCTGAAAACCTTTCATTTTGAAGGCAGCAAAAGGATTTTTCTTCAAATTCCCCCTAAAAGTTATCCACTGCTGCAAACACCAGTACAAAATATTGCTGAAAGATGTCTACTTAGTAAGTATAATACCACCAAATTTTAAGACTAACAAGGAAGAAACACGGAGGAGAGTAGGATTATAGAGTAAGGAGGAGAGAGATAAGTGAGAATGTGAGTTTACTGGTAGGAAGATCTATTTGTTTTTTCTTAATAGGATTAAGACATTCGGAGTATTTGGGGGGTTAGAAATTGATTTTTTAGAGTTTGATTAATTATGGATAATCATAAAAGTATTTAGAAATTCTCTAGAAAATTAGGCTATATGATTTGATATATTTCAAAGTCAGTGTCTGCAACAATCCTTTCCCAGACTATCTGTCTGTCTCCTGCCTCATTCTGCAAAAAAAATTAGAGTGCCAGAAAAATGTGTATGATTCAAACAGAGCTGTAGAAAAACAGAGAATAAAGTTAGGGCATATTAAAGTTTCAGATAAGGTTAGCATATAGCAATGCATTCCACCAGTTTGTAAATCATCCAGGCTTTGGACAGAAATGTATCTTCAGGTTTCCTAGTGACCAGAGCAAAGTAGGGAAGAGAATTAACAGCAATCTGGTTTTGCTATTTTTGTGAACACAAAACAATTGATACCATAAAATAACCCACATATATTACTTATATTTAATTTTCCATAAAAGGTAGAAATATGTGGTATAAACAAGAAAAATTCAACAATATATTTGGATCCACTAGAAATACATTAGCACCCTTCCATATCTTGCCTAAATTCTAATTTATAAAAATTGGGCTCAGACTTAACCTGCTCTCTTATACATGGAAATAATTTTCATTATGATCTCTAATTAGGTAGACTTAAATCTAGAAAGCAGAGATATCAACAAAGGCCTAATTAGAGGGAAAAAAAAAGAAAGAATTGAAAACAATGATCACAATACCATAAAATGAAAATATATGTTAACCCTATATAATGAGGAAATAACAGAGTTATACAATACAGTTAAAAGGAAGAATTGATATTGTGGTACAGTGAAATTAAAAATTAGGTAATCTGTATAGTTTGGATATGTGTCCCCTCCAAATCTCATATTGAAATGTGATCCCCAGTGTTGAAAATGGAGTCTAGTGAGAGGTGTTTGGGTCATGGGGCCAGATTCTTTATGAATGGCTTGGTGCCCTACTCCAGGGTAATGAGTGAGTTCTTGCTCTGTTAGTTACCACAGAGTCTGACTGTTGAAAAGAATCTGGCCAGACATAGTGGCTCATGCCTGTAATCCCAACATTTGGGGAGACTGAGGCAAGGGGATCACTTAAGCCCCAGGAGTTTCAGGCAAGCCCAGGCAATAAAAGCCAGACTCTGTTGCTACCTTAAAAAAAAAAAAAAGAGTCTGGTACCTCTCTTGCCTTCCCTCTGTCTCTCTTGCTTCCCCTCTGGCCATGTGTGATACCTGCTCCCCCTTCACCTTCTGCCATGATTGTAGGTTTCCTGAGGCCCCCACCAGAACAGATTCTGGTACTATGCTGCTTCTACCATCTGCAGAATCATGAGCCAAAATAAACTTCTTTTCTTTATAAATTACCCAGCCTCAGGTGTTCCTTTATAGCAACACAGAACAGACTAATACAGTCATTAAATTCTTTTTTTTTTTTTTTTTTTTGAGACGGAGTTTCACTCTTGATACCCAGGTTGGAGTGCAATGGCGCGATCTCGGCTCACCGCAACCTCCGCCTCTTGGGTTCAGGCAATTCTCCTGCCTCAGCCTCCTGAATAGCTGAGATTACAGGCACACGCCACCATGCCCAGCTAATTTTTTTGTTTTTTTAGTAGAGACGGGGTTTCACCATGTTGACCGGGATGGTCTCGATCTCTCGACCTCGTGATCCACCCGCCTCGGCCTCCCAAAGTGCTGGGATTACAGGCTTGAGCCACTGCGCCCGGCTAAATTCTTTACAATATTTTTATATGCCATACACAATGAAAAATTTTTTAGAAAAATATGTATGTCATACCTCCAATCAAAATGTAATGTTAGAAATGTACACATATTTAAAATGGTAAAACTACATGAAAATTTAAAAATCTCTCAAATAACTAGGTCTTAAAAATAACTTAAAAAAATACATAGCTCCAAAACTCTGCATTAAGAAAAAATAAATATGTAGTTAAGTCTATATTTCATTAATTTAGGGAAAAAATAGACATAAAATAAGAACATAAATAGACTGAGAAATGAAAGAAAAGCTGGTAAAGCTTTCTCTGCCCCTTCTCAACACCATCCTTTTTGAGATAATCTTTGAGGAAGTCCCTCCAGAGCAGTAAGAACCATGCTATTCACCTATTAAGAGGCAGAAAGTTTTGATGCCCTGAGTTTGAGTGGCCCTGTCAGCAGGAAGACTCTTCTAGGCATGTTTTTCTGTAGTGTACTCATCTGTGCAGAGCAAGCACATGGAAATGGTGCTTATCAGATTGGGCGGTGATCGGAATAAAACCAAGAGAGGTGTGCCCAAGGACAATCACTAGTTGGAAGAAAGTATATTATCGCTGCAGCAGATATTGAATGAGTGCCAACTATGAGTCAGACACTGCTCATGGCCTTAGATATGCCTGAGATAAAATAGCCCCCAATCCCTGGCCTTGTGGAGCTTACATTTTAGTGAGAGAATATAGCTCATAAACCAAAACTGGAAAACTTCAACAGACCTGTAAGAAAAAAAATTTGATGTTCTGGATTGGTTGATTTTGTTATTGGAATGACAGGACAGCACACAGGGAGAAAACCTGACAGTGATATTCATCCAACCGACCTTCATACTGCCAGCGTCTTGCCTCTTCAGTCCCTTCCCCACTGTGGCACTAAGGAAAGATGTAATCACTCCACGCATTCCTCTTGCAAACCTCCGCTGGTCCCTGTGGCCTTAGAAGTTGAGTTGTTTTGATTTGTCCTACAAAGCCTTTGTAATTCAGCCTCAGCCAACTTTTTCTGGTTTCCTTCATAACCCTCCTCATGCACCTTCCACTCTATAACAGATCCTTTTTCTTCCAAAAAATGCACAAAGCACATTTGTTTACTTCTTGTATCTGCATTCCCTCTGCCTAGAATGGCTTTCACCCTGCTCCTTCCATCCACCGAGATAGGTACAGCCTATCTTAGGGGCTGTGAAGCCCTCCCTGGCCCCATTACACAAAGGCACCCTCCTCCCCCTCCACTTCCTTTCCTGCATTCTCTGCGTATGCTGCTATTGGAGTTCATTGTTTATGGGTCTGTGAGTCCTCTCACCTCCTCCCTCCCAAAATTTTGCCCAGTAGGATTTGTACAACTCAAAAAATAAGAATGAGGTTTCTGCTTTTTTTATATTCTCATGCTTAGCAGGGCATGCCTGGCACTAGAAAACATTTAGTAAATGTTCATTCTTTAGTAAAACTCTTCACCAGGTTTCTGTGACCTTTACTTTTTAAAACCCCAACAGAAAATTCTTCCAATGGCTTTTAAAGTCTGCACATGAATAATAAAAATAAGCAACTGGCGTGGAAGGCTTGGGGTAGGAGATAGGAAGGAGAAAAATGTAAAGTAATAAGGCAATTGGCAATATGCATGATCTCTAACCACATATAAGCCTCTGTGGCTCCACCTCCAACATCCCCAGCTAGCAAAACATCCTCTTTTTCACCTGTTCTATACATACTGATTCTCTGAAAAAGAAAGTTTTGAAAATCAATCACCTGGAGACTATTTGTAAATTAAATCATTGCTAAATACAGTAGATCATTTATTGTAGATCTTTAAAATAGATTTGACATAGAACATTTTCTGAAATTATAAACCTACAAGGAAATTATAAAAAGCAAATGTGAAAGTGATTCTACAAGGTATACATGTGGTCCTTAATTTGAGGAAACTGTCTAACTAAAACTTTCTAAACTACTTAATGACACATTTATGCCAATTTCCCAGAAAGGAACAATTTTAATTATCAGGTGATATTGATTATATTATATTAATGTAATTATATAATTATGTAATTTTTGTACATTAATGTTTTCAGCCCTAAGATTTCTTAGAGATTTAGATTGATCCTTACATGTATGTTAAATATTAATTTACTATTTGGCATTATTGAAATTGTTATAAGAAAGGAATGTAATATACTGAATAGCTAATATTTTCATTTAAAAGTTTAATTCAGTAAAACATTAGAGAATCATAATTTTCCTCATTATGTTTATAATCAAATTTTCATGGTTAATGAGTTACAGCTGTTACACATTGACTATTCCATTATTATTGGTAAATTTAATTTGTACTTTAAAAGGAGTATACAGAATTAATTCAAAAATAATACTTATTTTAGTCAAAAGAAATTACTACTTTTTCTTGTCCTAGAGTAAATTATAGAAATTATTCTACCCCCAACTCAGATTTGTTACCTGTTTGTCCCTCTGCATAAGCCCTATCTTGTACTGATAATTGTTTTTGAAAGCATAGTTTTATAAGCTGTAAAAATTTTATCTCCACAATTCATGAGCACATTTCTACATTTCACTAGTAATCCCAGCCCTGGAGCTTATTTACACTTATGTGTAAATGGTAGAAGCTGGCCTAGCCCTTGATCTCATTGCCAAGTGAGTGCTTGAGACCTAATGGAAAGAAAAAGTCAGAAAATTCAGTTGTATTTTAATGAATTTTTTTCTTTTAGTTTAGCTAATTCTCTACACATAGCAGCAAACTACAAATTCACATCATTGAGACTAGACCTACTTTGTGATTCAGCAACAGCCTCAAATCTCAATGGATTAAGACAGTATGCTCCATCTTGACTCTGCTTCTCATGATCCTCCCTTCAGAGTCCATCCTGCTGGGGCAGCTGCCATCTAGGTTATTTCCAGTTGTCATGGGGAAGAGGGAGTGGTGGTGAAAGAGATTCTGGCAGACCCCACACTGGCTGTTAATGCAGCTATCTGAAGACCCATGTTACTTCAGCTTACATTTCATTGTCCAGAGCAAGTCATATGGCCACTACAACTTAAAGGGGTGAAGGGGGGTGATAAACAGCATTCATGACCACCGTAGTGACCACTGACTTGGGTTAGACCAGGCGTCCCCAAACTTTTTACACAGGGGACCAGTTCACTGTCCCTCAGACCGCTGGAGGGCCGCCACATACTGTGCTCCTCTCACTGACCACCAGTGAAAGAGGTGCCCCTTCCTGAAGTGTGGCAGGGGGCCGGATAAATGGCCTCAGGGGGCTGCATGCGGCCCGCGGGCCGTAGTTTGGGGATGCCTGGGTTAGACTGTGTAGCCCTCCTGACTACCCAGAATAGCAGAAAATAAGGATTAGTGAGAATAGAACTTTGTCAAGAGTCCCCAGACTGGAGCCAGCCAGTCCCACTGGAAAAAGCCTTCCATACAGTGCCACCAAAGTAGTAAGGGTGACAAGTGTGATTTGGGATACAAATCTTCACAAATACACATCTTCACCAAATTTTCAAGTAAAAAGCTACTCCTCTAGCCCTTGTTTACAAAGTTTGACCTCTCTAGGAAGTACTTCTACTCTGTAGACTTCTCCCCGGCCTTCCAGATTTAAAACAGTAAAGTTGACAGACAGATATATACTGTCCTCTATAGCACCACTGCTGTTATCTGTGGTGGGAGCCAGGTGTTGCTGCTTGGCAGTGGACTGCCATGTTGCCTGCATGTTGAAGACCTGGTGCTTTTCCTTCCACCACTTTTTCTTTGATTTAAGTGCTCACTATATCAGTCACTTCTCATTTTTCAAAAGCCTAATGAAAGAGATGAGGTAATATGTTATATTTTGATTTATATTGAATCACTTTATAATTCATAATGACTGTTGAAACCAATACTTCAAATCATTTTCATTGCCTGAGTCATGTTGACATGGGTTTCTAACACAGATTTTTGCCTGTGAGTGAATGTTTTTCAACAAAAGTTGCTTTTTCCAGGAATGTTCTTGCAAATTCTTTTTCTTTGAAATTGTGATCTCCTTTAGAAGGGTATATGAGATAGCTGTAGCAAGGAATTTAACATTTAATAGGGCTAGCAGAAAATGCCTCAGAATTGTGATAATTTATACCATCTGGTAATTTCATTCATTAAGTGAATCAGCAGATGCTTATTGAATACCTGCTTTTAGGCACTGCAGTTGGTGCTGCAGAAACAAGAGTGAGTAAGAGAAACACAGCCCCCATTGACAAATGTTAATTCAAGTATTAATTTTACTACAATCCTATAAAGTAAGAGTAGGAACTGTACTTACTGTCATTTTATAGAGGAAGAAACAGAGGTGCACAGAATGTTATTTGCCCAAGGACTTGCAAAGTAGCAGAGCTAGGCTTCAAACTTGGGCATTCTGGCTCCAAGAAACTGAAGAGCAGCTAGACATTAGAGATCTCAAGCACAGAAGATAAGATACTGATAGGCCTAAACTCATGAGTCATCAATAATGAAATGGTAATTGAAGGAATAGACAGGAATAAGGTTGTCTGGGGCATTATAGACTGAGAAAATAGCGCTTCATATTTAAGCATTAATGAAAAGAAAGAGCTAGAAAAGGAGACGGAGAAGTCGTGATCTGAGAAGTGGGAAGGAAACTAGTAGAATGTGACATCACAGAGTCCAAGAGAATATAGTATTTTGAAAACTGAGATGCTCAGTTGTGTCAAATGCTGCTGCTAGGAGAAGTTGCATATGGACCTTCTTCAGTATCTTACAACATGGAGCTCATGGATGACTTTATAGAGGGTACTACTGGTAGAATAATAGGATAGAATCCAAATTGGTTTTGATTGAAGAAGAGAAGGTGGTAAGGAAATTAAGATTAGTTCAGGGTCTTTAAGCAGTTAGGGGAAGGTGGCATTCAGAAAACAGATGGCCTTTGGGGAGGCATCCTTTGCAGTATGAGAAAGTGGAGGAGAAGGTAGGAATACAAGTACATGACTTGTTAGACTTGCTGGCGAAGAAATGAGATAATTATTCTCTGGTGGATCCTGTTAACTGTGTGAAAAAGTACAAGACAAGGATTTCTGCTGAGACTCAGGGGAAGAGGAAAGATATTTGATGTGAACGTATGCAGTTTAAAATTGTCATTCTAAAGGCTTGACTACGGAAACATGTCAGAGGTTCTGGGAAGTGTCTAGGCTGATAGCCATGAATTTATGGGTAGCCTCAATCCTTGTAAGTGTATGACACTTTTTCTGACAGTGCTCGGCAGAAGCGTGGAGAAGGAAGTTAGTTGGTTTCAGCTGAGGTTTGTGGTAGCTAGGTAACACAAAAAGGCATGGATTTTAAAGTATTGGCAAAATTTATTGAAAGTATAGACCATGAAGTCCAAGATGAAAATAAGGCAGTAGTAGGAAAAAGGCAGATAAGTAGTGGTTAGAGAGGAAATGGACCAGTTAAATTGCCTGAGGTTTAGCTGAAGTAAAATAGGAGTAGTAGCCATAATTTATCAGGTTGCTGGAAGCTCTGAAAGTTAAGGCTATATGGTGGGATGTATGAATGAAAAGAGATTTTTTTAAGGGAGCAGTTCTAAGTGATGTTATAATCTACGATAACATTTGTGTAGTTGAGGGGAGATTTTGCCAGTCTATCTGCATGGCTGACTGTGTTAGTTCATTTTGTGTTGCTGTAAAGGAATACTGAGACCAGGTAATTTATAAAGAAGGGAGATTTATTTGGATCATGGTTCTGCAGGCTGTATAAGCATGGCTCCAGCATCTGCTTGGCTTCTCATGAAGTCTCGGAAGCTTTCCACTCATGGCAGAAGGTGATGGTGGAACAGGCATGTGACACGGTGAGAGAGGGACCAAGAGAGAGAAATGGGTGCCATACTCTTAAAACAACCAGATCTCATGTGAACTCGCAGAGCAAGAATTCACCCATCACCAAGGGGACAGCACCAAGCCATTCATGAGGGATCTGCTCCCATGACCCAGACATCTCCTGCTAGGCCCCACTTCCAACATTGAGGGGTCACATTTCAAGATGAGATTTGGAGGGGACAGACATCTATTATCACTGACTAACATATTTCAATTTTAAAAATATTAATAAGATGTAAAAATCACTCTTTAAAAAAATCTAAGCACCAGTGAACTGATTTTTAATACTGCTAAAATATAAACATTTTATATAAAATTCACAAATCCATACTAAAATATGTACTGAACAAAGGTTGCTGCTTAAACAAAAAGCAGAGGGAATATTCATGCAGAATGAAGTTTAAATATGTGATTGTTGAACAAACATTATGACTCTAGAGCCTTCAGACGTAAGTCAGATGATTTGAGTTGGCAGTAGAAATGTAAACAAAATGCATATCAGCTAATTAGCTGGATTTTAATGCAACTATATGTATACAGAGCTGTTTTTCTATAACCAGTGGAATTTTATCTGCAGAGATAAATGTAGGCAATTTAATCCTAGGTGCTGTGAATTTGTTTTGGATTTTTCTTGTTGGGTTGGTTGGTTGGTTGGTTGGTTGGTTGGTTTGAGATGAGGGGTGGGCTGTCACTCAGGCTGGAGCACAGTGGCATGATCATAGCTCACTGCATCCTTGAACTCCTGGGCTTAAGGACTCCTTCTGCCTCAGCTCCCTGAGCTGGAACTACATGTGCACACCATCATGCCTGGCTAATTACCTTTTTTTTTTTTTGTGGAGATAAGGCCTCACCATTTGGCCCAGGCTGGTCTTGAACACCTGGCCTCAAGTGACCCTTCTGCCTCTGCCTCCCAAAGTGCTAGAATTATAGGCATGAGCCACTGCTGGATTTCTTCTATAAATTAAGTGTTACCTAATTTATGAAACTATCATCAGATTCATAAAAATTTGTTTTTGTTAAAATTTTTATGGTCTGGGAATTCAGTGCCTCTAAAGGAAGTCCTCTAAAGTTTTTTTATTTGCCAAACTTTCTTGTGTTATCACTTTATGATGTAGATTTATGGTTTATGTACTTTTTAAGTTTTTTTATTTAAAACATTTTAGAAAATTGTTCATTGACAGATCATAGGGTTAACCATTTTAGTAACTGAATCCACTTCTGCTACATGATGAAATATTTTCCCAAGAGAGGTCATATGTCTGAGTATGCCACAATTTGTTTGCATTTGAAAGAAAACAGTTCCAGTCTTATAATTTAGCTGAAAATGCATTTAAATTGTTGTTAAAATAAACATAAGCCTTGAGTGTAATGTTTGTTTTTAACTTGACAGTTGAGCTTTATTTTATAATAATTTGAAGTATCCAATTCTTCTGAAGTAGTACAAATAGAAATTCTAGGGTTCTTCAAAAACAAGGAAATTCAAGAACATAGAATAGAATTTTTTTCATGGCTCTTTATTCTAAACACTTTTGTTTTTCATTCTTGCCATTAGGTAGAAGGCTAAGAGATTGTCATCTTAGTTTTATAAATACCATTAGGTTGATGCATTTACTTGCATAATCATATTTTACGTTGTTTTTAGTTCTTGACAAAATAATACCCACAGTTGCTCTAATTTATAAATTACTGCTAACTTATGTGTTTCAGTCCTTAGATCTAACTTGGTATTTTGATTATTATATAGTGACTTCCTTAGTTTTCTCTCATGTATTTACTGTAGTCAGGTAGAAAGAACACTGTATTATTCACTTTAGACTTAACTATTAAGTCAAATAACAACTCCAGCATCTAAGTTGAGTTTCTGCTATCTAATGCTTGATAACTAGACTTAAAATAATACTAACTCAGAGTTGAGCCCTGAATAACTAGTTATAGTGAGCTTCTCTCTATCATCTGGTCAGGCTTCCAATTTTTAATATGTCTAGTCCCTTATGATTCACTTCTTTATTTACCAAATGTGTTAAGCATCTATTATGTTCCAGGCCATGATCTAGTCTCTGGAGGATTCAGCAGTGAACAAGTTAGACAAAGTTCCTGCTTTCATGAAATTTACATGCTAAGGGGTTAAAATGTTAAACAAGTTCACAGGATAATTTTAGATGGCAATAAGAGCTCTGAAGCAAATACAGTATAACCGGCCGGGCACAGTGGCTCATGCCTGTGATCCCAGCACTTTGGGAGGTTAAGGCAGGTGGATCACCTGAGGTTAGGAGTCAAGACCAGCCTGGTCAACATATCGAAACCCTGTCTCTACTAAAAATACCAAAATTAGGTGGGCTTGGTGGCACACCTATAATCGTAACTACTCGGGAAACTGAGGCAGGAGAATCACTTGAACCCTGGAGGTGTCGGTTTCAGTGAGCTCCAGCCTGGATAACAGAGCAAGATTCCGTCAAAAAGAGAAAGGAGAAAGGAAAGAAAAGAGAGGAGAAGAAGAAAGGAAGGAAAGGAAAGGAAGAAAAGAGGAAAGGAATGGAAGAGAGAGAGAGGAAGGGAGAGGAGAGTAGAGAAGAGAAAAGAAAGACCATACAACCATGGGATAACATGATAGAGGGTGAGAAAGGGAAATGCTGAGGACTGCAGAGGAGAAGGAGGGCAGCAGTGGTGATAAGACTGCTTTTTAGGGTTTATTATGTGCCAAGTACACAGTATCAGTACTGGGATCATTACATAATTTCCATAGTATAAATGCACTGAAGCTGTGAGAAGCTAATTCCATACCATATAGGACATGACAGAAATGGGATTGGACCCTGCTGTCTGCAGCAAAGCACATGCCCCTCTCCATATGTTATTCTCAAAACCAGAGTTGCCAGGGTTGGTTCCACAACTTTTCTTCCTATTCTGTTTACTTGCTCATCAGTTAAATACCTAAATCTCATTAAAATGAGCTGGCAGCAAACTTCTAGCCCATTAAATCTTCCAGTTCCTGATGCAGCAAAGATTAAGTTATCAAAACTAAACCATAATCACACTCATAATACTTAACGAGTTAATAACAGATTTTTGCACAAGTTGTATTTGAAATTATTTATTGATTGTACTTTGTCTTTCTCAAAACATAAAACTCTCCTTGAATTTTTCATACAGTTTATTAAGTTGAAAAAATTCTCATTTTTTCTTTATGTTTTTATTCCTCCATCTCGCACTCTCTTCATCAGTAGAGTGAAATGGTTTTCATTTTCCAGCGAGTACATGTAACAAAAACCTTCAATATGTATAAAACAGCCATGTGATTTCAGCTTTAATCCCTCTTTTTATTCTGAACTAGTGTCAGATATACTTTAAAATGTTGGTTAAATATATATCTGATTTTGAAGAGACATTGTTACAGTTTACATTCATCCTTTTCTCAGTCATGTTAAAGATAGTCGAGACACTGAATGAGGTATATGTTCATGATTTAGAAAAAAATATTTTCAATTTTGGAATCAAATCTGATACAAAATATGAAGGGAAAAGGTGATACCTTTTCATTTCAAATGAAATGAAAATATTTTGGCTTTATCAACAGTCATAAATTGTGAAGGCTTACCAATACAATTGGTATGCTTTTATGTAATTAGAGAACTCCAAAAAGCACTTAGAAATAGCTCATAAATCTACCATATGTTGACAGCACTTTAATGAATTTCTCCAGACTTTGAATAAAAATGTGGAATCCAGTGCCCTTTTTATTTTATTCGCTTAGAAAAAGTGAGACAGGATCACTCAGATTTATTGTTATATATCATAAAAGTAACTGCAAAAATATGATTGGAATATCTACTCATCATAGTTGTTAAAGATTTGCAGTGAACATTTTATATTATGTTTTCCCTTAATTTGTTAATTGTTCACAAATGAGAACACTCAAAACTAGTGCTTCTAAGGTTAAACTAAGATTAGATCCAGTGACCTGGCATCTGTCAGGAGTTTTTCATAGGAGTCCAACCCATAGTGAAATCTCAGGAGGTCCCTCAGGTAATGGATTTTAATTATTACTCATCAATGGGCAGTTTTCCACATTGACAAATGTTCTCAATCCCATGCAACCCTGCTATTTGATGTTGCAATTCCCATTACTTTTCTTTATCCATCCAATGCCTTCCCCTATGTCCAGGCAGATGCTGACTCAGCATTTACCCATTTTATAAAGACTCAAAATACCAATACCTAGACTCCTCTCCCCCCACTCTTTTTTTTTTTTTCTATTAAATTAACAAAGACCATGTTAATACCCAGTTTGGTAAGAGTGGGGCAAAACTTTGCTACAGATTCCCAGTTTGGTAAGAGTGGGGCAAAAATTTACTCTCAGGCATTGCTGGTGGGATTGTAATGTGATGTAAGTGTTGTGGGAAAAAAAAAAGTGCTGTATATATGAGAAGATCATTTTAGCTCCAGTTATTCTTATCCTGCACTGGGGAATCTATCCAAAGGAAATAATCCAAAATGTAATCATATCCCAAAAGCAGGTCATGGAAATATTTTACAAATTTAGTAAATAAGAAGAAACATCTAACATAACAGTAAGGGAATGGAGCAGATCATGGAATGCTCATATAACAGAATAATATGGGGCCATTAAAATTTATGCTTGTTAATTTATCTAAGGGCATGGGCAAGTATGGATATAATAAATAATGCAGGATGTTTTCATGTATAATATGATTTCAGCTATGGAAAACATAGAGAAAAAATGCATATGAAACCATTTCTAAATATAAACCTATAAACTTAAATATTCCTAAATATTTACTTCTGGTTGGTACATGATCTATCCCCCTGCCTGTTTTTCTGTGCTCATCAGAATTTCCATAGTGAACTTGTAATATTCTCATGATCAGAAAAATATTAAAAGAAAATCACAACAGATTCGGGAAAATATCATTACTTAATTTCTGCCCCAGTCTTACTCAGAATTCAGTTGTCCTAGCCTCTCTTAAGATTTAAATTTTTTTTGTGCTGGAATCCAGTCTTGAAAGTCACCTTTTTCCCTTTCTGACATCTGTTTCGTAAAGAAAATGACTTTACTTAATAGTAATTGGATTTCCTTCTTTATAGTCAATTTATAGATTTCCATCTTAAAATGTTGTTTATTTACAACAACATCTATTAGATGTTAATATTATCCTCAATTCACATGGAAATGGAGGTGACATAAAGCTAAAATAAAGATTGGTCATAAATCCTTGCACAGTCTCAGATCTAACTACTTAGTCTTTATATTATCAAAAACAGTTTAAAAAGACAAAGGCTGCTGATAGTAACAAGATTTCTCTGTTAAAAACACACAATCATAAATCACTTGAAAGTGTGGTACAAAATGATATGTATTTTGTATTCTTTAAAAAAAATTGAGCATTTCTAATCTCTTTGCATTTTCCTTAGTCAACCATTTAAAATTCAAAAGTTGAATTATTTGTATTAAATGTATATGCTCTTTTAATGTATTATTGCTTTAGATAAGCATAAAGCAAAGTTTATATTTATTACTAACATACATGGACATTTTTGGGCTACTGAGGTACCTGGCACCATCAGTGACTTTGTCTTTTCCAAAGGATCTAATTGAAAGGTGTTAGGAAAGACATAACAAAGAGCCTTTTTTCTGTTGTTACAAGCAGTAAATGGCCCTTAGGAAACTTCAAAAAGAGTGAATGCTTGCTTGAGGAAGAAGGGAGTAAGAGAAAAGCTGTTCAATAATGAGCCGGAGAAAAAAGAAAACCTCGTCTGAGAGATAAAAGGGCTGACTATTAAAAGGGAAGGATACAGCCGACCAGAAACTCATGAGGCTTCACAAATCAAAATCTAGACTCGCTTTACCATGGAAACCCAAGATAATTAGAAAGTGTTTGTTGAAATTTTTGTAATGTTTTACTTTAGTTTTAATTATCCAAAGCAAATATAAGACTATTCATGATATTAATTGATAGAGTTTGGTTATGACTGCACAGATATTGAAGCTGAGTATAAGTTTAAAATATTTAATTTTTTAAAACTTTCATGGAATCTGTAGATGTGACAAAAAGCTAATAATGTATTTTTTCACTTCCTTGTCATCCTAAGACTATACCTCTCCTTTGAGTAATGGGATATGAGCTACTTGTCTGAGAATGTGTAATTGGAGTAGACTTTATATAGTGATATGGGGCTCTTACTAGTTCTATTTCTTTCTAAGGTAAATTGCCACATTTTGAGCCTATAGGTAAATCATTTATAAATGGGTTTGGCCAGGTGCAGTGGCTCATGCCTATAATCCGAGCAGTTTGGGAGGTTGAGGCAGGCAGATCACCTAAGGTCAAGAGTTCGAGACTAGGCTGGCAAACATGGTGAGACCCCCATTTCTACTAAAAGTACAAAAAATTAGCTGGGCATGGTGGTATATATCTGTAATACCAGCTACTGAGGAGGCTGATGCAGGAGAATCACTTGAACCTGGAAGGCAGAGGTTGCAGTGAGCTGAGATCATGCCACTACACTCCAGCCTGGGCAACAGAGTGAGACTTTGCCAAAAAAAAAAAAAAAAAAAAAACCAGGGGGCTACTTGAAATAGTCATTGTGTTGGAGACATCCAGCTAATGAACTTAAGAAGTAGCTATTATAGGGTAGAAAGAACATTACCTTTAGAATCTAGAATTCTGGTTTCTCAAGTTTTGTTTGGTTATTAGGTACTAATTACCTAGAGTAAACCATTTATCACATTAAGATTTTTTAATTTAAGTAATGGAATATGAAATAAATGTCTTTTAAGCATTCCTTTAAATCCAGTTTTCTAGAACTATGAAACACTAATATTCAAGTTCACAGAATATTATAAATTAGGGGAAGGATATAGTGAGAGAAATTTCCTTCCCCTAAGTCAAGACTTTTTAACCCATTTTTGTATCTATACACAATGACTCCTTCCAGTAAAATATAGAATTGTATTTCTTGCCATACAATGACTAGGTAGTCCAGATATGTAAACATGAGAATGAAAAAGAAGTAAAAAAGTTGGGCATCTTTTTTCCCTGGAAAATATTGTGTTCTATGGAAAATGTTTGGTAGGGAACAGAATGAAGATGCTAAAAAGTAGAGAAGTAGTTCAAGTAAAACAATAAGCTGTAATATTCACAGAAAGAGTTGGGAATATGTACTGATTCTTATGGAATGAGTGCAGTCTTAACTCATTTCTTATCCCAAATTTGCAAAATGCACTCTATTATAAATAGATCTCTCATTTTAGTGACCAACTCAAGGGAAATCTGGCAGCCATGGTGAGAATGAGAAATAAAGATTTTTATACCCAGCAAAACTGACTTTCAGTGTAAATGACACAAGCAAGCTATTATCAGCATGCAAGAACTTGGGATATTGTTTCCAGGAGCCTTTCCTGATGAATCTACCTGAGAACAAGCTTCAGACAACCAAAAGACCACATACTGTATGATGTCCAAAACAGGCAAATTGATAGAGACAGAAAGTAGATTAGTGGTTGCCTAGGACAAGAGGGGTTGTAGGGAAATGGGGAGTGACTGCTAATGCACACAGTGCTTCTTTTTTGAGATGATGATAATGTTCTAAAATTGTGGTGAATCAACTCAGTGTGACTATACTAAAACCACTCAAGTGTATACTTTAAATGGATGAATTGTATGATAAAGGTGTTAAAATGAAAAACTCTATAGTTCTGAGTTTTAATTCAAAATATTAGTATAAGCATATGAGATATTGTATCTTAAATATATGTAAATATGCATATATGCATGTGTCCCCTCAAAAAGCCTAGAAACAGTAATGAAACCAGTAGCTATGACCATCCCTAACACACAGACTGTGGGCTTGAATTAATATTTTTCACTAACCAGGGTATTTTGGAGAAAAGACTAAAATGAGAAATGTATAGGATTAGCCTGAACTATCAAACTAGTTAACAAAGAAGCTAACCAAAGACTACTAGAGTAAGGTCAAAGGACTCAGGACTCAACTTGAAGAGGCTTCCACTGGCCAAAAATTAGAATTTTGAGTTTCAGTAAAAATACGAATTGTAACAGATTAAAATCCATTAAGTATGTTTACATTGATAAGTTCAAGCCACAGGCAATGAAGCATGCGTGTAGTCATAGCTGCTTGAGAGCCTGAGGCAGGAGGATAGCTTAAACCCAGGAGTTCAAAACCCGCTTGGACAGCATAGCAAGACCCTGTCTCTAATTAAAACTAAAAATAAATAAATGGATAAGTTCTTCATAATGAAAAGCAACAATAGTTGGTCACCTTCAAAGAATGATAGAGAAGCAATTATCTTGAAAACTGATACTTTCCCAGGCAGCTGCTGAAGATGGAGGGTGTCCCGGTGCTCACTGGCTGAGGCCACCTTCTGGGCTGCCTGACAGCTCTTAGCTAAGCAGGTACTGCTTCTCCATGTAAACTTCAGAATTAGTTTGTATCTATAAAATGACTTGCTAGAATTTTGATTGGGATTGCTATAATCTGTAAACCAAGTTGGGAAGAACTGACATCTTGATATTGAATTTTCTATCCATAAACATAGGATATCCATTTGTTCTTTCATTTTTTTCATGAAAATTTTGTACTTTTCTTCATATGGATCTTGTACACATTTTTGGATTTATACGTAAATATTTCATTTTTGGGAGGGTGCTCATGATGTAATCTAAATGGTATTGTGTTTTTCATTTCAAATTCCACTTGTACATTGCTGGTATATAGGAAAGCATTGATTTTCTATATTAACCTTATATCCTGAAATCTTGCAATAATCCTTTCTAGTTTCAGATTTTTTTTTTGTTGATGCTTTCAGATTTTCTGCCCCATTCAAAAGGTAGGGCACTTTAGCCTTTGTGACAGAGTGAGACCTTGTCTTTGAAAAAAAAAAAAAAAAAAAAAAAAAGGGCACTTAAAAGAAGTCCAAAATGTATCTCAAGAAAATCATACATAAATCTTTGCACTATTATAATAAAACATACCTCATTTTACAGATGTTTCTCAATTATATTATTCCAAATCTACAGTATTGGCATAGCTTTCACTCTTGAAAACTGTTTCATTTCTTAAAAATGTTCTTAACCTTGTATCATCAGTCCTGTGCTAAAACAGGGTATTTCACCTGTGAACTACCACAAATAGATAAAATAGCTACTTTACATATAAATGGCCCTTTAAAACTGGATACTATTGTATGTCAATTTGCAACATAGTCTGTATGAAAAGAGAAAACACTAATAAATGCTGTGTTGTGGACCAATAATTAGATTCTCAATGTGGTGTAAAGTACTCACAGGAGGTTCATTCTTGGCCTCATAAATTTGACCGTATATTTTCATTCTAATGTTCTTAAATGACTTAGAGACATGACTTAACACTAAAATAAACTCCTAAACAACAACGGCAAGCACATAAAGACTGAAATGATGCAGTGATGGGATGCCATTTGTTTAGGAATTGGCTTTCCTATTTACTCTTAAATATAACAGCAAATGGAAAGTTGATTGTTAGGCTGCACATTCAGAATCTCATGGTTTAATATCTCATGTGCTATATGCCAGACTAAAGATTATTAACAATTGTTGCTTTGTTCACTGCAGAAACAATACAGTACTTATACAAATATTTTGATTAAAGTATTGTTTCCAATCAATTTATTTCCCATTCCTTTTGAATTACCTAAGTTAACCTAGTTCAGTGGTTCTCAAACTGTAGTGTACATCAGAATCCCAAAGAGAGCTTGTTAAAATATACATTTATAAGCCTTGCTCTCAGAACTTCTGATTCTGTAGATCTGAGTTGGGCCTGATAATTGGCATTTCTTAGTTTCTCCATAATGCTGATGCAGCCTGTCTTGAGAACCACATTTGAGAACTTTGGCCTGTTACCATGAAACCTCTTTCTCTACAATGAACAGAATTCTTTTTTTTAAAGGTAGCTAAAAAACCAAAAAAAATAGGCTCATGATTTGTCTGTCACCACTGTTTAGGAAACCATGTTCTAATTTACTGGGTCAAGAACTGAAGGAAACATTTCTTCTATAGGAGATTATAGTAAAGCTGCTTCTTAAAATCTTACAAACATTGTTATTTATCAAGTGGAATATTAAACTATTCAAGGTTTCATTTATTTTGGGGAAAACTCCAGTTAAATAAAGCAGATAGAGCAGCCTTTTAAAATCCCTGAAGAATATATGACACAAATTTCTATCATTAATATATAATGAAGATTCTTTTTTTTTTATATTGTTTTGTTTGTTGTTGTTGTTTTCCTGTTATATTTTGCTTTGTCTCCCTGGCTACATATTTAATTGAGTTACTTTTATTTTTGACTTTTATTTATCCTTGCCTTGCCATCCACCATCACTTCTGTTATTCCCCTTTAGCCCTTACCTGCCTATGTTTTTTCCATGTAGAGCTCTGGATCTTTTTAAATACCCATGCTCCTATCTCACTCTTTCTGTTAGAACTAGTCCTTTTGAACAAATCTAATTAGATCAGTTAATTCACTATTAAGAATGGTTCTTATCTGAACAAATAACCTTCTGGATGTTGATCAGTCTCAGAAGAAAACATGTACATATAATGTACATAATCATACTGAGTAAACTCAGCTTCATCTAAAACTGAATTTAAGATCTTCAGAAACAACTAAATGAACTTTCTTTACAGTTTTGTGTGATTCTCTTTCTACATTTACCAATTATATGTAGTAAGATTGATGGTGAAGATTTATCTGATTACCTTGTGTACTATTCGCAGTCTTACATTTGTCTTCATTATTCTTTTGAAGAGGAACGGAGGTTATTACTTGATCCTTTCCTATGTATCACATTTTTCCAGTGTTACACTTCAAAACAAGTGTTATTATGAGTCATTGACCACAGCTGTCATGTTTACTTACGTATTCCAAGTGCTTGTGCAGCTTGGTATGTAAGTACATAGGCACTAAATAAATATTTGTTGAATAAATGGATTGACATTTTTAAAAGGTCAATTATACAAGCAGTTCCTTTTTGAAAGTTTATAATTTAGAAAGTTTAAACTGTTGAAATGTGTGTGTGTGTAATAGCTTTAAAAAGCAGTAAAAAACAAAACATTCAGATAGTGCATGAGTAGCTACAATGGACAAGATAAATTATGTTTCTTGTTATTAATTCTGTTTGTATTCCAAAGAGGAAATGCCTGCTAAATTATTTCAGTCAGATATTTTCAAAACTCTTCTAATTAAAAAAACACTGAGTTCTGTGACATTTGATATTCTAGTGATGGTCATTATTAATGTGGGGTGTTGCTTCATTGAGTTGTTTATAGTACTTTAAGAATGTAACACTGATCTGTTAAAAACAGATGCAATATTGTCTGAGATGAGATATATGAAAATATGTTAAAGCCTCTTAAATGAAAAAAAATTAAGATGCTTTCAAGTAAATTAACAAAATTCAGGAGTTAGCAAAGTACATCCAAGCCCATTCATTCACATTTTGTGTATGGCTGCTTTGACCCTATGGCTATAGTTAGTGAGTGAGTAAATGAATTGAGTGAATGACTGCTGTCCAGAAATTGCACTTTCAAACATTTAACCTGAGGAAATAGTTACATATACAAATAAGTATGAACAGGATGTTCATTCCACAGTTGTTTGTAATATCAAAACAAGGGAAACCTAAATGTTGACTAACAGAAGACTGGCTAAATAAGTTCTGCTGTATCCTTATTATAGGAGAACTAGTATACGATATAGCTGTTTTTAAAAAGATGTTACAGAAATGTATCCATTGATAGGAAACAAGGGTCAGCAAACTGAAGCCCTTTGGCCAAATTGGCTTGAGACCTGTTTTTATACTACCAGAGCTATGAATGAGTTGTTAAATTTTAAAGGATTATTAAAAATAAACATGAGACAGAGTATGTGACTAATAAAGCTTAGAATATTTACTGTCTAACCCTCTATAGAAAATGTTTGCTGACGCCTGATAGAATGTTGTATACAATGTAGATTAAATTGGTGGGGGTGGGTTTAAAATATTACAAAAGAGTGTATATGGACCAATACCTTTTTTGAAAAAATGCAGTCAATACCACTTAGACAGAAGATGTTAATAGTTATTTCTGGGTAGACAAGATTAATAAGATTCTATATTTTATGTCTAATTTTGTGATTTTTCTATTTTAAAAATGTAGTCATTGTATAAGAAAATAAAATTTTAATATTGGCATTGGAAAAAAGAGAACTCTGAGTTGCGAGGTGCAAATATGTTTCTCCATTTTGTAGATGAGGAAACTGAGGCTAAGAGAGTTTAATTAATTTGCCTGAAGGGACACAAATATAAGACAAAACTTGCATTGCTGCCAAATTTTCTATCCAACAGTGTCACCATTTGATAATTTAAAATGCTCATTCGTCAGCTGACATAAAACTATAGACTGTGTACCCAAAGGCAACTTAAAGGTATCAGTGTATAATAGATGATAAAGGGGGATTATGCAGAAATAACAAACAACCTGCCTAATGGTATTAGATGTGTACTGGATAGGTTTAAATTTGCTTAAATAGAATGAAAAATGAGCAGCTTACATTTTATATTTTTTATAAGAAATAAAACCTGTGCACATAGATATTCAGTTGACTTTGTAAATTTGCAAACTATTACTGCTACATGTGATACAAAAAGGGACCATGTCCTGAAACTGGTGCCCTTCACTGTAAGATAGAAGAGTGATGTTTGACTTACCAGGTCCTCTTGCAGATAACTGTTTACAAAATACGTCAGCAACTCAGAAGAAGAATGAATACAACGGTGAGAAGTCTCATTGTAATGAACTGATAGCTAATAACAGAAAGAAGCAGTAGGAGTATAGAAAGCAGACATGATAGCTCAGCAGATTTTGGACCATTTAGTGTGTAGACAAAAGGCCTAATCTCCTTCTGTTATTCCTGAGGAAACCACTCTCTTGGTGGCCAAGGATGGTGATAACTATTATTGCTCTTTAAAAAAAGCACTGTTCCTTTAATCATAACCATCTTGTGATTTGGGAGGATTATTCTCCATTCACATATTTAGAAACTGAGGTACAGAAAAGAGATTAAGTGAGTGTTCAAGATCGTACAGACCGTTCAGGTGGTAAAGGAAAACTCCATCACCTAGTCCCAACTCTGTGTGCATAGGATGGTGATGTTGAGGATCACTCTACATTTCACCAAATCATAAAAACCATATAAACATGTCTTTAAAACTTATATAAATTATTAAACTATAAATGTTTTGATGCTTTTCAGAGATGAAGTTCAGTTAACAGGAAAAAATTCACTAGCATAGAATGCCTTGTAACTAAAAAATGTCAGGGAATTATATACAGTCATGCCTAGGTATCTGTGAGGGTAAGTCTCAGGACCCCCTGAGGATACCAAAATTTACAGATGCTCAAGTTCCTTATATAAAATGGTATAGTATTTGCATATAACCTGAATACATTCTCCCATATTCTTTAAATCATCTCTAGATTACTTACTATACCTCATATAATGTCAGTGCTATGTAAATAGTTGTTATACTGGATAGTTTAGCAATAATGACAAATATTTTCGATCTGCAACTGGTTGATACCACAGATGTGGAACCCACAGATACAAAGGTCCAACTGTACTTCCATAGATGAGGCTATCATTTTTTTCTTTTGTCTTTTTATTGAACAAAGATTACCAAGCCTGTATTTTGTATATTTTAATGATTTCTGATGTCTGCCTGCAAAAGCAATAGTAAATAGAACAGCCCCTATTTTAACTCTATGATATCACATATTAACATCTATGTGGTGGATTCCACAAATTCAATTAGAAATCATAGGCAGATAGAGTATGTGCTTTCATAATTCCCTTCTCTTAGTAGGCATTATATTTTTTAAAATAAAGATGTTTTCCTTTGATGTGAAAGGTATTTTCAGAAATTATTTGTCATATTTAATATAAACATTATTCACTTTATACTACATATTTTTCTAAATGTCATGTTGGTGATTTGCCCATTTTTTTAAACCTAAAATTGAGATAGAATGAGTAGCTTGACAACCCAGCTTTAGACAGTGTATAATTAATAAATAATAACTTGGATTATTGTGGTGTTCTTATTGTAATTTATTATTATTTACCATTCTTGGGCAGGTATTTTAGGACTTAGAATGCCTACAATAACACATGTGGTACGCCTAAGGATAATTCTAAGGCCAAGAGCTGTATAGCCACTGGGTTTCCTCTCCCCTTTTTAACTTCCATACTGAATGCATATTAGGACATGTAACTTTTATCATACCATTTCCTTGCTTCTTGCTCCCAGCCCACTCCTCATTTATGTGTACAAAAGCACATACTTTCTTCTTGGGAAAAGTTTTTTTAAAGGACCCTAATTATTACTTAAGATTTTCCTTCTATCAGGTCGCCAATACAGTATTTTTTGATGTTGTCTTTCATTTATGTTTCCCTCTTAAAACTCAGAAAAGTCCAATAACCAATGAGAACTACTGCCTTTCTTCCTGTCCTATTTCTCATAATGTTGATGATGCAGAAATCCCTCCACTTATCATAAATGGGAGGCACTCAGATAGTGTTAGGACTTCCTTAAGACAATCTGAAGTGCCTTTTTTTTTGAGACGGAGTCTCAGTCTGTCATCCAGGCTGGAGTGCGGTGGCGCGATCTTGGCTCACTTCAACCTCTGCCCAAAGGGCTGGGATTACAGGCATGAGCCACCATGCCTGGCCCTGATGTGCTCTTTTAACCATCTTTTTAACTTTCCTTCCTGGTGTTTAAGGTCATGAGCTTGTCTTATTTAATCTTTCTGTATCTTACTTACCATTATTTACACCCTAGTGATCTAGCTCTCTTCCTGCTCTCTATCATGAAAAGCACCATCTCTTCCCTTTTGCTTTATCTCTTCTCCTCCTCCACATAAATCCAGAGAATGTATATAAACATGTACATACCCACGCCCAAATAAGTACATACCTGCATCCATGCAAGTGCCACCTCTGCAACCTTACCTCTCCCCCTAGACCTCAGTTTTTTTTTAATTCCCACAGTTACAGCATGTGTCACTTAATTTATTCTCTACCTATGGTTTATATTGTTTTATGTTGTATATCTTATGATTATATGGTTTTATATGACTGACTTGCCTTCCTGGTTGTAAGGTTCTTAAGATCAAGGATTGAATTTTTTTCTCATCAATCTCTCTTATATAGCCCTTACCACATTGGTAAATATGTAGTTAAGTGCTTATTAAGACTTAAAATAAGCCAGTCCTGCAGAACAGAAATGTTCCTGAGAAGGTGTCTTATCTAGTGTTCTTATTTTACAAAAAAGAAAATTAGAGCAACGAAGTGACCCATCTTCTTTATGGCACAACTTGTGAGTAGCAGGCCTAGGGATGAACTAGAACCTAGGGCTCCTGGCTTTTAGTTCACTGTGCCTATTTCCAGGTAGCCTTGACCATGCTGGTGCTCAGGGAAACACTGCCATGAGTATGTGGCATCTACTGCTGCTCACAGGGAGAGTGGTGATATCCCTGCACTGAACAACAGCCTGAAGTTCTCCCCAGCATTCCCCATTTTTCATCTTGCCTTCTTAACTTTATAAAACCCTCCCCATTCAGGAACTAGAGAATGAATGAGAGTCCTCGATCAGGAAAAAAAAATTAATAACAGGATGCAATTTATTCTTTCATTTATCAACATTTACTCATTCTGACTAGGAGATGGCATAAAAGCCACTTCTTTTCACTAACTGTCATTTTTTCATGAGAATAAATATCTTTAAAAAGCTAGATAAATCTACAGTGCCTATTCACTAGAACATTCTACATTTATATTGTTAAATTATGCCTACAATTAGAAGTATTTTCCTTTGTTTAAATTTTATGCTTTAATATGTTAGTAAACTCAAGTCTAAAGGACAGCTACGTTGATTCTTCTTGGTTATAATCAATGGTTATTGGCAGGATAGCAAGTGCAGCCTTTTTATTTTGAAGAAACAAGTTGGGAAGATCTCTGTGCTTTAATATTTAAGGAAGATAAGCAACACTCTTTTCATCTGATTGCCTGAAGGCTAAAAATTGAATCGTATTGAATCACAGGGGAGAAAAACAAAGTAATTGACAAAAGCAGTTATCTAATTAAATATATTGTTTTTTAAAAAACGAAGTTTGGTAATGCAATTTGACAAACACAACAAATAATTTTTTTTTTTTGAAAAAGCTTTAGTTTTAGGTTTTCATCAATTATAGAAACATAATGGGAAGATAAGAAAGAGACAGTGAAAGAAAGTGTGCCCACAGGGGAGAGTCCCTTGGGATCAAAAGGATCACATGTCTCTGAGATGACAGGAAGCTGATACTCACTTGGGTGTAGCTGGCGGTAAACCATCCCACATCAGAGCATTTAACTGGGAGAATAGGCCCTCTCTGAACTTCAGTTTCCTCATCTGTATATCAGATTATGGAACTAGATAACTTTTGACGTCCCTTCCAGCTCTAAGTTTCTACTGGATTAGTTATTTTTACATATCTTTATTATGATATTAAAATCTTTCAGGAGTCTACTCTAAAAAACCAGAATAGCTTAATAAGTGCCTATTAGTTTAATGATTGATTTTGGCCCATATTATGTGCAAGTTTATCAATTCAACTAACAGTATATGGGTTATTTTAGTTATGTGCAGCCAAAGGTATTTATTGTGTCTATGGCATCTTGTGCTGAAAGTTTTATGTAGTGAAAATGAGTAATAGGTAAACTCTTCTTAAACTAATGGCAGATTAGTGTTTGATCTTTTAATGGTGAAGTTTTCAACATGAGTATTTGAGGAAAGGCTTTGATATTGATTGTGCATTTCAAACTGAAGCATGTCTGAACTGAAAATATTTCCTTCCAAAGCCATCTGTTCTTATTCATTTCTTTTTTCTTATTCTTTGCTCTGGCGTGTGTATATTCCTGTATAGTTCTTTAGGGAACTGCAAACTAGAAAGGCAAAGAACACCATATGTCTTGTTTACAGCCTTGTCTAATACTATCTGCAAGGGTAAAGTAAAAAGATAAATGTGTTTATTTGATAGATTTTAAATTTCGAAGTTAAAACATTGATCAAAAACAGCAATAAGTCTGTGTTGATGTTACTTAAGTGTAATGAAAAGATACAGTTCTCATGCAGTCATTTTTAAATTCTTAACATTAGGTCATAAAAGTTTTTATTTAAAGTTATTTGTTAGTTACATATTCAAAAGAACTGTTTCATCATGTTTTACCACCGTTCTTTCAGCAAGTTATATTGTTTTGACATTTGCTATGAATGTAATCAGAATCTCTAAAATGCAAAATCTTTTAGAAAATTCTTGTTGGATCATAAGATGTCTGCCCATCCCAAACTGATTGCTATTTGTACAAAAACATATTTTCTTTTAGTGGACATTAAAAAGTATCTTCTATTAGCACGGATTACATTTTATGAACTGTAATTTTTCACCTTGACCTCTTAACTTTGTAAAATCCTCCCCACCAAATATAGGCACCAACGAACCCTGGAAACCAAGATTGGTGAAGAATTGGGTGGCAAATTAACATTTCCTATCTTCAGAAAATGGTATTTGTCTTGCTTTTCTCCCAGCCACATTTTAGTACTAGTTTTGTGGCTTCTGAGTACTAATTTTTCCAGTGATAAATCAAAAATAGAAATGGTCAGCCCTACTCTCCCTTTTTTTCTGGGGAATCTGAGAACCAGAAGGGTTAACTGACCAGCCCAGGCCTCACATAGAAACAGTAGTACAGCCAATCCGAGGACCTGGGTCCAGGGCTCTCTCCATCATGCCTATCCCCATTTGAAGTAGCACTGAAGTGCCATTTAGTGTACTTTTCGTAATAATTTTCTTTTTAGCACATCATCTGAGATGTGCTATTTAAAACTTAATTGCCCTTTAGAATGATTTGTGACATGCCTCCTTCATTCTCTCAACAATATTAATTTTACAAGCTAGTTTTATTACAAGTTAACCAGTTTAGGTAGAAAGATGTTCTCTTTTAGAATCTGAATTCCTCCTCCAGTAACCTGATCAGAGCTCAGGAGGAGACAACAAATCAAACCTTGAGAATTAAAGTTGATTCAGTCTCATGTATGATTTGATTAAAGCATCAATGAGCTAATTGATATTTTTATCTAAAATGTTTTGTAATTGTGCCAAAGATTAAGACTGTAGAATACTGGAGATCATTATTTTCAGACAGTATCAGCTAGTGGAATGGGATGGAGTACTTTGCAAACGCTATGATATCAGTGGTTTCTTGTTTTAATGCCCCAGGTATATTATTAGGTTGATGCAAAAGTAATTGTGATTTTTGGACCTTAAATTTTAAATTATTATAACTAGGCTCAAACACATCTTTATTAATAAAAATAGAAACCATTACAATCAACACATTTTTGCTAACAAGAAATAAGTTTATTTATTCCTGTAGTTTAAAAATCCATGCTTTGGAATTCAGTGAACTCTTGGAAAGCATTTTCTGCGTAAGTGGTAATGGGTTGGTGAGAGGCCAGGTCAATATGGTGGGTGAGACAAAACTTCATAGCCCAATTTGTTCAACTTTTGAAGCGTTGGTTTTATGAAGTGCAGTTGGGCATTGTCGTGGAGAATTGGACGCTTTTTGTTGACCAATGACAGCTGCAGGCGTTGCATTTTTTGGTGCATCTCATCAATTTGCTAAGCATACTTCTCAGCTGTAATGGTTTCACCAAGATTCAGAAAGATGTAGTGGATCAGACCAGCAGCAGACCACCAGACAGTGACCATTACCTTTTTTTGGGTACGAGTTTGGCTTTGGGAAGTGATTTGGAGATTCTTCTGTATCTATCCAATGATCTGGCCATTGCTGGTGGTCATATAAAATCTACTTTTGTCACATGTCACAATTCAATTGAGAAATGGTTCATTTTTGTTGTGTAAAATAACAGAAGAAGACACTTCAAAACAACGATTTTTTTTTATGTTTACTCAGCTCATGAGGAATCCACTTATCCAACTTTTTCACCTTTCCAACTTGCTTTGAATGCAAAATGACCATAGAATGGTCAATGCTGAGTTCTGCAGCAACTTCTGATGTAGCTGTAAGAGGATCAGCTTCGATGATTGGACTCAGCTGGTCATTGTCAACTTCCCGTGGCTGGCCACTGTGCTTCTCATGTTCAAGGCTCTCATCACCTTTACAAAACTTCTATTTTTGTTTGTTTGGATTTTGTTTTTGTTTTTGTTTTTGTTTTTTTGATATAGAGTCTCACTCTGTCACCGGGCTGGAGTGCAGTGGCACGATCTCGGCTCATTGCAACCTTTGCCTTCTGGATTCAAGAAATTGTCCTCCCTCAACCTCCTGAGTAGCTGGGACTACAGGCACGCACTACCATGCCCAGCTAATTTTTGTATTTTTAGTAGAGACATGGTTTCACCATGTTGGCCAGGATGGTCTTCCTTTCTTGACCTTGTGATCCTCCCGCCTCAGCCTCCCAAAGTGTTGATTACAGGCGTGAGCCACTGCGCCCGGCTGCAAAACTTCTTGAATCACCACTGTGCTGTACATTTGTTAGCAATGTGGGCCAAATGTATTGTTGATGTTGTGGGTTGTCTCCACTGCTTTACCACCCATTTTGAACTCGAATAAGAAAATCACTGAAATTTTCATTTGCCTAACATCATTTCCATAGTCTAAAATCAACATAAAATAAACAGCAAGTAATAAGTCATTAACAAAAAAAGTTAATAAAGTGAGAAATGCGCTTTAAAATGATATGTAACATAACCACATTTAAGAATGTATTCCAGTACCAAAAGGCAAATTCCAGCAATGCAAAAACCACAATTACTTTTGTACTCACCTAGTAGTTAATCTTAATTGATTCATTTATTTATTAAATGAACATTTATTGAGTGCCGGCTGCTCCCAAGCCTTCACTGAGATCATATCTACCGGGGTTATCAAACAATAAGCTAATAAAATAATTTAGACATGCTAAATAATGGGACAAAAATAAACAAGGTGATACAATAACAAATAAGGAAAGCCAACTTTGTGTGGGGTGGTTAGAAAAAGACCTTTCAAGAGGGGACATTTAAGCAGATTCCTGAAGGTAAAAATGAGCCCAGGCATGCAAAGAGCTTGGGAAAGAGCATTGCAGGCAGAGGAAACTCCCAAGTGCAAAAACCCCGGTATGGGAAAGGGCCACTGTTCCTATCCATGAACTGAGACTATGAATATCATCCTACCTACTACTTACATCGCCTTGTGATGATATCAGTAAATTTAAATACAAAATGACTTAATCTGGGTTAGATATGTATAATAGACAGTGAAGGAGAAATTGAGGTCTTTTTCTCTACTTCTAGAAGAAAAAAATTATTGGAGGATATGAGAGAAAACACACAAGAAGACGTTGAGAGATCTCTCTCTTGCCTTCTATATCTTGCATTTAGAGATCTGTATCAAAGACTGCATTGTGTGGTACTAGTTAGTGTGGGAGTTCAGAGAAGGTAAAGATCTTGGCCTGGAGTCTTGGCCTGCAGTCAAGACTTGACTTTGGCCTTAAAGAATAGGTAAATTTGGATCAGCCAAAAGGAGGCAGAAGAGGATGATTTAAAATGAGAGAACTGTATAAATAAAGTTGCGAAGATGGACTGAACAGGAATGAGTGCTTAAGACCGTGAAGACTCAGAAGCTGGAGCTGGAGCCAGAGCCACATGGACAGAAAATAATTGAAGGATCTGATTCACAGAGGTGGTTGAACCGTCGGTAGAGCAGATCTGACCTACTATTTTAGACAACAGAGGAAGTCATTATCATTTCTTGAACAAGAAAATTGTATGGTAGAAAGAGAAAGTTGGTAACATAAATACAGATTAATGGAGATGAGGAAAAATTATTAATGGAAATAAGGAAAGTAGCAGGCTGGATAGGAGGACCTTCTTTTTTTTTTTTAATCATGCATTTCATTTTACTTGGCAATGAGAACATGACCTATGCTTCTATCAGAGAATGAACTGCATACAAGACATTTCAGACGAGTTAACAATGATACTTGGTGACTGAAGGGGACAGTAAATCAAAAGTCAAAATGCCTGTTCACTTGAGTCCAGGGGACTGACCAAAAAATAATGTCAGTGGTAGAGCTGGGAAAGTTTGCCCAGGATATTAAATGATTGATTCTGTGTTAGACATGTTAAGTTTCAGAAGATAACAATACAGCCAAATTGTGATGTGTGTACACAGGTAGAAATACTGAACTAGAGCTAATAGAAAGTTGAATTCAAGAATGCAGATAGGTGATGAGATGGAGGCCTTAGCTGTTGAGAATGAATGAACATGACTAAGAGTGTGTGTATGTCAAGGAAGAGGCAGGTGGGGAGTAACACACACACACACACACACACACACACACAAAAAAAAAAAAAAAAAAAAAAAAAAAAAAACCTTTCCTACTCCACCAGAGAATCCTATTATCTTTTAACATAAGTCATCAAAGCATTTCACTTCCAAAAAAGCAAATTCCCAAGAACCCTCATTTCAGTTCAGCTACTGGTCAGAAATATGGCAGAGATACAATATTTGCACTAATCAGATTCCCCATGAAAGGAGCTGGTATAACGGAGATTGGGAGCACCATGAGAGAGAGAGAATGAGAGAGAGAGGAGGCTGAATAAGTAGAAGGCACCAACACAACAGGTAGATAAAAGCCAGCTTCTGGAGGAAATACCATTATCATTATCACCATAAAAACTACAACTACCTATTAGTGATTACTCTGTGTCCTAAAGTATTAAAGTATAATAACTTCTTTCTTTCCACAGCCTCTAAAAAGTAAATGCTGTTGTTATCTCCATTGTACAGATGAGGAAGCTTAGGACAGAGAAATTAGGCATGTTACACGAGATTGCCGAGTTTGGAGAAGTGGAGCTGAGATCAAGCACAGGCGTTGTGCTTCAAAGCGTGAGCCCTCAACTCCTATGCCATATGGTTATATCCAACTTGGTGTTTTAATTACATAGTTTGACTTCTATCTTATGTAAGTTTCTTGAAAAGGAGTTAATTAACAGGTTTAAAAAGTTGGGTAGAAACCAGAAATTCAACAGATGGCTGGGCAGTGATTGGATAAATCCTTACAGCAGGAGACAACGTGAAATTCTCTAGGGTAAGGCAGAGAAAGGGAAAGAATATACCCTTTGCTCTGTTTTTTTTTTTTTTTTTTTCTCCTCTCCGTAAACTATTAGTTACTGATACAGGAAATTATCCCCTTTGACAAGAGATACAATAATTTGTGGAGAAAATGGCACCTCTATTTTTTTTAGCACTGTCTATATATTACAAATGTATTTATTTGTATGCAAGGAATATCAGTTTATCTAAATTGACTGTCAACCAAATCATTTCTTTCTTGACTTCACTACTAAATGAGAGTTAGATTCCAAAAGATCTTTGGTATGTAAGGAAAATTTTAAATTAAAAAAACAATATTTTTTAGTATTTCAAAAGATAGGGCTTGGGAAGTAGCCTCAACATTGGTATTACTGGATTACCTTCAGTCTGGGAGCCCGAGTGCCTAGATGTCTCCGTAGGGAGGCTCAGGGCTTAGAGCAGGTTTAGGCATTGAAGCTCTTCCTTCTGGAGAAGCCACACGTGACTTCTTTGTCAATTGCTTTAGTGAATGCTTCCCCAGTGGCTGAGAGAGCTTTGCTTCCATTCTCCATGCTCTTCAGGGCTCCTCCAGCCTCTCTCACTTCTTCCTTGTTTGAGGAAGAAATGGTACACTTCCAGTCCACCATGCTCCGTCATACGGCTTAAAGGAGAGGGGACCAGGCACCTGCTTGGTGCCACAACCAAGCAGACTTTTCTTCAGTAAATAAGTTAGTGCTTTTCTTTGGACCTAAAACTGAGGATGGATATCATCTAATGAAACACAGTTCTGTGCAATAGAATTGGCTGCTCAGAAACTTTCATTATTTTTCCATTCTAACCAGAATAAAAGTTTCAGTCTTGCATTTATGGCCCTCCATGTTTTGGCCTGAGCTGTGGATGCCTGACCTCATTTACCAGTATTCTTTTTTTGTCAGGCAGGCTGCCATATTCCCTGCTTATTCTGTAGGGCCCCACTTGCCTCTTTCTTTGGGGAGGAGGCTTATCCCTCAGGAATCTCCTATTTACTTCCAGTCTTCACTCCAGTCTGTGGTATTATTAGCCCTGTTTCAATGTTGCATACAGTTCTCATCTACCTGCTATCTCCAGCATATAGCCTCACTGAATTCACCTGAATATGTCACTGAACTCACCTAGTATTTTATCTCATCTGTGTTCTAAATATTTATGTGCATATAATTATCTTCCCTGCTAAACTCTAGGCAGAATCTGTACCTAATTTAACTTAGTATTTTTTATATCACTTACACTTATTGTCAGAGAAAGTTAAAGCTGCAAGGGTTGAGAAGACACATAGACCTCCTGTGATGATGCCATTTTAAAACTTCTCCTTTCTCTGTGCTCTAGTAAATAATAATGCTGAAGGTGGAATAGACCAGATCTCCTGATTCTTAGATCAGGTCTTATCCTCCAACAACAGTGGTTCTCCCCCTGGCTTACACATTGAAATCACTGGGCATCACCTGTGATGCTTTTAAAATACTAATCCAGAAGCTTACAGCTATAGAAATTAGAGTCTCAGGAGTAGGATGTTCACGTCAGTAGCATCTAAATCTCCCCAAGTGATTCTAATGTGCAACCAAGATTGGGAATTAATATCCCCAGTATGATAGCCCCTGGACTGTTGTTGCTTTACTAGGCAATTTTGTAATCTGGTGAGCTTTTTGTCAGATAAATAAAATATTAAAGTAGAAAAGTGCTAACTATTAGATAGTAGTTTAGTACATCTTATTTTGCTTGCAACAGTAGCTTACAGTTAACTGTTTAACTTTTCAGATTTTCCGAAAGAAAGCAGTGGAACTTGGGATAAAATTGCTACCTGCATTCCATACTCCCTCTGGAATACCTTGGGCTTTGCTGAATATGAAAAGGTAAAACTCTTCATTTTCAACAACATATTTTAAGGTGGAATATTGAGGATTGTTGCCTAATAAGTATACATCAGACAGATAATTACTTGTATGATGCTGGTGACTAACAAACTGCACTGGGAGCCTTGAAATCTGTCTTTTGTTGGCAGCTATTAGCTTTTCAGTGTTCCATAGCCTCAGGTGTGTCCCCATTGTGGGACGGCATGACCTCAACAGAGTCATTCAGGCCAGACATGATTGGGGGTTTACAGTGTTTCATAGTGACATTGCATCAATGATACTGTCTCTCTCCATAAATACCAAGAGAATCCTATTATCTTTTAAGATAAGTCATCGAAGCATTTCACTTCCAAAGAAACAAATTCCCAAGAACCCTTATTTTAGTTCAGCTACTGGTCAGAAATATGGCAGAGATACAATATTTGCACTAATCAGATTCCCCATAAAAGGAATTGGTATAACGGAGATTGGGAGCACCTGCAGTTACCCAGCCCCCAAGTTGTAAGAAGAGAAGGCAACTGATCCACTCACCCAGATCAATCCAACCTTCTCCTACTCTTTGGTGGAGAACACTGATATGCCAAGTTCTTGAGAATGTGGCTCCAATTGGAAAACACACACATACACACACACACACACACGTACACGCATGCACGCATACACACACACACACACACACACACACACACACACACACCCTAAGCTGAACAGACTTTCTGGTGTTCTCCCAGAGAGTAGTTGGAGTTTTCATAAGCATTTCATTAATAAACAATTTTGTCTTAGGCTTCCTTCTGAACACCTTCCTGCCCAGATGTTATTAATGGCCTGTACCTCTCTGTGATAATGATGAGACAGTGATGACAGCCATTATTGTCACTATAAAATGTGATAGGCTGTTTACTCATATTACCGCATATTATCCTCACAACAACCCAAAAAGGTCAATGCTTTTATCTCCATTTTACTAGTAGGAAGCTCTAGTCACAAAGAGATTAATTAATTTGTCCAATACCATACAGTAAGTAAATGGTAGAGCTAGAATATGTACTTAGATGTCTATATGCACATAGATGCATATGTACAAATGAAGCAGCTTTCTGGTTTTAGAAACACCAAGAGATTGCACAGCATGGTTTGGCAAGATTAATGTACATTTCTTCCTTATTATCTTAGTGACATTCTGTCCAAATATTGATCATAAAACCATGAAATAAATCATTGTTAATTTTCTTTTTCTTCTAACAAATTTGTGAGATGCCATGCTTTATTTTCATTTGTATGTTATGCATCTAAACCTTTAAATCATGTTGTACCTACATATAGGTGTGGGGAGTGGGGCGGAGAGTTGTTGAGTCAGTGGGATGGAGAGAGTTTACACCTCTGGGCCATGTTCCACTGAGGTATTAATAGCTCTCTGTTTTAGAATGTGATGCCTCATTATCTGTTCATCTTTTAGGGGTCCTCAGGCTTTCTCTGTCAGCTTGAAGATCATACATGTGCTGTAGTGTCTTAAGGCATGGGTGGGTCTGAGCTTGGCTTGGAAGCAGCTTGGTTTGTGTTTGGAGGCCCATGAGTGTTTTACTTGACTCCTGTAGATCTTCTTTCTTACCTTTCATATCTTCAGAATTTGTATTTATAAGTAGTATTTCTGACCAAGATACTATTCTCTTACCTAAAACAAGATATGTTCACAAAAACACTGTGCACAGTTAACTCATTTTTTCTCTACTAAGAAAAGCGATATGGGCATAGTAGTACAGTGAACTAATTGGTTATCAAAAGACCTGAATCTAGGTCTTTGCAGCTACTCAAGGTTTATCTTTGCAGCAGTCATTTAAACTCTTTTGGCTAATTTGTAACCAGGAAGGTAGATGAATTCAGTCATTATTTTGTGAGCATGTTGAGGTTCACAGACCACTTTTAAGATTCTGCTGAAACACGTCCCTCTCATAAAATGCATATTCCTGACTACGTGGATTTTTACACAATTTCCAAAAACTAACAGTACAATGGAGGCCCACCAAGGACCCCCAGTTTATAATCCCAGAGAATATGATTACTCCAGCCTTCTCTTAAATTCTGTGAAGCTAGTTTCTCTTGTTTCCTGGGAGGTAATGAAATTGAAGAAAGATCTACTAAAACTAATAGAGGTGTGGGCTACATCTTTGCAAAACTTGAGCCGATTTTTATGAGATGATGATATTACTTAATTAGTTCTGGCCTCACTTGAAATAAGCATAAGAAATTAGAATTCAAAATATACCATTTTGAAGTATATTTAACTTTACTTCGTGTTTATTTCTAATTGCCAGGTGGATTTTTCCTTAGTTAAATCTATCCTTAGTGTACCATGAAGATATTTTTCAGTATATAAATACTTAATTTATTAAATTACTAAATCATCTATTATCTTTCATAATGATGTCTGTCAAGAATTTATTAACCAGGGCGTTCAGATTTTTATGACTTTATTTTGCACAGTATTTTGCATTAGAACTTATTATTTAATTTCAGAGATTACAGAAAATTGCATATGGTAAAAAATGTGTCATTTTCATTTATGTATTCACTGATGTTTTCAAGTCAAACTGAATGAAATTGAGCAACCATTTGGCAGCTGATAAAAATACTTTAGTTTCTTCTTGGCAACATGCATGAATTTTTAATTATATATTTTATCCACTCTCAATCCCATTTACTAAATACCAGTGACTTACCCAAATTCACAAAATAAGCACTGGCAAAATTAATAGTAATATTAGTTCACTAAAATATCTCCTGTTCCTTTGTCCAATCAAGTACACTCCTTGAATCAGCTGTACTTCCAGCTATGAGGCTGATTTTCATCTTAAAAGTTTTCCTGTAGGGGAAGATGTGACATTTCATATTTATTTACAGTATTACTTTTCAAGATGTGCTGTTGATGTCACTTGTGCATGTATACTGTTCTCTGTGAATCACTTTATTTTCACAGTATGGGCCAAGATATAGGGGACAGCTGGCATAGAGATGCTTTCCCAGTTTTGGAAGGCTGTCACCAGCAGAAGTTTCAAAGGAGAGGGGAAAAAATATATCTGGCAAAATAATATTTTCTTAATTAACTTCCCAGAATAAGAGAATGTAGAAAGCTTCCCAGGAGAAAAAAAAGGGGGGGGGGGGGTGGCGCTTAAAGAATGCTTTTTAGACTAGCTGTGTATTCATTGTTGACTGGCTTTGAAACTCTTGGCAAGAATTGCCCTAGAGAAACACTGAATGTGCTGGCTGTAATATCGTAATTCTGCTCTTCTGTCTCAATTTTGAAACTAGTTTTTAATGTGTCTCTTTGCCAGCATCTATATGTTAACAACAGTGTGAACTTATTGGTATTATCTGTTCACATTCCTCTGGTATTCTGGTTATTGCCTAAAGATAATTGGTTTCTTTACCTTTTCTTTGTCAAAAATAAGCATTAATTTGAGTTCCTGCTGTAATAAAGATTTCTTACTAAGTCCTGGGAAGATTTTCTACTTCTCTTCACTTTATTCAAAAAGATAACAGACATGTTCTTTCCCTCAGGAGACTCAGCCTGGTTGGTAAAGCAGAATATATTTTTTCTGTGTTATACAGTCAACATGTAATTGACAAATGTAAGGTGGGCCAAGGAGAGATAGTAAGTACTCACCAGGTTGAATTTAAAGCAAGCAGTATTTTGAATTGGGGAAGTTTATGTATTTGGAGACAAAACATCAATAAGTCAAGTTGTATTTCAGTATTTGTGCAAGCTGAATATATGCAGAGAACCTAAAGAATTCACTCATATGCTACATTAGGAACTCTGTCCCAAAAGGTATTCAGAAAAAAATATATTTTTAAATTGTCTTTTCTGCCACATCTATTATAAATTCTTAATTCAAGAGCTGCCATATTAATTTGTAAGTTAACTGAAATTGTGATTTAATAGCAAGTACTTATTTGATAACCTAGATGCTATACATAGTTCCTGACTAGACTAACATGCTTCCTTCACCAATACAATCATAGATTGAGGATGCGTAAGTTACGCAACACCTCTGCTAATAGAAAATCATTGCCTTTCTAATATTAGGTTTTGGTAGAACTCAATTTCTCTAATGTGAATGTCAACTTTGGTGTCTGTTCTTGTTATTACTATTAGCAAGAGGCCTATGCTTTTTTTTCTCCAACCTGAAGCAGAAAAATCACTGCCGTGGTTTGTAAAATCAGGTGTTTCACCGTTTCCGTATTTCCAAAGGTAATTCGAGTCTAGGTAGAGTAGACTTAGATTTGGGGTTTTTTAAAGTGTGTTCTTAAAATAATGTAGTTAATGTTCCCATCATTCATTTCTATCACAGGGCATACAGTTTGGGCATTCTTAATAATTATTCTGTCTTTCTTGATAAATGAGCTAGTTTAAGCTATACACTATTTTATCACTTCTCTGTATGGGTATTTCTGACACTTGCTTTGTTTTACATTAAGTTAGTAGAGCTGTCTGCAGTGTGTACTTTTATTGCACACCATCAAGGCATGTGTAGTAAATGACTGATCTTCATTCAGACTCTCATTAGTCAGTGAGGTGATGAATGAGGCACAGCTCCTCACCTGTTTTATTTCCTGCTTTGTAAAGCTTTATTTACTGACTATTCTAATTATCTGATGAAAATACATACGATGTCATTAATTACACTGCAGTTTATATTATTATAATTAAGTTGCAGATTGCTTTACTTTAACTGAAATAGGGCTTTAATTAAGAATAGTACATAGTTTGATGTCTTCTAATAGTGAAAGAGTATTCTAGTGAAGCATGTCATGTGTAAATTTTAAGAAAAGATGAAGATCAGATGGTTGTGGGTATGTTGTATTTCCTCTGAGGCCTCTGTTCTGTTCCATTGGTCTATATCTCTGTTTTGGTACCAGTACCATGCTGTTTTGATTACTGTAGCCTTGTAGTATAGTTTGAAGTCCGGTAGTGTGATGCCTCCTGCTTTGTTCTTTTTGCTTAGAATTGACTTGGCTATGCGGGCTCTCTTTTGGTTCCATATGAAGTTTAAGGTGGTTTTTTCCAGTTCTGTGAAGAAGGTCATTGGTAGCTTGATGGGAATAGCATTGAATCTGTAAATTACTTTGGGCAGTATGGCCATTTTCACGATGTTGATTCTTCCTAACCATGAACATGGAATGTTTCTCCATCTGTTTGTATCCTCTCTTATTTCGTTGAGCAATGGCTTGTAGTTCTCCTTGAAGAGGTCCTTTACGTTCCTTGTTAGTTGTATTCCTAGGTACTTTATTCTCTTTGTAGCAATTGTGAATGGCAGTTCGTTCTTGATTTGGCTCTCTGATCTTCGACAAACCTGACAAAAACAAGCAATGGGGAAAGGACTCCCTGTTTAATAAATGGTGTTGGGAAAACTGGCTAGCCATGTGCAGAAAGCAGAAACAGGACCCCTTCCTGACACCTTACACCAAAATTAACTCCAGATGGATTAAAGACTTAAACATCAGACCTAATACCATAAAAACCTTACAAGAAAATCTAGGCAAAACCATTCAGGACATAGGTGTAGGCAAGGACTTCATGACCAAAACGCCAAAAGCAATGGCAACAAAAGCCAAAATAGACAAATGGGACCTAATCAAACTCCACAGCTTCTGCACGGCAAAAGAAACAGTCAGTAGAGTGAATCGGCAACCAACAGAATGGGAAAAAATTTTTGCAGCCTACCCATCTGACAAGGGGCTGATATCCAGAATTTACAAAGAACTAAAGCGGATTTACAAGAAAAAAACAAACAAGCCTATTCAAAAATGGGCGAAGGATATGAACAGATACTTTACAAAAGAAGACATACAGGAGGCCAACAAACATATGAAAAAATGCTCAACATCACTGGTCATCAGAGAAATGCAAATCAAAACCACATTGAGATACCATCTCACACCAATTAGAATGGCGATCATTAAAAAATCGGGAAACAACAGATGCTGGAGAGGATGTGGAGAAATAGGAACACTTTTACACTGTTGGTGGGAATGTGAATTAATTCAACCATTGTGGAAGACAGTGTGGCGATTCCTCAAGGACCTAAAAATAGAAATCCCATTTGACCCAGCAATCCCATTACTGGGTATATATCCAAAGGATTATAAATCATTCTACTACAAGGACACGTGCACACGAATGTTCATTGCAGCACTGTTTACAATAGCAAAGACCTGGAACCAACCCAAATGCCCAACGATGATAGACTGGATAGGGAAAATGTGGTACATATACACCATGGAATATTACACAGCCATCAAAAACGATGAGTTCACGTCCTTTGTAGGGACATGGATGAACCTGGAAACCATCATTCTCAGCAAACTGACACAAGAGCAGAAAATCAAACACCATATATTCTCACTCATAGGTGGGTGTTGAATAATGAGAACACATGGACACAGGGAGGGGAGCACTACACACTGGGGTCCGTTGGGGGGAAATGGGGGAGGGGTGGGGTGGTGGGGAGGTGGGAAGAGATAGCATGGGGAGAAATGACAGATACAGGTGAGGGGACGGAAGACAGCAAACCATACTGCCAAGTGTGTACCTATGCAACAATCTTGCATGTTCATCACATGTACCCCAAAACCTAAAATGCAATAAAAAAAAAAGAAAGAAAAGATGATAGCCACCTTATTGGGTTTGTTAATGCTTTGGTGGTATAAAATGTTTAAATATTGCATCATAGTTGGTTAATTTTAAGAAACACAAACTGTGAAAGATGGTCTAATAGGTTAAATATTGTTAAAGTATTTTCCTGTATCTCCCTGTTTTTATTTGACAATTAAAGCATAAATTTCTGCATTATTAAATTTGCTAACAGTTTTTTAATTCCTGATTTCACATTTGAAAGAAGAGTATTGTATTTTCAAATGAAGCAAAATGCAATTGCATACTTTCATATAATAGGAATAATATGAAAATATCAATAAACAAATTTTCTGTACATAAGCAGATCAAGTTGATTTAATGGTGCTAATATTCTATGAGGCAAAAATATTGCTTAATTATCCTAAAAATGTTCTGTAGCAGTGATACAAGCCTGAGTATAAAATCAGAACTCCATCTTATACTTTATGTTTTATTTATATACTTTATGGATCTGTTAAGAATTCAAAGACAAGTTTATCAACTGTAGAAAAGTTTTTTAAAAAGAAGTTACAGTCTTTCCAAGTATTTTAAGTTAATCTTCTTTATGGTTTCTTTTTTTTTCCCCAGCTGGATTTATTTTTAATATTGGGTTTCCCATTTTTCTCTCCTATTTTAATTCATTGGGCATTCATACTCTTCTGGAAATAGTAATCAACAATACTTTAAGGTTTTAATAGTGATATGTACAGTTATTAATGTCAGAAATTAGATTATTATTACCATAGTTAAATCTGCTATTTATTAGCAGTCTATCTCTGGAAAACTCACTGAACTGAGTTTATCTTTTCGTAAGTAAAACTAAAATAATAGCAACAAAAGTACCTATTTTGATGGCCTCAAGGCCTTTATGGAAATCTAATTAGTTAATGTGCAAAAGGAGGTTAAACCTTGCAGGGTGCCGTGAAACAGATGGACATTGGAATTTTTCTTAATTTATGGTTTTGTTCTCAATATTTCATTATGAAAGAGTATATATGAATATGGTATATGATAAAATAGTATATAGCTAGAACTGACTAACTTGGTTCTGGTGCCCTTTTATGGTAGTATTCCATTTTTAAGCCATCGATGTTCCTTACCTGTTGAAGCTCAAGTTCTATTTTTCTCTGGCAGAAAAGAGATCGCAGAACCAGTCAGAAGTGTGGAGAGAATGTCTCAGTGTTGTTTATGTAAGATAGTAGTGGCTCCATGTTCCAGCTTTTATTATTTTTTAAGTTATCATTTGGGATTCAACCTATAGGATCAAAACTAAATTTGCCCCTAAAATTATATTTATTGTTGAATTATGTACTAGAAACTAGAACTGTTCAGCCCATTCGATTTTAAAAGGTGCAAGGCAATATAGTTTTACGTTCTTATCCCAAGTCTGACATGCTATCTAGTGCCTCATTAATGTGGTGCAAACCCAGTCTATGAAAGTGTGTGTGTGTATGTGTGTGTCTGTCTGTCTGCCTGTCTGTCTGCCTGCTATAAATAGCCACATAGCCCTGTTTTCTAGTTCTTAGACTGTTCTGTTAAGTGTCTTAACTGTTCTGGTTGCTTTATATCAGTGATTCTCTACTTTCCCATTCCTTAGAATAACTGAGATTCTAATATATATATAAACACACACACATACACACACACACACACACACACACACACACACACACGTAATTTCTGCCTTCATCTTTCCCCTTCCCCCAGTCTGTTTCAGTTAGTTTCAGAATAGAATCCTGGCATTTTTAAAAAACTTCCTGGACATTCTAATATTCAGCTAGGGTTGAGAATCATTGCTTTAAATCTAACATTTATATGCTGAGGATAGCTTTATTTCTCATCTCAGTTGCATTTGAAAACGTTTCCCTATTCACTAATGGTCAATTTAATTATTGAAATTTAAATATCCTAGAAAATCACTTTTAAAATACCCAGCTTTAATAACAATGCTGCTCAAACTTTAGAATATATAAGAATTGCCTGGAGAGATCATTAAAGCATATATTGCTGGATCATACACACAGCCTGATTCTTTAGGTGTTTTGAAAAGTTTGATAATTTGCTTTTCTAACCAGATCCCAGTTGATAGGGAAGCTGCAGCGGCTCGCCCAAGGACCACACTTTGAGAACCATTGTAATAAGAAATGACTGAGCCATCACAGCCATATGGTTAAATCTCAGAGCTGTTCAGTGAGGCAGCCAGGTCCACTGTTGGGGAGTCCGGGGTGGGCCTGTGTTCTGTTTCTATCATTAGTTTACTTTCATTCCTACACAAAGTTTCTACTTAACTCTAAGCAGTTTGTTGCTGCTTCTGGAGAGCAGCCAATTCCAAGCAGTAATTACCAAAAAAGAGTTTACATGTCCTTTTTCCCCCTGTACTTTTTTTTTTTTAATCCAGTGAGACTAGAAAGCAAACTTTAGGCTTTTTTAGCATGGGGGGAAAGGGGAGAACAGGCATTTTTAATTAAACACTTCTGGGTTGCTATTTAAAAGTGAAGCTATTTAAATAAAGTCATACTTGTAGCTTCAGGCAAAGTGGCTTTACTATAAACAGCTGGTAACCTGGCCCAGTACCTAAGGGTATTGGGAAGGATGAAACAGAATCAGGAATTACCCCTCCACCAGATGAGCAGGAAGGAATAGAGGTCTCTTCGGTGATCATTTAATCCTCTCACCAAACTTTGGATCACTACAGCTCTGCCAGGCACTCAGTAGCTTGACCAAACTAAAGACATTTATTTATTGCAAGTGGACAGTTAAGGATGCAACACTTAATTTAAATGTACTTTGTGTATAGCAACCTTTATGCAGACGTTAGGAACAAGTAATTCTGAACAGAGGATGCTTTGATGTTCTTAGTTATGCATTGTGAGGCAGTAGGAATCTGAAGAACCTCAGGATGCCTGAACAGTTTCCTTTCTTCCCACCTCTCTGGTCATAATTGAAGTTAACACCCAGGTAAATGGGTTTTTTAAGTGTCTTTTATTCTCTGGAGGATGGAGCAGACCATATCTGCCTCTAAACACAGGCTGTAGCCATCCTAATTTCTTCTGCACCCCACCATCCTTCCTTTTCCATGAATTTCCATCTGCTCAGGCACCTGTTGCATTTCTGATAGGGCAAGAGCAGAAAATTGACATGAATGGAATGACCAGGTTCACCTTTTGCTCAACAATAAATTAGATATTTTAAAATATTTTTCTGTGCTTTCTGAAGGTTCTAGATTTTAAGGGTAAAATGTAGCATATGAATAATTAAAGTGCAGAAGTTTATCAAAGGCGATGTGTAGAGAATTTAGAGGCAGTTTATACCAAGAGTTGCTTAAATCCCTTTTTAAGTGACCTGTGGTATGTGAGAATTCTGTTAAGAGGGCTTCCTCAACCTTTAATTTTGGGCAAATAGAGCCTTGGTTCAAAGCAGAGGGGACTGCATTTTTAAATATGACCACTAATTTTCCCAGAGCATGTACCACAGTTTAAGCAGTTAACTCACCAGGAAAACTTCATGTAAGGACAAGTATAGTTATTTTAATGCAACAATTTCAAAGTGGCTTTCATCTCAAGTTTTTCAAATGCACAGAACCTAGTGTTTTACAGATTCAGCTTTATTCACCCTGTTCACATAATTGGTGGCGAATCGGCCTCAGCAGTTTGAAATTTATGCTGTGTACAGAACTTAGATTAGGAACAAGTCAGAACGCATCAATTCATATACCTCCCTTACAAACTAGCAATGGAATAATCTTTTCAGGGAATTGACTTCCCCAGATTTTTAATGACGCAGCAATCAATTTTCCTGTGATTAATCTCAAGACAGGGCTTATGTTGTTACTGTGGGACAAACCTTTCAAATATCTAATTAATAAAGTTTAATTTAAAAGTTTACGAAATAATTTGAATATGTGGTTGAAAATCAGTCCAGGTATCAAGGCACTTTATCAGCTCTCATAAGTGTTAATCACTGTAAATATTCAGCTAACTATATTGAATCTTTGAGTGGGAATTGGAAGGTCAATATAAAATATTTAGACTACAGCCAGTAGTTTTAAAGGCCTCACAGTCTCAGTGGATACATTAACTACTCCATGCTTCCTGCTTGTGCAGCAATAGCTATAGTTGATCTGTTCTGAAAAATGGGATGAACAATAATTAATTGCAGTTTTTATTAACTAGAATAAAAAAGTGATGGAGCGATACTAAGAATTAATTGTAATTTACGAATCTGGAAATTAATGTGCAGCTGGGCATAAGTACAGGCAGTGCAATTTGGTGTTTTAGCAATCATGACAAATTATCTTCATCTGTAAGGTGGAGAGTTGTTAGGATTCCTTTATTCATCTTTTAATAATAGACTCAGTTTCAGGAAGACTTTATATGAATGTTCATGTTGCCCTTTTAAACTGAAAGTGTGAGTTGAAGTTTAACAATATTAATTAAATCTTGCTTCCCTCTTTGTCATGTCATGCTATAGTTTTTATGGAACATTTGTGCAAAACAGTGATTACTGGTAATTGACCTGCATATGTTGAATAATCTTAAGATGGTACTGAGAGTTTAATGTACCTTGTAAATTGAGAGGCTTCCAATTAAGTCAAGTTCTTAAGATAATCACTTTCAAAACTAATCAAGTAATAGGACATTAGTAAAGCGCTTATTGACTTAATTGTGACAAATTAATAAACAGACCCTGTGCAATTACTATAATAACTTTATCAGTGAACAGTGTTTCAAAATTTAAGCATAAATCTGCTTAACTTTTGTTCTCAAATTTATTTCTGCCCCCCAAAAGTACAATAAAAACTATGCCATTTTAAGATGGGTATCATTTCAAATGGCTGTGTTTGAGTACATTATACAAGTAGTTTGAATTTGTGTTTCTTTCTTTTAAAATATGATTATATTTGTTTATTTCAAAGGTCAGTTAGTCTACTCACTAAGCCCTTAGACAATATAATTTTACAAGAGGTCTTCCATATGCTGTGGACAAAACAATTACATGTTCTTATGTGTTCTCTCATCTCTACTTTTCTATGTCCTATGTCCTTGGTGTTCTCTCTCTACTGAGAGCTATAGCATGTCTTGTCTTCCTCTCCCTTTGTCCCCAAAAGCTGTCAGTATGGTGCCTTTTTATACCTGGTGGACATTCTGCAATGCACATTGAAAAATAAATAAATAATGAATTACAGATTTGCCATACTTTTTATCATCTGACAGTGCCAGTTCCTATAACTGTGCTGACTGTGTTTAAGAAAAATCAGCAGAAAAGGCAGCAGAAAGAGCAAGGATGTAAGTCTTGCTTCCATCATTTTAAGAATAATGTGACAGGTATATATATTTGCCTAGGTCCATCTAACTGTGTGTATTTAAAGTGCTGTGCTTTATTGAATATAACTCTGTCTTTTTAAGTGTGATCACATATCTTTTTTTATTAAAAAAAAAATTTAGCTTGCTACCCAGCCATTAGTCAACATACTTTGTTTAAGCATTAGTTTTCTTATTTGTTGAAGTAGGACTAATAAGTGGTATCAGTTTTACAAAAATTGAATTTATGACAGGACCTAGAAATTGAGGAGCTAAGCAATATTTTAGACTCAAAAGACTAGATCATTATGGAATTTCAGGATGTCAGACAGGTTGCTGCCAGCGTAGTGCTCATCCAGATTGCCTGAAATTATTAAAGGGCCATCCACACTGTGTTTGATTTAGACCTTAGCAAGGAAGAATGGATTTCGAAGTAAAGAATTGTGTGTATGTATGTATGTGTGTGTGTGCATGTGATGTGTATACACATCTGTAGCTCTAACAATTCTTCATGTGTTCATTTTATAATGCACAGTCTTCTGCAAACACAGAAGCATTATAGAGTCCTAATAGTAATTGTTATCCTCTGGGACAACAAAGAGAAGTATACAATGAAACTACCCAGCTGAAGAATGATTATTTTCCAATTATTGCAGTACCCTAAAATGAAACTAGAATAAGGACTAAAGTTGTGGTGATTTCCTTAATTATGAAGTATTAAATTATGAGGCTCCTAAATTGAACAGCAAAAAAAAAAAAGTTACACTGTAATAAATGCAGTTCTTTTATCTATTTACGTGTGAATTACTATAGCTAGCTCATGATGGTGTAGGAATTTGCATCCCACAAATATATCGGGACCATAAACCAGTGGTCTTTAAACTGTTTTGATTACTCTCTCATCAGTAAAATATTTTTTTTGCATTCACCTCAAAACACGTATTCTTATTTATAAATTATATGTACACATACCACTCTACTAATATGTCATGTTCACTTTGATGCGTTTGAAAAGATTATAAAGGGACAAAATATAGATGAAGAAATAAAATATTTATAAATTACTGAGAATGGATGAAAAGTTTTAGTGAGAGCAGTGTGAGATACTGATATTTTTAGTGAATGCATTTTTTCTTAAAATTCCTGTTTAACACTTGCGGCATAGTGAGTGATTCAGAGGTCTATGGTGCTTATTTCAAACTTGATTTTAACATCTGTCCCACATGATGAAAAGACACAAAGTAGTGCTGATGAAAAAAGTATGGTATTGGCTGACATTCCTGAAACACGTTTATTTCAAATCCCATCTTCTAGTTATACAAATAATTTTTTTTTTAATTCTGCTAGCAAACATCTGTCTTTCCTGAGATCATCATACATTCTTGCAAATTAACAGAAAAATAGATGTTATGTGTATATAATTTTAATATATAAATACAGGCATACCTGGGAGGTATTTGTTTCTAGACCACCACAGTAAAGCAACTATGGCAATAAAAGCAAGTCACACAAGTGTCTTGGTTTCTTAGTGCAAACAGAAGTTATGTTTTCACTATACTGTAGTTCATGAAGTGTCCAATAGCATTATGTCTAAGAAGAGCAATGAATATACTTTCATTTAAAAATGTTTTATTGAAAAAAAAAAAAAGCTAACAATCATCTGAGCCTTCAACAAATAGTAATCTTTTCACTGGTGGAAGGTCTTGCCTTGATGTTGATGGCTGCTCATTGATAAGGGTAGTGGTTGCGAAGGTTGGGATGACTATGGCAGTTTCTTAAAATAAGACAACAACAAAGTTTTTTTTGTTGTGTGTTTTGAGCCAAGGTCTCACTCTGTTGCTGAGGCTGAAATGCAGTGGCGTGATCATGGCTCACTGCCGCCTCAACCTCCCGGACTCAAGCAATACTCCTACCTCAGCCTCCAAAGAAGCTGGAACTATCATCACACAAATATATCGGGACCATAAACCAGTGGTTTTTAATTAGCCTGGCTAATTAAAAAAAAAAATTGTAGAAATGGGATCTCATTATGTTGCCCAGGCTGGTCACAAACTCCTGGGTTCGAGCAGTCCTTCCATCTCAGCCTACCAAAGTTCAAGGATTACAGGCATGAGCCACCACACCCAGCTAACAATGAAGTTTACTGCTTTAATTCTTCCCTTCACAAAAGATTTCTCTGTAACATGTGATACTCTTTGATGGCATTTTCCCCACAGTAAAACTTCTTTCCAATTTGGAGTCAGTCCTCTCAAACCCTGCTGCTGATTTATCACTATGTTTATGTAATATTCTTAATCCTTTGTTGTTATTTCAACATTGTGCAGAGCATCTTCACCAGATTCCAACCCCAAAAAAAAAAACATTTTCTTTACTCATCCGTAAGAAGCAGCTCCTCATTTGTGAAAGTTTTATCATGAGAGGGTAGCAGTTCAGTCACATCTTCAGGCCCCACTTCTAATTCTAGTTTTCCTGCTATTTTACCATGTCTGTAGTTACTTCCTCCACTGAAGTCTTGAACCCCTCAGAGTCATCCAGGAGGGTTAGAATCAACTTCTCTCAAACTCCTGTTAATGTTGATTTTTTTTACTTCCTCCCATAAATTACAATATTCTTAATGGCATCTATAATGGCAAATCTTTTCCTGAAGGCTTTTAATTTGCTTTGCCTAGATCCATCAGAGGAATCACTGTCTATGACAGCTATGGCCTTATGAAATGTGCTTTTTAAATAACACTTGAAAGTCAAAATTACTCTTTTTTTTTTTTCCCAGAAACAAAGTCTTGCTTTGTCGGCTTTGTCACCCAGGCTGAAGTGCAGTGGCACAATCTTGGCTCACTGCAACCTCCATCTCTCAGGTTTAAGCCATTAATCATTCTGCCTCAACCTCCTGAGTAGTTGGGATTATAGGCGCCCACCATCCCACCTGGCTAATATATATGTTTTTAATAGAGATAGGGTTTTACCATGTTGGCCAGGCTGATCTCAAACTCGTGACCTCAAGTGATCCACCTACCTCAGCCTCCCTGAGTGCTAGGATTACAGGCATGAGCCACCACACTCAGCTCAAAATTACTCCTCCATTCATGGGCTACAGAATTGACGTTATGTTAGCCAGCATGAAAACAACATTAATCTCTGTAAGTCTCCATCAGAGCTTTTGGGTGACCAGGTGCATTGTCAATGAGCAGTAATATTTTTAAAGGAATCTTATTTTCTGAGAAGTAAACAGTGGGCTTTAAATATTCAGTAAGCCATGTTGTAAACAGATGTGCTGTCATCCAGGCTTTGTTGTTCCATTTATAGAGCATGGGCAGAATATAGAGTCTTGCTTTATCACGCAGGCTGGAGTACAATGGCATGCCCTCAGCTTACTGCAACCTCTGCCTTCCAGGTTCAAGCAATTCTCCTGACTCAGCCTCCTGAGTAGCTGAGGTTACAGGAGCATAGCACCAGGCCCAGTTAATTTTTTGTATTTTTAGTAGAGATAGGGTTTCGCCATGTTGGCCAGGCTGGTCTCAAACTCCTGACCTCAAGTGAGCTGCCCACCTCAGCCTCCCAAAGTGCTGGAATTATAGGCTTTAGCCACCATACCCAGCCCGATTTAGTCTAATTCTTAAGTGCCCTAGGATTTCCGGAATCATAAAGCCACCAGCTGCATTTAGCCTCTAACAGGAGAGTTAGCCTGTCCTTTTTAGCTTTGAACCCAAGCAATGATTTCTCCTCATGATAAATCCTAGATGGCATCTTCTTCCAGTAGAAGGCTGTTTCATCTACATTGAAAATCTGTCATTTAGTGTGGCCGCCACCTTGATCAATAATCTTAGCCAAGTCTTCTGCACTTCTAGCACTTGCTGCTTCACCTTGCACTTTTATGTTACAGAGACAGCTTCTTCTCTTCACCCTCACGAGCCAACCTCTACTAGCCTCAAACTTTTCTTCTGCAGGTTTTTCACTGCTGTCAGTCTTTGTAGAAGAGAGTTCTTACTAGGGCCTTACTCTGGAGTTAAGTTTTGGCTTAAGAGAACATTGTGGCTAGTGTGATCTTCTATCCACATCACCTAAAACTTTCTCCATGTATTCATAGGGCTGTTTTGCCTTCTTATTCATGGTTTCACAGGAGCATTTAATTTCCTTTAACTGTTTGGTGTAAGAGGCCTAGGTTTTGGTCTGTTCTCACTAAGCTTAATCATTTTCAGGCTTTTGATTTGAAGTGAGAAGCATGTGATTCTCAATTTCATGTGATAACTTGAAGTCCACTGTTGGGTTATTAATTGGCCTGATTCCAATATTGTAGTATCTTAAGAAATGGAAGGTCCTAAAGGTAGGGAGGGAAATTTGGAACAGTTGGTCAGTGGAGCAGCTCAGAACACATACACTTATAAATTAAGTTCACCATTTTATATGGATGTGGTTGGTGGCACCCTAAAACACTTAGAATTGTACCATCTGACCACAAATCACCGTAACAGATATCATAATAATGACAAAGTCTGTAATATTGCAAGAATTACCAAAACGTGAAACAGAGACACAAGATGAGCACAGGCTGTTAGAAAAATGGCACCAATAGACTTGCTTGACGTAGGGTGTCACAGACCTTCAATGTGTAAAAAACACGATATCTCGCAAGTGCAGTAAAGCAAAGTGTAATAAAACGAGGTATGCCTGTATATAAATTTTTAGAGCGTATAATTTTTTTTTTTTTTTGAGACGGAGTTTCGCTCTTGTTACCCAGGCTGGAGTGCAATGGCGCGATCTCGGCTCACTGCAACCTCTGCCTCCTGAGTTCAGGCATTTCTCCTGCCTCAGCCTCCTGAGTAGCTGGGATTACAGGCACGTGCCACCATGCCCAGCTATTTTTTTGTATTTTTAGTACGGACGGGGTTTCACCATGTTGACCAGGATGGTCTCGATCTCTTGACCTCATGATCCACCCGCCTCGGCCTCCCAAAGTGCTAGGATTACAGGCTTGAGCCACCGTGCCCGGCTAGAGCGTATAATTTTTAATATAAAAATTATGTGGCTGGCTGCAGGGACTCATACCTGTTACCAGTTCTTTGGGAGGCTGAGGCAAAGGATTGCTTGAGCACAGGAGGTCAACAGCAGCCTAGGCAACAAAGCGAGACCTTGTCTCTACAAAAAATTTTTTAAATTAGCCAGGCATGGTGGCACATGCCTGCAGCCTCAGCTACTCAGGTGGCTGAGGTCGGAGGGTCACTTGAGTCCAGGAGGTCAAGGCTGCAGTGAGCCATGATTGTAACACTGCACTCCAGCCTAAGTGACAGAGACCCTGTCTCTCCAAAAAAAAAAAAAAAAATTAAAAAAATGTTTAAAATTTATATACCTACATACACATACAAACACAGTTTTTAAAAATGAGTTCGGAAACTCCTGAAACTTTTCCTCTGGAAGATTTTAAAACAAGGTAGGAAAAACTCAGTTTTTAAGTTTAATACAGACATGTATTTTAAAAGTGAAGCACTTTCACAAGTATTTTCATTAACATTTAGTTTCAAAGTAATCTTTCGTAGAATGAATTTCTTTCAAAATGCAGATTTGTTCTATTCTTGTTAAATTGTCTTATCTTGAAGTGGTAGATCAAGTGTGTTGTTCTTTTCAAATTATCTGGTAGGAAACATACTTGCTGACAATGACTTGTTACAGAAAAAGCCATCAGCAAATGTGGGGACACCTTTCCATTTTATGAAATGACAACTCTTGATTAAATACTTTGCCTCAAGACAATCCAAAAATCTGTTTGATGCAGGTATTATTGTGGTCACCGTCCAGCTCTTTACAAAGTATTGTGATAATGTAAGTATTGTACTGTGCAGAGAGTTTGGATTTTAAAATTAATTGTATTGGTGGCATTCTATAACTCATAATCCACAATACATCAAAAGCCACTGAAAGCTGTAGAATGATGCCATTGCCAGTTTCTCATTGTGGAGTCTCTACAAGAATCTCCGGTATCTCTTGTATGTCACCTTTCAGAGAAGCACCAAGGGGCAGGAGCATAGTACATCTGAAGATTTAAGAAAGCTTTTTTTCTTGATTATAGGTTTTAAAATTAGCAGCTTTGATAGTTTCCTCTTGTACCCTATGCTTACTGCACTCTAATTAAGAGTCTTGTATTTAGCTTCAAAGGCTGCTGCCATAAACAATAAATATCTAAATGTCATTTACCTTTAAGCCCAGACCAATTTCTTACGATCTGACAGTTTATAATGGGCATATTGTCTTATTACATTAAGTGGACTTTGATCCTGTTTAGATTACTCTTGAGAATATTTTTTAAATTGGCTTAAAAGAAAGTTCTAAATTATTTTTAACTAGATGTAAATATTACAAGACTATATTTATATAGTCACACTCTCTTATTTGTATTAATTTTCTTCACTTTAAAGTAGGTCAGACTGTGTCATGTGCCCAGAGAGGTTATTGATTAGGATCAAGAGCTTTTCTTAGGTGGTTTTAATGTGAAATTGCTTGAAAAGTACTTAAACACATTACTCTCTAATATTGGTTGGGTAAGCAATAAAATAGTGGAGGGTGTCAATCTATACTAAAAAAGTGATAAATGAACAATATAGCTAGATCCAAAATTTTTGCTAGATTCAAAGGGATTCAGATTATAGAAATCACTCATCTGAGTTTCTGAGTCTTAAGAGCAAGAAAGTGATAATTTCATATTTATGATTGAAAAAAGTTTCAAAAAGTGGAATTTATAGCATAAGCATAGCACTATATAGAATAATCCATAAGAATTATAAATTTGCTTTTCAAGTTTTTCTAAAGGGAGAATAGGTCCCTTTTCAAACTAAAGATGTTACAAAATACATTATTGTGCTGATTCTGAAGGAAACAAGAGTAAAGGAGAAGGGCGGGAGTCAGGAAAACTCTGAATTTAGAAGCTATAGGCAGCCAGATAAGCTAATATTAGTGCTTTATGCTTCTGTAATCTCTATAGTCTACAAAGGATTTCCAAATACACACACACACACACATACACACACACACACACACACGTGTGTATATATATATAAAGCCTTAATTTGATTTAATCTAATCTGGTACAAGCATGAACATCAAATTCTATAATTTGAATTTCCTTTTGAGATAGTTTGGAACTATTGGAACTAAAAGAAATAAATTTATGCTTTTAAACTTCCCAATACCCAGGGCAAAGGCAGAGAAGAGAAAATTATCTTAGTATTTTATTGGCATTGTAGGCATCACTCTATTTGTCTATTTGTAGTATATTGATCATTAAGTAATTCCAACATTATTTTAAAACGTTTTCCATGGGTCAGGTTGAATTCTACATACCTGCTAAAACTGTATTTCACCAGTAATCCTAGGATTTGATGTATACAACCACCTTTTATTAAGCTTATTCTCACTATTTAAAGGTAAAAAATAAATGTAAACTTCAAAATCTTTCTCTGAAGACTTAAAAGTGGCAACTATGTACATAGCCCCTTTCTTACCTGGATGTGAAGCCTAGGATTATGGAATCTGGATTCTTTTAAACATCTTTTGTTAGAACTGATTTTCCTTCCTTCATGCTGTTTTTTGACTCCACTACTCTTCTCTCTTCTCACCATCTTTGTGATAATGTGATCAAATGTGAAATTATATTCAGTGAGAACCTCAGTGGTTAAGAGTGAAAGCATTTTCCCCAAGTCCAGGAGCTTCATCCCTCCTTCAGTGCCTTGGTCAGGCCCTCAGGGAATGAGGAGACCTTTGGTCTTCCCTCCACCTTGTCCTGACTCCTCAAGCCTCCAGCCTTGAGGAGCCTTCTCTAGATGAAAGCACCTCAGTACTTGTATTAGTCTGTTCTCACACTGCTATGAAGAAAAGCCAAAGACTGGGGAAATTTATAGGAAAGAGATTTAGTTGACTCACAATTGCACAATGCTGGGGAGGCCTCAAGAAACTTACAGTCATGGAGGAAGGCAAAGAAGCAGCAGGCACCTTCTTTGAAAGATGGCAGGACGGAATAAGTGCAAGCAGGGGAAATGCCAGATGCTTATAAAACCGTCAGATCTCGTGAGACTCATTCACCATCATGAGAACAGCATGGAGAAGCTGTCCGATGATCTGGTGACCTCCACCTGGACCCACCCTTGACACGTGGGGATTATGGGAATTATAATTCAAGATTCATCATCTCAAAACATATTATCCCTCTGCTCTTCATCCTTTTTCCCTTTAATCAAGAATCTCTGTTTCCCAAAAGCCGCAGGGCTTTTCTTTAAATAAGCACTACACTCTGTAACCCCATGTTCATGCATATGTAGCCCCTCTGCTGAGAAGGACTTTACTCCAACAAAACACTGCTAGTCTTAAAGGTCCAGTTGTGTCACCTCATCTGTGAAAGATGTCATCATTTCTTGCTCTCATCCTTGTCCTTTCCCTACCTTGAAAAAGTAATCACCATCCCCTTCTCTTAACACCTGGTTTCCCACTGCCAATATAGCTATACCATGGAGTTGAGGGACTCCAGAAAGTTCTGTTAGTACATAACTGTGTTGAAGGCATGAAGAAGAAAGTTCTTGGGAGAATTAAAGAGTAATATGTTCACTTGGGGTTTTTTCCCCTAAAACAAAAAAATGTTCATTTTTCAGGAAATATCAGTGAACATCTTTCTTCTAGATCTTGGACCAGCTGCAGGGGATAACTGGTCAACAAAATGCTTTCTTGGTAACTCTCACAGAGTTTATAGTCTAGTGGGGAGACAGACATTTGTTAATCATAAAAGCATTTCGAATTGCAGGACATGAAGAAGTCATTTTTGAGCTGAGATCAAGGGGATGTGTAGATGAGAGCTAGGGGAAGAGAAGAGAGTGGATGGTCCAGGCAGTGGGGCCCATGGAGTGTCAGATCTCTGTGTTGAAAAGGAGCAGGGCAAGGCCAAGAGGCTGACGGATGGCAAAGCTGCCTGGGGCAGAGAGCAGCAGCCTGGAGAGCGAACGTGGACAGACTGCGGCAGGATCTCATGTTTGTCTTGGCATCAGTAGGAAGCACTCAAGGTCGTATTTGTGTCTTGTTGATTCAGGTTCACTGCTCTTAAGAGCCATGGAGCATTATGACCAAATCATGCCTGTTACCAGGAGCAGTTGTTTTAGGTTCTTATGTTTTATCTCTGATTTTTTTTTACCTTTTCCTGAAAACACAAGCCTGCAAATGCAAGTTCTTAGGGTAGACCCTTGAAATGTTGGGTCTGGTTGGTCCCCAGGAATTGGTTTCACTATCAAGCAGAAAAAAATTTCATTTGAGATTATCTGCCGTCAGATCGTTTGACTATACATAGACTGCTACCAAAGCAAAGGCCTCCCTTGTGAGAAAGAGCATGTAGTTAACACAGCTAGCAAGTTTGTATCTTTTAGTTCTGTTCACTTGTTTCGGATAGTCAAAAATAACTTTAAAAAATATACTTGTTTATTTTGAAGAAGAGAATGTCGTATAAAATGGATTCAGGTTCGCAGTTGCTACAGCTTAGAATGAGTCCAGTCACCAAAAAACTAAAGCCAGAACGTGCAGATATATGTACATACCTTTATCTGCTTATTTTCTGCAATTTTTAAAAATGGAAGAGGGGATTGCCTGAGTTGAAAGCATGACAAAGGAATTTGCACTATAGGAAACCAGGAGAAAGGCTCACGAAAAATGAAATGCTCTGCGCTGTATTGTTAAAGTTTTTATACTCAGAGAACATAAGTGGGTGCCATTGATTCTCAGTCAAAAATACTTGAAACACAACTGCATTTATGAAATGTATACCTAAATGTTTAAGCCAACATAACAGAATTTATAGATAAGTAATATTTCCCAAATTGCATCACCCAGAATATTGTGTCTTTGAAATATTAATGGCCTATGAAAAGAAAACAGCTCTGTAGATAAATAAGTTTGTCAACACTGGGTTTAAGAGGTTTCATCACTGTAAACTTCTCAGAACTATTAACTGGCTGATGTGCAATGTACATTGCCCATCTCTGGGATGGAGCTTTATTATAACACTATTTCCCAAACTTCTTTCACCATGGAACCTCTTTTATCCAGAACAATTAGTATTTCTGATCTGCAGTTTTTTTGTCGCCAGAACACAGTTTGATAGTCACTGATTCTGATAAATGTTTTTATATATCCTTCAAAATAGTCATCTTAATATCATTATCCTAGTAATAAAGTTATTGCCTCAAATATATTTGGGAATAATTTGAGATAAGTCATTTATTACACATGAATACTAGTTACTAATGAGAATATGATGAGTAATATGAAATCTTTATCTCAAAAAGTGCCTGCTGCAGAAAATTAGCATTACTGCTGTGTTCATACTTCTTTTTAATAAAAATTAAAAATAAAAAGCAGCTTTCATTTGCCTTCAAGAAGAGAATTGAACACTGGGAGGCCAAGTAGTAGGGACAAGGGTAGAGTCACACATGTGAAGTGTTGCAGTAGGCCACTATAAGGGCCCACACTTTTTATGCCTATATTTTTTCTTTTTTTTTTAAGTGTAAGATTGATATACTAAAATTATAGCTATTTTCATTTATGGATAGGTACATAATTTGTATCTTTATTTTTTAAAATTCCAACATTTCCTTCCAAATTTGTTTTTTTAAGTTCTTCAGATTTATTCTGAATTTGATATCCTTGTGGCTAAGAAATTGGGGGGTTTTCTTTAGAAAAAACATAATTTTCTAAAAGAGTCTGAGCTATTTAATTTTGTGATAAAAATTTAAGATGTATAGTCATAGCATTCTTTTTCTGAATTACAGGAGTCTTTTATGTTCTAATAATGTATTCCATGATGTGTATTTGAATGGCAAGTCTAGATGATTGAGTTTCTCAGTGAAACATTTGGTAAAAGAACTATTAAAAGATTTTTTTTTTTTTTTTTTTGAGATGGAGTTTTGCTGTTGTTGCCTGGGCTGGAGTGCAATGGCACAGTCTTAGCTCACTGCAACATCCACCTCCCAGGTTCAAGCTATTCTCCTGCCTCAGCCTCCTAAGTAGCTGGGATTACAGACATATGCCTCATGCCCGGCTAATTTTATATTTTTAGTAGAGATGAGGTTTCTCCATGTTGGTCAGGCTGGTCTCAGACTCCTGACCTTACATGATCCGCCCACATCAGCCTCCAAAGTGCCAGGATTACAGGCATGAACTACTGTGTCTACCCTAAAAGATTTTTTTAGAATTATCACTATATATTATTACAGAAAACCTTAAGCCAATACCACCATGTCATGATACATGCATTATGATCATTCACGTTACCCAAAGTTTTGCATTCATTATAAACACACGAAATACCACTAGGGTTGGAATGAAGTTAATCAGATTCTTTGCTCTTGAACTAAAGGTAAAACTTTCTTCAATTAAGTTATTGAGGAATAAATATGCTGGTGAACAATCAATAAGCAATTACCACAAAGCTGTATTACAAGAGTCTCTCTGAACCATATCACTTTCTCAAGTCTAATAAATTTCAACATTGTTTAAATTTTCGTTCACTATGTTAAACTAAGCTAGGATATAAAATGTTTTGTTTCTTGTCTCCTTTTCTCTCCAATAGGTACTTTCATATTTTTTTAAAAGTTTTGGTCTCCTAAATATTTGAATGGATAAAGCAATGAAATATTTCAGATTTATTTCTATATATATATAGTGCATTGTCTTAAAATTTTAATGAATAAATGAAACTTTTTGTTAAATTTATTTTTTAATAAAACAGTTTCATTTTTCGATTATAGAAACATATTCATGGGAAAAAATAGGACAATGTAGAAAACAAAAAAGAATCACTCACAGTTTCAATCCAGTGTTAATGTATGCATCACTCAGTTCTCATTTTTAAAAATCAGGTCTCATGCCTGTAATCCCATCACTTCGGGAGGCCAAGGCAGAAAGATAGCTTGAGTCTAGGAGCTCAAGACTAGCCTGGGTTACATAGTAACACCTCGTCTCTAGAAAACATTTAAAAATAGCTGGGCGTAGTGGTGTGCACCTGTGGTCTTAGCTACTGCAGAGGCTGAGGCAGGAGAATTGCTTGAGCCCAGGTGGTCAAGGCTGCAGTCCGCTATTATCACACCACTGCACTTAGCATGGGCAATAGACTGAGACCATGTCTCAAAAACAAACAAAACACAACAGTGAAATCATACACTTTTGTTCCATTTGTTTTTGCTTTTTATCCACTTTTTGGAGGCGTAATTTATCTAAAGAATGCACCCATTTTAAGTGCAAATTTCAGTGAATTTTGACAAATGTATATGTCCGTACAACCACTGCCACAATCAGGATATACAACTTTTTGTTACCCACAGAACTTTACTTGTGACCCTTTGCAGCCATTCAGTCCCATCATCTGACCCCAGGCAACCACTGATATGTTGCTGTCACTATAAATTAGTTTCGCCTCTTCTACAATTTTATACAGGGAAATGTGCAGTATGAACTCTGCTGGGGTTTTTTTTGGTACAGCATGGTGTTTGAGGTTCATTAATAACTGTTCTATGTATACTAATTCTATCTTTTGTAGTGCTGAGTAGTATTTCATTGTATGAATGAACTGTAGTTTATTCTCCCATTTATGAATGTTTATAATATCACCAATTTTCAGTGATCATCAGTAAAACTGCTTATGAGAGTTCACGTTCAGGCCAGGCATGGTGGCTCACACCTCTGATCCTAGCACTCTAGGAAGCCAAGGCAAGAGGATTTCTTAAGGCCCGGAGTTTGAGACCAGCTGGGCAACATGGCAAAACTCTGTCTCTACTAAAAATACATAAATTAGCCAGGCTTGGTGGTCTTGGTGGTTCACACCTGTAATCCCAGTTACTCAGGAAGCTGAGGCACGAGAATCACTTGAACCCAGGAGGCAGAGGCTGCAGTGAGCCAAGATTGCGCCACTGCACTGCAGCCTGGGCAACAGAATGAGACTCTGTCTCAAATTAAAAAATAAAAAGTTCATATTCAGGTTTTTATATGAGCATTTTATATATTCATTCTTCTTGGTAGATATCTAGGAGTGGAATTATTGATCATATCAATTTTTTTCTCTACTGTCTTTTCAAGGCTGTTTGCCTTGGAATATGTATCTAAAATGTCATCTTTTAAGACAATGGGCAGTTTTTCTGTTTGATTCCATTTGTTTGTTTTTTGCTTGTTTGCTCTCTGGGATAATAATGTTCCCTTCTGAAACAAAGATTGGGCATGTTTCCTAGCAGCACCTTTTAAAGATCAGGGTTCCCTCAGATGTAACACAAACCAGTGGCATGTACAGCATCCATCGAGGCTGCTATGCCTCACCCCAGTGTGATGCGAGAGGCAAGGGGCACTGATGCATGGATGAAGCTCATGCTGCCTGCTGTTCCTTTCACTCCTTTTCTGTGTGCTCTGTGTGTGTGTGTGTGTGTGTGTGTGTGTGTGTGTGTGTGTGCTATAGTAATCAAATGTTTTAAGTATTCGTTTTGAGTTCTCTTTAGACATGTTAGCCGTCTCTCTTCATATTAGTTTCTTTTCTCATGGTTGCTGTAGGGACTACGAGCTACTTAGAGTTATTACTGTATTTCAAATAAACTATACAAACTTTATAATAGTATAACTCTTTTTAACCATCTTACCTTTTGGGGAAAAATTTCAGATAGATGGATGGATAGACAGATGTATTTTATATCTGCCTACATAATTTGCCATTTTCAATGCCTTTAGTTTCTTCCTGTATAGCTCTTCCCTGCAGCTGAAATAGGTTCTTCTAGTATTTCTTTTACTGCAGGTCTGCTGGGGACAAACTCTTTTTTGTTCATCTGAAAATACTTCCCTTTCATTTTGAAGGGAAGTTTAATCAGATATAGAATTGTTTTTTTAAAAAAAAAAAGAGGGATTATTGGTTGGGACAAATTGTCTTAATTTTTTGTTAATCTGAAAATACCTCCCTTTCACTTTTGAAGGAAAGTTTAATCAGATATAGAATTATTGTTTTTAAAAAAGTAAAGAAGGATTATTGGTTTTCAGACTGTTTATCGACATTTTGAAGATGTCATTCTTGTGTCTTATGTCTGTTCATTGTTTCTGAGAAGTCAGCCATTACTCTTGGCATTGTTTCCATACATATAATGTGTTATTTATTTTCTGTGTACTTTCAAGATTTTCTCATTTTCTTTGGCTATCAGGAGTTTGAGTTTGATGTCCGTAGCTAGGGTGGTTCTCATTATAGTTATCTTGCTTGCATTTGCAGGATTTTTAATATTGGTAAATTCATGACTTTCACAAAATCTGGAGTTTGTAGCCATTATCTCTTCAGATATTTTTTTCTATCCTTCCTTCTCCTCTCTCTTTGACTCTCTTTTTTTAAGAGACATAGTCTCACTCTGTTACTCGGTTCGGAGTTCAATGTCATGATCATATAGCTTACTTCAGCCTCAAACTCCCAAGATCAGTGATCCTCCCACCTCAGCCTCCCAAGTAGCTGAGACTCACAGGTGTGAGCCACCACACCTGGCTCCAGTTATACTTTTCTTTGACCCCTAAATATTATTTCATGGGTCTCCAAAGCTCTGTTCATTTATATTTAATCTTTTCTCAATATTCTTCAGATACAATTATTTTTATTGGTATCTGCAAGTTTACTGTTTCTTCTGCTCATTTATTTAGCACATTTTCTTTTAATTCTTTGAATGTGTTTAAATATTTGCTTTGAAGTCTGTGCAAATCCAGCATCTAGAGACACTCAAAATCCATTTCTATTTATTGTTGTTCTTCCTGAGCATGGGTCACATTTTCCTGCTTCTTTGTCTAGCATCTTTGGGTTAAAAACTGGATATTTTAAATATGTTTAGTAGCTTTTGGTGTATTCTGTTCTTCTGATAATTATTTTGTTTTTGTTTACCTAGCAGTTAACTCTCTTGAATTCAAATTATAAACTGTGTCCCCTGCAGTGTGCAACAGCTGGTATTTCTGCTCAGTTCTTTCCATTTCCAGCTGTTGGTTTTTAACCTGGCCTCCTAGGAATCTTCTCTGTGCCTGTGCAATTTAGCATTCAGTCAAGGATTTGGGCAAATTTTGTAGTAGGGCGTCACTAAGCTCTGTCTTCTGACATTTCAGTAAAGATTTCGCCTCCTGCATCCCGAGTAAGTCATGGTTCAGGAGTACTCACAGTCTATAAATAAAGTAGCAAACATGAAATCTCATCTAGTGCAGTCTGTCTTTCAAAAGTAGCTGTCCCTCTGGTTTCTCTCAGCTATTTTCTTACTGTTCCGTGTCTCCTTTATAGCATGTCTTATTTAATGGTCATCCAGGGATTTCAGCAGAGATTATACCCAGAGTTTTGGTCCCACCTTTTCTGTGACTGACTTGTTTCCAAGATTCCACCCTAAACTTTCACCTACCCTGACAGCCTTTAACTCCTTCCTGTGCCATCTTAAAATACAACTGCAGTTTTTTGAGATCAGATGTTTTTTAAAGTCTTTAACTCCAATTCTTACTAATTGCTGTTGCTGTCTTCCAGTGGTTAATGCTGTGTTAGTTTGCGCCTGCTTTTGGTCACTTTCCAATGCCTTTAAATAGTTGTGTTTATTATAATTTTATATGTGGTATATAATTTTATATGTGGTATATAATTTTATATGTAATATATTATTTTATACGTAATATATTATATTACGTATAATATAATATATATAATGCCCAGATTTTATAATTGCTATTGCTAGAATATTTGCTAACCAAATTTCTTTACCATTACTGGAAGCCAGAAGTCTCTCCATTTTTTAAATATCATGAAGAATGACCTTTAGTGCTGCATAATGTTAGATCTCCTAAATAGGCCGTATTGTTTAACCTGTCTCCTGTTTTTAGATATTCAAACTCTTTTCAGTTTTATAATAATATAAGTAGTGCTATAATGTATAAACCATGTATTTATACTTGGGAATATAAGTATTTATTCTTGGGAAGCTTTTGGGGGAGGATCTCTTGAGCTCAGGAGTTTGAGACCAGCCTGGGCAACATAGCAAGACCATGTCTCTACAGAAACTTGAAAAATTAGCCAGGCATGGTGGCACATGCCTGTAATCCCAGCTACTTGGGAAGCTGAAGTGAGAGGATTGCTTGAGCCCAATATGTCAAGGCTATAGTGAGCCATGACCACACCAGTGCACTCCAGCCTGGGGAACAGAATGAGATCCTGTCTCAAAAAAAAAAAAAAAATCCTTAAAAAAAAAAGATGAAAGATACTACTAACAATAAAATAATAACAACCAAAATAAAAAATAAACACTTTGGGGTATTTATTTATTAGCTAAAATGTATTATTATCTATAATACTATTTATATTAGCCAAAAGTATATTTATCTTATGCTAACAGTACTGTAGCAAAAATGAACTCTGAAAAATATGGTTCTTCACATTTTGAAGTCAGTTGGGGAAATTTGAATATGGACAAGGCACTAGGTCATTTGAGAAAATTATTGTTACTGTTCTTTGTTGCCATATGGCATTGTGATCGTAAAGGAGAATTTCCCTGTTTTTTGGAGATGCATACTAGAATATTTAGTGAATTGATATCTGTAACTTCTTCAAAATAATTTTCCAAAAGAATATTAATATGAAAAAACAATATTTTGCTTACATATAGACGGGTGAAGCCACTACAACAAAATGATTATTGTTTGTTAAGTCTAAGTGGTGAGTATATGAGTAAATTTAAGTGTTTATTTCACTCTTGCTGTTACTTTTTTATCTGACATTTTTCATTAAAAATGAAGTTTTGGAAAATGGGTCTCTGAGGCCATGCACAGTGGCTCACACCTATAATCCCAGAACTTTGGGAGGTCAAGGTGAGTGGATCACTTGAGGTCGGGAGTTTAAGACCAGCCTGGCCAACTTGGTGCAACCCTGTCTCTACTAAATATACAAAAATTAGGTGGGCGTGGTGGTGCACACCTGTAATCCCAGGTGTTCGGGAGGCTGAGGCATGAGAATCGCTTGAACCCAGGAGGCAGAGGTTTCAGTGAGCCAATATTGTGCCACTGCACTCCAGCCTGGGTGACAAAAGTGAGACTCTGTCCCAAAAAAAGGAAGGAAGGAAGGAAAGAAGGAAATGTGTCTCTGAATATTCTAGACACAAAACAAGAATATGATCTTCATGGTATGTTTAGTCTGCTAGTATTAGGTAGCATGAGGAGGATATCTATTCATATTTGTCAGTATATGTACAAATTTTCTTTAAAATTAGATTGAAGAAACAGATAACAATGGTTATCTGTGGAGAGGGAATAGGAAAAGTGTGAATGGGGCAGGAATTGGAAGTAAAACTTATTTTCACTTTTTTATGCTTTTAATATTTTGAAACATTAATAAAAATTACATATTGAAAGAGAAAGAGAAAATGGTCATTAAAAATCTAGAGCCTAAAAAATAGAAAAATTTATTTTATGCTAAAAACTGTTTTCAGATAATGCTAAAGCATTAAGCTTGTAACTGTTGTTGACCTGCTGATAATACATTTAGAATTTGCTTTGGGGGTGTTAAAAAATTGGACTTCTTTTTCTTTGTTACTACATGTCAGCATTTTTTCTCTTTTATTGTCTTTTTATAACGTGTTTTCACTGGGGACTTTTAAAGGAAAAAGTATATTATGAGTCAGTTTTGTACATATTGGTTTTTTTAATGCCATGTTGTTTCAAATAAATATAGATTGGTGATATCTCAATTGTCAGTGCTAATAAATTTCCTTTGGCTCTCCTAGACCCAGGAAATTGGCTAATTTAACTGCTAACTTGTATAGAAGTATTAATAAGAAAAATGACATCCTGTAGTATCTGAACAAAGCAGAGCACACATTGTGAAACTAGTTAGACCTGGTATAGAAACCCACCCATCCCTGCCACTTAATAACGGAAGCAAGTCATTTAACCTTGTAGAGTCCCAGTTTCCTTTGCTAAACAGTAATATTCTACCACCTACATGGTTATTGTGGTGATTAATTGAATTACATAAACAACTCTTACTTGTAGTTTCCTCATTTAAAGAAGGCACCAGTTTATTTTTGAAATATGGATTACCAATAAGTCTGAAGGACTAGAACTTTAACACTGGTTATATGCATTGCTTTATTTGTTTTCAAGTAATTCTAAGGAGAAGGAAACTTAAACCATTTTATATACAAATAGGATACTACATGAAAGTAATTTTTAATTAAATGAAAATTTAATCAATGTCTCTTTAGACTCATCAAGTAAAATAAATTCTTGTGTTATCAAATTTTTACCCTTTGCTGTTAAGCTTTAAACTTTCCATTGCATTTAACCAGTGGGTTCACTGGTGATTGGATCAGCAGCTCTAAATGTCATGATGTTCTTTATAAACCTTATATGTTGTCCATAGTAAAGTAGTTGTCATAATGAACAAGTTTTGGCATATGAAAGATTTCTATGATAGTCTTTTGACAATCATTCTAAAATGAATATTGTGGTAAAAGTCTTCTGATGGGATAAAGAGAATAATTTTTACTAATTTCCTCTGCAAGTGGATATTCAAGAGTATGATTTTTTAAATGATGATTCTATAAGAACTAATAGTTGATTTCTTTCCATTTTGCAGAAGCAGTGTTATACTGTACCTGTCCCAAACAGATTAAGATATTTTACCTTTGGGGGAAAAAATCACTAGACAAGATTTTTCTAGTTTTTCTTACTAAGTTTTATAATGTGTCATTGATGTCTGTGGCTATCTTTTATTATTAGAAATATTTTTATTACCTTTTTCTTGAAGACTTATGACCTGTAAAAACTTTCTTTAAATGCTACATATTTGGTAGTTGTGTAGCAATTAAATTGCTTTAAGAAAGTTGGCTGTTAACACTAGCAATTTGTTACACTTTTAAATCTTGGGATACCTTACATTGTTTCATTACTACTTGTGTTACAATTCTATCTTCCAAGTGAACATTTGGTGAATTTATTTTTGTTGAGTAGAATGTCTAAAATTGAAGAGAAAAAAACCAAAAACAGATTTATTTTGGTTAGCTAAATGTCAATTGCTTAATCCAAAAAGATAAAAATGTTTTGCTGGACTAATTCCTGTAGTTTCAAAGCTTTTTCATGTGTATTATCCATTTGATCCCACTAAAACTCTATAAGGTATGGTAGGCAAGTATTACTTTGTTTTATAGATCAGGAAATTGCTGCCAAAGATTGAAGGGATATGCCCAAGATAACATCTGAAAATTCTCTACCTGCATAAATGCTGTTTTAATGATTATCTGACCCATAGTCCCTAATTTACCTTTAGTCTCTCTCTTGTCAAATCTCCGCTGGATAAAATGTTCTCTATTGTTTAAGTGTAACTATTTTTTTCTTCTTTTTATGGAGAAATATTGATGAAACTACAAAAATCTCTATAAAGAAAAAATAAATCAGTGAAATTTTGCAGTAAGATTGAAAAGAGAAAGAAATGCTAAAGTGAAATGAACTTCAGAATACAGTTAAGTCTTCACTTAATGTCCTCAGTAGATTCTTTGAAACTGCTGCTTTAAGCAAAATGACATATAACCAAACCAGTTTTACCCTTGGCTAATTGTTATAAACAAGAGTTAAGTTTCTACTGCATGTTCGTGGTCACAAAAACATCACCAAACTTCCTAATAAAGATCAAAGCACTTCTAATATTAAACACTGAAGTAAATGTGAGCTATACTTACATTTAAGAAAGATTAATAAAAAACGAATAATTATTTACCCAATTATTCCAGTTTAGGATTGCTGGTCATCAGAGCCCACCTTGGCAGCTCAGGGTGCCAGGTGTGAACCAGCCCTGTCCAGGACGCCACCCCAGCACAGGGTACATTCACACATACATATTCATTCAGACTAGGACCATGTTGACGTGCCAATTCACGTAACATGCACAGCTTTGAGATGTGGGCAGGGGGCGGGGAATGGAGTACTCAAAACCCATGCAGACATGGGACAACATGCTAACTCCATACAGACAGTGGCCGCAGCTGGGAATCAAGTATTTTTTTTTTCTTATCAATGTTATAAGGAAAGGTTATTGAATGAAAAGATATTATTTGAGGATCTTCTGTGGTTTAATATTCAGTAGCAATAACTAGCTAAGATGTTGAACAGGTGAGCAAAATACAATATTTTATCTGATGTGAAAAACAAAAATATTTATAGTTTAAAACAGTAAATTTTACATACTGTATACGACTATAACTTTCTCTGCTGAACCTTATTAGGAAGAAATAAGTTATTGTATAGATTTTCCAGGTCTTTTAAACATAATCTTAGGTGAGAGGAGAAGGCTTTCTAAATAGGGTACAGATCCCAGAACACATATGGGGAAAAATTGAAAAATTTTATCAAATAAAAATAGTATAACCCAAAACATGACTAAAAGCAAAAGACAACAAGATCAAGAAAAAAAATTGCAAACCATAGAATGGATAAAAGGCAAGTTTCTTCATGTATAAGAAGATCTTTCTAGGCCGGGCGCGGTGGCTCAAGCCTGTAATCCCAGCACTTTGGGAGGCCGAGGCAGGTGGATCACGAGGTCAAGAGATCGAGACCATCCTGGTCAACATGGTGAAACCCTGTCTCTACTAAAAATGCAAAAAATTAGCTGGGCATGGTGGTGCATGCCTGTAATCCCAGCTACTCAGAAGGCTGAGGCAGGAGAATTGCCTGAACCCAGGAAGCGGAGGTTGCGGTGAGCTGATATCGTGCCATTGCACTCCAGCCTGGGTAACAAGAGCAAAACTCTGTCTCCAAAAAAAAAAAAAAAAAAAAAAAAGATCTTTCTAAAACCATTAGGATGACTACTCGTGGCCAATGTGGCATTGATTGTAAAATTTTTAAAAATTGGATGTCTACCTATTTGTCAATAGAGGATTGGTTTAATGAAATGTGATTATCTACTTATGGAATGTTACTATGAAGCTGTTAAAAATTATCCTAGAAAAATGTCTGTGATGAGCTATTAATTGAAACAGGCATGTAGGTAAGTAATGTATATAGTGTAATCTCATTTATTAAAAACAACAAAGTCTCTTTCTGTGTATCCATATATGTGTGAGCACATGTGTGGATGGATAACATTGGTGAACCAGGATTGGCAGGTTGGAGTTGCAGGAGGAATTGCAATGGGATAGGAATACAGTGTTCACTTTTTCTCGATCATCTTAACATTGTTTCACTCATTACAATGAATATGCATTACTTGTGTAATTTTTTTAAATTATAAAGAATAATAGATGTGAAAGAGGGAGTGACACTCATATGTAAATGAGACATTCATAAACAGGTGTACTTCTCAGAAAAAGAGTTCCATTTGCCATTCAACATTGGATGCTTATCATTAAAGAAATACAAGTTAAAGCAGCATTATGATGTTTTTTTAACCTAAAAGATTGACCAAGTTTTAAAAGTTTGATGAATGCTCTAGTGAGCAGCTAGACGATTCTCATGCCCATTAAGAGGGAATGTGTATTGGGACATACTCTTTGGAAGGCAATTGGGAAATGTTTATTAAATTTTAAATACACACTTTATGACTTGGAATTAGAATTGTAGGATTTTATCCTGGAGACCTATCCATGCATGTGCAACATCGTTTATCATAGCAAAACTTGAAGCAAAAGAAAAATGTTGAAAAAATAACTACTGTATATCCACAGAATACTGTGCAGCTATACTGAGGTAGAACACCAAGATATTTCACATTTTCAGGAAACACGGTATACAACAATGTTTATAGTATACTTCCACTTGTGTTTTATTTGTTGTTTGTTTTTTTTTTTTTTTTTTCCATTTAATTTTGCCTCTTCATTACATGACTGTGCACTAGGAAGTTTTGGAAGAGAGTTCATTAAATTGTTGACGTTGTTTACTCTGAGAAATGACAATGGGATCTGTAGTATGTCGCAGATTCATTTCTATGACATCATCTTTTGTTTCTTTTCAGGTTTTTTTTGCCATATATGTTATTTTTATAATTTTTTAATAATTTCAGAAAAGACATTACAGAAAAAAAAGTTCCTCAAATTGAATAAGTTGATTTTTATAAATAAATAAAAAAGGAAAATTTAAATGGCTTGAATTTGGTTTTTCCCTGTTATTATGGATGATAGTTATTATAGCAAACTCTGAAAAACAGAACGCATGCTTATCTTTATCACACCTGCTCCTGCTTCACTCTTTCCCATCTTAAATGGTGTCAGTACTCACCCAGCTGCTAGGGCCAGCAAACTAGAAGTCATCCTTGATTCCTGTCTTTTCTCATCCCCAAATCCAATTCTTCCTGACAACTCTCACCTCCAAAACATTGCCCTAGTTACTCCATGCCAGTCCATCTGTACTGTCAGCACCCAGACCAGGCCACCAATCATCTGTCTCTTGCCTATGCAATCATTTTCTTGCTTGCATCCAGTCTTGCTTTGATGTAACCTGTTATTCCAGAGTGAACTTTAGAAATGTCAATCAGACTTTATCAACCCCTGTTTAAAAGCCTGGAGTGATTTTCCACTGCTTTTAGAATAAATGGAAATGTTTGATCTGACCCCATCACCCTGTGTAATCTGCCCATTTATCAGCTCTCCAGAGGGCCTGGTGCTGGAGTTCCCTTACTGACTGTGTTTCAGTTACACCAGCCGGCCTTCTGTTTTCACACTTTGCAAGGTCATGTCTAACTTAGGACACTTAAAAGAGCTACTTCCAGGTCTTCACTGGCAGGTTCATTTGATCATTTCTGGTCTCAGCTTGTAATCTCCCCTTCTACATATTCTTCCCAACAAGCCAATCTAAAGAAACTCCTCTCCTGTAATCTCAGAGCTTTGGGAAACTGAGGAAGGCAGATCACAGGTCAGGAGTTCGAGACAAGCCTGGCCGATATGGTGAAACCCCATCTCTACTAAAAATACAAAAGTTAGCCAGGTGTGGTGGGGTGTGCCTGTAGTCCCAGCTATTCAGGAGGCTGAGGCAGAAGAATCACTTGAACCGAGGAGGCAGAGGTTGCAGTGAGCTTATATTGCGCCACTGTACTCCAGCATGGGCAACACAGTGAGACCCCATCTAAAAAAAAAAAAAAAAAAAGAAGCAGCTCCTCATCAGAGTCCACCACATCAACCTGTTTTATTTTCTGTTTGGCACTTCACATATCAAGACAGTTGTGCCATTTTTCACATTGACATTCTACTGTTAACTAAAATACATAATCTTAAGTTCTAAGAATATCTGTTTTCCCCCTTGGGATCCAAGAAAACATTTTCATTTCAAGTAAAGAGAAAAATAGCCCATAAATATTGTTGTTATCCTTAAATTGACATGCAAGGAAAAAGAAGGAACTCATCCCAACCATAAGATATATTTTGTGACAAGAGTAGACCCAATCCATAAATCGTGGAATCTTCCCACTGGCTCATTGCTTTATTTCTCAACAGTTCATTTCACACCAGGTCTATCTGAAAAAGTCTAGTACTAGTCTAGTATAAGTAGTCTGAAGTTCAGCCTCTCTCCTGCTGTTTCAGATTCATTTGTCTCCTAGGGACTCTTCTTATCACATTACTAGTCTCCACCCCGAATGATTCCCTAGAAGTAAGAGTTTTGAGCCTAATTATTACATAAACTTTTCTGTATCCTTTGCCATGTACCTTGTACTATATGTCTAATGCCATGTAAAGCTCAGATTCCATTAGCAGAACATAAGAAAGTTTTTCTTTTCTTTCTTCCTTTTCCTTAAAGATAAAATGAGAATGATTAGTATCGCTAATTTCAAAATGCTATTCTGAGATTTTTATTTTAGCATTTTTTAATGCTTTCTGAAAAAGGCAATTTCCAAAAGTTAGTTTTCTTTTGTCAGCATTTGTTTATCTGAGTATTTCCTTCCAGGTAAAATAAAGACGGTATTTGTTTCAAAATACTATAGTGGGCCAAGTGTGGTGGCTCATGCCTGTAATCTCAGACCTTTGGGAGGCCAATGGAGGCAGATAACTTGACCTCACAAGTTTGAGACCAGCCTGGGTAACACGGCAAACATGGTGAAACCCCGTCTATACCAAAAATACAAAAAATTAGCCGGCCGTGGTGGTGTGCAACTGTGGTCCCAGCTGCTCAGGAGGCTGAGGTGGGAAGAGTGCTTGAGCCCAGGAAGCTGAGGCTGCAGCCAGTTGTGATCATGCCACTGCGCTTCAACTTGGGTGACAGAGTGGGACCCCGTCTCAAAAAAAACAAAAATACAAAATACTGTAGTGATGTTTCCACTTTTTGCATTTTACAAACAATACAAACCTTTTTTTATAAACTGCAGTTATTTCTGTCAACACTTACGTATTTTGACTTTCTTCTAGAAAATATGTAGTTTTACTATCAGCCAGTTATTTTGTTCTTTGAAACTTTTTAATGTTAATATTATTATTAAGAGGCTACCGGAAGTTTAGAGCATAAAAATTAGTCCCATTTTGATTATTCTTATTTTATAAAAGTTTTTAGGAGTTTCATTACACTTTCAATATATTTTTCCATTAATATAATCTTAATCACTGAAAATGTATAAACATGTAAATAAAAGTAAACATTAATTGTAAGTATCTACACATGAAAATATTTTAACTATGAGTGAGAAACCTTGTTTTCTATTTCATAGAAAATATGGATTACTGTAATATGTTAGAAATGGATTTGTTGCTGCCTTATTATAAATGCAGCAATTATAGAATCATGGCATCTATTATGTAACTATCTACTTGAGGGAGCAGTGACGATAGTAAAAGAAACAGAATTGTTCTTCTGCCTTTAAATCTTATTCTCCAATTAGGGAGATAAGCTAAGCATGAGAAGCTAAGTGCAGAAGATGTCTCAAGGCAGCATAGAGCTGATTATACACAGACTGTCCTTTAACACTGAGTATATTTTATGTAAAGGTGTTTCTAAGGACCAAAACAGGGCACACACTGATTTCATTGTAGTAGTTTATGCTCTGTTGAAAAGATTATCTACCTTTATTGCTGAATTTTCCTCATTTTTCTTTATTCTTTATTGTCCTTTTTATTCTTTCGTCTTTTTCTTTAATCTTTATGTTTTTAAAATTTTAGTTGCCAAAGTGTTTCATAACACAGCATAAAACAGCTTCCAAACCATAAGTTGTAGGCAGAAGGCAGGAAAATGAGAATGAAGGAGCTTGGTAGCTTTTTTCTCCAGCATCTGTTCGAGACCGATCTCTGAATCTGTTTGTTTTTATCACAAGCTATGCACACATTTTTATTTGTGCATTACTTCTTTCATAAAAAATCCAAAAATAAGAAGAAGTACCATTTTAAATTAGAAGATGGTTTAATTAACTGTCTAGTTTCTTTTGATCGGTAGATTCATTCAATATGAAGAGAAATCTCTAAACTAACCTCATGCAGCTTAAAAATTACACCCTAATTATTGATCCTGATTACCTAGACATCATCTATTTTCCTAATCTCTCTTCATATTAATTCATCATTTGGGAATTTGAATATCATTTGTAGCATTACATTTTCTCCCAATGAGTTCCTTAATAGCATCCACTTTACTGATCCTGCCTTAAAACAGTTTATTACCCACTCTGAAGTGTAGTGCTAATGAATGTATTAGGCATCAAGGAATGAATCCTTTCCACTTAATCCTAAGTAGTTTAATATCTGGAAAAGACCCACAGTAAGGATCTGCTGAAATGGGTAATAAGATATCAGTGTGCTTTATATACCAGTCAGATGAAGTTCAATTTATTTTATAGAAGTTTAATTAGACCCTCTTGATCTTAGCTAAGGAATGCTGAGAGGAAGAACAGAAAGGGTTTTCCAAAAACAGTTTTTCCTCTACTCAGCTGTTAGAACAAAATTTACTTGAGTTGCAATTAAGACCCCAATACTCCAGCACTTCAAGGTAGGCCGTCTGAATCATCAAAAATAACCTGAGCATATTTCCTGAGGTGTTTGGTATTTGGTTGGCATGGTAGTGGGCATGGAGTAAGCACTCAGTAAATTGTGCTTGACCAACTGGCACAGTCTTATTTGCTGAGTTTGGCAAGTTGCATCCCTGAAGTGCTTACTTTTTAGCCTGTTGAACAGACTCACTTAATATTGTCCATTATGCCTCAGAATTTCTGCCAAAAACTGACATTACTTTTGGCATAATTGGTAGTGAACTGTTCTTTCCAAAAGTAGTTGTATGCTGGTGCCCTGAGACCAATGGTGCCAGGTTTGTAGTTTTCATGGGCCAGGTAAAATTTTCCTAATTATGGAGATACTGGCCCTAGGTTACCAATGTTTTTATTTCATTTAAAAAGTATACCAAAAAAAAAAAAAAAAGGCCCTACTGTTATTTCATTAAAAAAAAAAAAATGTGCTTAACATCACAAAAATAGGAAAGACAGAGATTCAGAATAAAAGACAAACATTTAAATTGAATAAATTTAAGCCTTCATAAGAAGTTACCACCGTGTCCTTATTTTCTTCATTTCGCCTTTTCTTAACCCTTAGAAGTCACTTCAGACCACTGCAAGTTTGTGGTAGTAAATCATGGGATCAGCCAGGAAGAGGATGTTTTTCTTAAATTGGCTATCAGAAGGCATATATGTGTTGACACTAAATATGGGATTCGATTATTTAGCTGTAAGTTTGGGGTGGGAGCCAGTGACACAACCTCTTTGTTTTTGCTTTTATCGAGCACCTCTGTTTCTTGCCACTGCTGTAGACGTTGGGATAACACATGTGCATAATGCAGGGGTCTCTTTTGCTGATGATCTTAGAATCTAGGAGAAGCAAGTAGTACTAGCCACACTGGCTACAGTAAGAGACCATAGGACAGAATTTGGAGAGATACTAAAAGTCTGGAGTCTGTACTGATTTCATATGGCTTGAGCCATAGATGATCCACAGACCCATAGAATGAAAGACAGAGATGGACAAACATAGCCAAATTTCACTTTAGTGTTAGTATCTTAAGTACTGTCTTGAAATGAGGATACATGTTGAACTCTTACCATGATGGAACAGATGTATCTAAAATCAAAGTAAGGGGAAATTTTAAGAGATGTTTGACAAACTAATTTCATGTATTATTATTTCTGAAGATGGAATTTACTAAGTTTCTATTCCAACTTTAAGTTTATTAGAAAAATATCTTGATATAAATGATGGTGTGTATCTTCCCCCTCCCCAGTTTTGAAAAGACTCTATATGATGATTTACAACAGGTGGATGTGCAATATCCCAAGAGTTACAGAGACTACCAGATGAGGTGGGATATCATTGGCCCACACTGTAAAGAGAAATAGCTCTACAAGTAATGGACATTTCAGTCTCTAATACACATTCTCAAGTCCTTCATTATTATCAGTTTAGATAATTAAACTAACATCTTCCTGCTGGAATCTTTGTAGATATTTTTGTCTGAAAATAATGTTAGCTTTAAAAAGAAACTATCCATAAACATGACAGGAATGGAAAAGAAAAAGAAACTCGACACACCGCAGAATTGTTTATAGTGGCAAGAAGATAAAAATAAATTAGCTTCAGTGTCCAGTGCTGCAATATGTTTAAATAAATCAGAATATTTCCTTTGAAAAATAATTTAAATAATATATCCATTTAGTCAGATAGTATACACTCAACATTGATGTACATTGTTTGGCCTGAAAAATGTTTGAAAAATGCCATGTATATTTAAAGCAACATGTAGAACTGATCCTTTTTTTCTAAGTGGTGTATATGCATGCACATCTATATACCAAATTGCTTTTTCATCAGTTCTGCTCACCTTTTTGGTGGTGTTCTCTGAACCTAATGATAGAATATCCCAACTTACCTAATAACTGAGCAGAAACTGCACCCAGCTTATCTGCAATTTGTTGATATAAGTTAGCAAGGAGATCTTACCCAAAAGATAGATGGGAAAGAATTCTGGCATCTTTGAACCTCAGAAGCAGGTTATTTGTGGAATCAGAGAGTACCTGTCACCATCTTTGTCTTCATAACCCCCAGCTTCCCACAGCCCAAGACAGTCAGATGTAAGAACAGCAGTACTGAGTGTCAGGATAAACTAAAATGTTACATCTTCAATTTCAGCTCTAGGTAAAACAACTACCCGTGATGAGATGAAGCAAGATATGACTCATTTTTAAATTATTTTGGCCCTTGGTTAAAAAGTTGTGTGGAGATTTACCCTGCTGCTGTTTGGAAGCAGAAAGCTGAGGTTTACAGATCAATTCAGTAAATAGCTGCCCTCTTAGCCACCTTTCCCCAGAGGGATAGTCATTGGGAAGTAGTCCTCTGCAGTCAGAGTTTCTGCAAGCTGCAATAGAATCTTGGCTAGTTTTAGAATGCCAGTCCCCTGGAATTGTTATTCCAGCTCTTAAGAGTGTAAACTTGAAAGATCGGCACTGTGCAAACCTTTTCAGGAAGGAAGCATTTGTAAGTGAAGCCGAAATTGCTTTATCTAAAAATCAATTCACTTTGGAAATACAGCTAAATGAAACAGTCATTCATGACATTTCTGATTATTCTTTCCTAATCTGTGCCAAAACCCAAAAGGAATAATGTTGGATTATCTGCTCTTTTGAATTAAATATCCCTCTGTGTGCCATTCTATTTGCATACATGACTAAGGCTTTACAATAATTGTATGGAATATGAGGGAGTCTTTTTCTTCCAAAAATTGGTAACTCTGTAACCCCAGGGAGTCGACTATATTCTGGACTATGAACTTGAACAAAGTTTGTTTACTGCTCAGAAATTACTCAGTCCAGAATTCTCAAGAAAAATTATTTTGGTTTATTTCCCATTGTGCATAAAATAGCAAGCAGCGAGGAAGAATAAATTGAAAGTCATAGCTAATCAAGGCTTTATAACTAATACTTTGTTTATATATTCATCTGGCAATTTTTAGAATTTCAGTCCTGTAAATTATCTGGTACATCTGATTATAAGTAGCCAAATATATGTGTTAATGATCCAAATTGTATCAAACAGGCACTGTAACCTATACATTTTTTTTTTTTTTTTTGAGACAGGGTCTCACTCTATCACCCTGGCTGGAGTGCAGGGGCAATCACAGCTCACTGCAACCTCCGCCTCCCAGACTCAAGTGATCCTCCCACCTCTGCTTCCCAAGTAGCTGGAACTACAGGAGCATGCCACCACATCCAGCTGATTTTTGTGTTTTTTCGAAAGACGGGGTCTTACCGTGTTGCCCAGGCTAGTCTGAAACTCCTTGACCCAAGTGGTCTGGCTGCCTCAGCTTCCCAAAGTGCTGGAATTACTGAAATGGTGCACTGCACACAGCAACCTGTACCTTTAGTTACCTTAATTTAAGATTATTTTGAAAGAATACACCGTCAGTCTAGAGCAATTCTCCAACTAGTTGAATCATTACAGGCTCTAATAAAACCCATTGCTGTCAGAGCTCTGAGGTCTGTAAATAATTATGCCTTCTTGTTTTTGAGTAAAGTAGGATGATGTATATTACCACAGTTAATAAACTACTTTCAAATTATAGTCTCCAAAGCAACAAAAGCATTCCACACTTTCAAAAGCTCATAGAGGCTCAATTCCTTTAAAGAGGTGTTTATAACTGTAGTTGCCAAAATCAAATATTTCTGTGAGTTTTCTTTTTAAATATTTATTGCCTTTATAGAATACTGAAAATTTAAATTGAAAATGGAAACATATATTAAGTAATACTCCAATTTAAAATGGAAGATGTAGGAATTGGAAGAAACAGGATTAAATAGAGTGATGTGGAAGTTGGAAGTTCCACTCCAGAATTCTCTGAATCAAACACTTGGCAGCTCCCCAGACCATGTTAATTGCCTTTTTGTGTAAACATTTCCACTGGCCAACTCATCATCTTGGCTTAATATGTAGTCATTGTAACAAGATTGGTAATATTTAAATATTCTTTCCTTTCATCCCTGTCTTATGGAACTAATGGCTTCTGAACACAAACTATTGTTTTACCTTTGAAATATTTTTTTAAATTTTATTAGTGTTTATAAAATGGGCCAGATAAAGAACACCATAGCTGTCTTTAAAATACTGTCATAATGGAACCGAAGTTAGAGACATTTTAAATTCCTCACTGCCATAGATAAAATTTGTTTTGGCCCAGCAGTCCAGAATGCCTCACCTTTAGTAACCAGGGATGCCCAAGCACTGTGACCCCCCTTCCCAGATCAAGGGAGCTGAATTCTCTCTGCTTTGTCACCAACCCCCCATTTTAGTCTCAAATGCTCACTGTCCATGCATCATTTTAAAGATTAAAGCCTTACAAATACATGGACTCCTCAGTAGATATATATAATTTAAAGACAAAAATGACTTTTGGAATCGTTCAGTTCATCTCCCTCAACCTGTGAGTGACCAAAGCTTGCATGCTTGCTATGTAATACAGGAGGCGGCCATTTCTCTGAGACACACACACATTTCAGCTGTGGCAGCCCGTGGTAGGGTGACATGTGCCCATGTCCTCACCCAGGTCAATCCACAGATCTTTGCAGCTTTGCCTAAGAAAAGGCAAATGCCCTTATATAATGTCTAGATATAGTTGTGCCATCTCTAATATCTTGAACCCCTTCCCTGACTTATATTTAAGAGCAAGTACAACCATTAATCTTATAAGTAATCTTACTGAAATACATTAATTCTGCAGACTGAATGAATGGTAACCAAAGCTGTCCTTTCATATGAACATACTTTATGTTCTAAATCCAGTTTTCTTTCTATCAGCATAACATTTCCTCTGCTAGTGCTTTTAACGTTTTTGCTTCCATGGTCGGGGGTGAGGTGGGGTGGTGACAGAAAAGAGTGCCATCTTCCTTCTGATATGAATGTGTACAAAGAATGAGGAAGGATAAATTTAACTCTTTTTAAATTAAATGTTAAGCAAAGTTTCTAAACATATTGAATGTTTTTCTAGTATATTGCTGGTTTTCTCTTGATTCACATTAATGGCAGAGAACAAATACATGGATACAAAGTAATTTGACATTTAGCTTAGTACATACATATTGCTTAACTTTCTCACCTGAGTGAGATACCACATGCTCTAATCCCCGAACTTAACTAGTCCCTAAGGATCTGGAAGGGGGGCTGGGCTTCCTCAGCACTCTGTTCTCTTTCTTTTCCAGGATAAAGTCATGATCTACTCTTACCCCGACATTGCCTTATGTTGCAGCTTTGTTTTTAATATTTATCCAGACCACAGAAATTTGTAGTTTTGCCTAATAGGCTTGTTGACTTTGGTCAGTGACGGAATGATTGGAATAAAACATTGATATGTCATGACAACTAGTTAATGAGCAATTACCATGTGCATTTGCCTTATGTTAGAAACTTTGAAAGTAGCTATTCATCCTATTTGGATGACTGGAAATTCTTTTTTATAAGCCAACTATGAAAATAAAAACAGATTCACATTCCCAGAGCCTAATACATTTAGGGCATTTTGTTAAATACATGAATATGTCATTTTCAGATCGCTGTGTCTTATTTCTCTTTACTTTCTTTTGGATGTACTGTATATCTATGTTTTAGGGGAAAATCTAGGTTTTGCTGTAAGAAGGAGCAGGGAATGAGAGTGAGGCGAACCCTGAACTGCACCTGCTGGTCATCCTCATGGTTGTTCTCCTCCTCAGCATTCCTCAGCAGCCTGGCAGCAGAAGCCAGGACAGGACTGAAAGGGTTTACCCAGAGTTGTGACAGATGTATGGCAAAAAACAAAGAGGGGGTGGACACCAAGAGCAGCATTTTAATGAAGTCTACCTTAGAAAGAGAAGAAAGTGAGAATAAATTCCACAAGCCGTGAAGACCTGGCCCCAACCTATCCTTCTAGCCTTCTCTCCCACACCCTTCCTTCCCTTCATTCTGCAGTCTAGGAGCTGCCTCTGGTTCCTGGCCAGTCCCTCTGCTCCTGTGTTCTCTCCTTGCCCAGATTCTCATCACTCTTTCCTCACCAACTCTTTACTTACCCTTCAGGAATCAACTCAGGAGTCTTCCTTGAAGAAGCCTTCTGTGATCCATCCCCACCATGCTGGATTGTGTGTCCCTGCTTTAGATGCTCAGAGAACGCTTCACACACTTACCTCGGCATTTTTCATATGTCATTGGAACTGTTTATGCTAAGTTCTTTTTCTATCATTACACTATTAGGTCTTTGAGAAAAAAGTGATTATCATAACCATGCTTGTAATCCAATGCCATGTATAGGCCTGGCAAATAGTAGGCATGCACTAAATGTACATCTAAACTAAAACGAAAGTGTGGGATTTTAGGTATCAAAAAGGGAATTTATTAGTCAGGAGAATAACAGACTTTATTATTTTGAATTACCACATCTTTCTTGAGGTGTTAAGTGGCTCTCCAGAAATAAACTGTGCCCTAGAGAACTGCCATGTCTACAGGAGTCACTTCATGTGTATTTGTGTGTATGTGTGTTTATAACTTTTTTTAAAAGGCCTAGTCTTTTTAAAAAGCATTTCTCCAAGAAATGCCTTGGAGCAGTAATTTCTGAAGCTCATGCTTTTGACCCTTTTATATGTTTATAACATAATTTTGTTAAGATTCTTGGTCACAGGTTATATACAGTGGAGAATGAGTTCGCACCTTAGGTAATATGCTTGGAAAAAGATCAAATAGCGTAACGATACACATAAGAAAGAAAGTCTGGTAAATGCAGGGAAGATTTGGAGAGGGATGAACTGAGTGTATAATTAACAAATCTTCGAAATTTATCTTCTGTCCAAGTAAAATTTTGTATATAATGTGAATACCTAAAATTCCGTGGACTCTCAGGCTGAAATTAATTAAAATATTGAAGAGCTTTATGTGGCATTTGGGCATGGTGGGAGTGTTTGGTCAGATTTTGTTTTATATTCTATGTGGAATGGTTATATATCTATATAGCACCTGAACTTTCCAAAAGATTTGCGTATTCATCAACAGCAAGTACTCAGCAGCCTTCTAAATTAAGTCAACATTAATTTTCAATTTAGAGATAGGAGTCAAACCCTAAAACTGGTAGCCAAAGAAAACAATGCTTGGTTTTACAATATCTAGAGTGGACTATTAGCTAATATTCCATTTTTTAAAAACTGTCTTTTTCACGTCTACTATTTAAATAGTGAAAAATTGAATTACTCTAACCCATAACTCTTCACTGTCATCTCTTCTTTAGTGGTATTGGAAGGAACTGGCCCTGGGCTTCTGGAGGCAGCAGTATTCTGGCAGAATTTGGAACCCTGCATTTGGAGTTTATGCACTTGAGCCACTTATCAGGAAACCCCATCTTTGCTGAAAAGGTGAGATTCTTTGATGTGCCTTGGCTTACAAAGCAACACTTAGGAGAAACAATATCCTCTCTGAGAAGGTTTAGGAATTTTTGATTTGGAAAATAACAAGCAAAGTTGTTATAGCTCTTTGTGAAGTTTTGCAACATGCAGCATTTCGTTTAAACCTATAGCCTTTCCAGGACACCATTCTAGCTCAGGGTGTGAGAGCACAGCTTCCACATCTGGTTCTCGCTACCTTAAGTTAGTTACTTCGCTCATATGAAGTTTGTTTTTTTTTTATCTAAAAATATTTAGTAATAAATGCACTAGACCAGGCACAGCGGCTCACACCTGTAATCCCAGCACTTAGGGAGACCAAGACGGGTGGATCATGAGGTCAGGAGATTGAGACCATTCTGGCCAGCATGGTGAAACCCCATCTCTACTAAAAATACAAAAATTAGCTGGGCATGGTGGTCCGTTCCTGTAATCCGAGCTACTCAGGAGGCTGAAGAAGGAGAATCACTTGAACCAGGGAGTCAGAGGTTGCAGTGAGCCTAGCACACACCACTGCACTCCAGTCCCGTGACAGAGTGAGACTCCGTCTTTAAAAAAAAAAAGTAAATAAATGCACTATATGAGCCAAGTATGTGAAAGATAGACTCAAAGTGTTATGCAAATGTGATGTTGTACCTGAATTGGTTCCTCATTTTTAGAAAGCAAACCCGTCAATATTTGGATAAATCCATGTTCCCCCCATCACTCTACCTTTATTTTCAACCTGCTTTTTGGCTTTCCTTTACAGTAAAACTCCTTGAAAGAGTCATCTCAGTTTAATTTTCTACTCTCTTGACCCTTCTCCATTAGGACTTTTCTCCCAGCCACACCCGTCTCAGTGACCAGTGAGCACCACAGTGCTAAAGCCACTTATCCATTCTCCCCCATCATCTTCCTTACACTCTTGGCATTCAACACAAAATTTGGTCAGTTCTTTGTTCCTGAGATATACTTTGTACTTGGCATGTAATACTCTCCCGGTTTGTCTCCTTTTTCGCGGGATGCTCCTTCTGTCTTTTTTGTGTGTGTCCTCCTCAACACCCCAACCTCTAATTATTGGACAGCCCTAGCACTCAATCCTGTGCCTCTTTATTTTTTATATTCACTCCCTATATTGTCACATCCAGTCTCTGGGCTTTGCGTACGTCTCTGTACTCTAGACTCCAAGTTTATTGTTTTGGTCCCAACCTGTCCCCTGAACTCCAGACTCTATATCTGTTTATTGAACATCTCTACTAAAGGGTCGATTGACAAGTCCCACTTAAAATGCCCCGGACTCAGTGCCTAGACCTGCTTCTCCTGTAGTCTTTGCTATCTTGGTAAATGGCACCTCATTGTACCCAGTGGTCAGGTCAGAGATCTTGAGGTCCTCCTGGTTCTTCTTTTTGGTAAACCCCAGGTCTGGTCCACTAAGAAATCCCTTGGCTCGTTGCCTCTAATGCTGCCCTGATCTGTAGTCCATTATGTCACCTGAACTGTACAGTAGCCACCTGACCATCACTTCCTTTTTTTTCTCCCCTCGGCCTTTCCATGACACTCGGAGTAAAATACGCCCTTATCGTGACCTGTGAGGCCTGGGTGACCTGGATCCTGGCTCTCCCTCTCCTCTGCCTGCTGATATTCTCCTGTTTGCCTCCCACCTCTGGCCTCAGTGGCCTTGCAAACCTTCTGTCTTCTCAGGGTCTTTATACTTGCTCTCCTCTCTGTTCAGAGTGCTCTTCCTTCACATTTCCACATGGCTTACTCCCTCACTTCTTTAATATTCTGCTCAAACGCCCCTGCCTTGCCAGGCCACCCTGACTAACATGGGATAGCCTCTCCACATCACCCTGCCCCATTACTCTCAGTCAGCTCAGGCTACCATAACAAAAATGCAACCAGGAACAACAAATTTCTTATAGTTCTGAAGGCTGGGAAATCCAAGATCAAACTGCCAATGAGGTAGGTTTCATTCTGAGCCTCTTCCCTGGGCTTATAGGTAAGTACCGTCCCACTGTGTGTTCACATGATGTCTTCTTTGTGCTCTGAGGGATAGAGGGAGACACACACAGAGAGAGTGAGCTCTTATGTCTCTTACAAGGGTACTAATCCCATTTTAAAGGCTCTACCATCATAATCTAATTACCATCTCCAAATACGTCTCCTAATACAATCACATTGGGTATAGGGATTCAGCCTATGAATTTGAGGGTATACAGTTCAGTCCATTGCATCCTCTTATTTTTTTTCCACAGTATTCTTCATCTCCTGACATACTAAACAATTTGGTGTTGCTTAGCACTGTTTCAGTCAACAATCAACCACATATATGACTGTGGTCCTGTAAGTTTATAACGGAGTTGAAAAAATTCCAACTGCCTTGTGATATCATAGTCGTCATAATGTCCTAGTGCAATGCATTACTAACATGTTTGTGGTGCTGATGGCATAAACATACTACACTGCCAGTCATATAAAAGTACAGCACAGACAATTATGTATACAGTACATAATATTTGATAAAGTAACTGAGTGCATTACTGGTTTATGTATTACTATAGTTTTTATTGTTATTTTAGAATGTTCTACTTTTTTTTTTAAGTTCGCTGTAAAAGCCAGGTCCTTCAAGAGGTATTCCAAAAGAAGGCATTGTTATCACAGGAGGAGACAGCTGCATACATGCTATTGCTCCTGAAAGACTTTCAGTGGGATAAGATGTAGAGGTGGAAGACAGTGATATTGATGGTCCTGCTCTGTGTAGGCCTAACTAATGTGTATTTGTGTCTTGGTTTTTAACAAAAAGTTTAAAATGTTAAACAATTTTTAAAAGAAATTTTAAATAGAAAAAAGCTTATAGATAAGAATATAAAGAAAGAAAATATTTTGGTACAGCTATGCAAAGTGTTTGTGTTTTAAGCTAAGGGTTATTGCAAGAGTCAAAAATTTAAAAAATTTAAAAGCTTATAAAGTAAAATTACAGTAAACTAAGGTTTATTAAAGAAAAATACTTTTATAAATTTATTAATATAGGCTAAGTGACCCATGTTTATGAAGTTTACAGCAGTTATAGTAACATGCCAGGCCTTCACATTCACTCATTACTCACTCACTCACTCATCCACAGCAACTTCTAGTCCTGTAGGTTTCATTCATGATAAGTGCCCTATACAAAGGTACCATTTTTCATCTTTTATAGTGTACTTTTCTGTTTAGATACACAAATATTTCAGTACAGTAACATGCACTACACAGGTTTTGTAGCCTATAAACAGTAGGCTCTGCCTTATAGCCTAGGTGTGTGCTAGGCTGTACCATCTACATTTGTGACAGTGTACTTTATGATGTTTGTACGACAATGAAATTGCCTAGCTGTGCATTTCGCGGAACATATCCCTGTCACTAAGTGACACATAACTAATTTATTTATTTATTTATTTATTTATTTATTTATTTATCAACTGTCCCATCCCACTAGGATGCACAGTTCCAAGAATGTGGTGACTTTGTTTATCTACTGGTATAGCCCTTGTTCCTAGTATGGCATCTGGCTAATGGTAGATAATCAATTAGTATGACTATATTCACTTACTACCATTATGTTTGTAATAATAAGCTAACAGCAATTATCTTTGTTCTAATTCTACATCATTTAAGTCAACTTATTTTTTCTAAATGGAAAAATAAGTTCAAGAAAAAGAGAAGAATAGTATGAGAATTGTTTTTTAGATTTTCACAGTAACATTTTGTTTTCTGTTATAGGTAATGAATATTCGAACAGTACTGAACAAACTGGAAAAACCCCAAGGCCTTTATCCTAACTATCTGAATCCCAATAGTGGACAGTGGGGTCAACGTAAGTCAGAAGATTCACAATATTATAGCTCTTTATGGTACTGTACTCATAGAGAGAGGGAGCACGAAAGCAACACAGATTTTGTTAAGAAATGTTTAGAACAGGAGAAAATGACATGGCTTCTTTAATAAACAGGCTACTGTCATCAGACAGATTGTGTTACCAGAAAACTGGATTATGTATTTTTCATATATAACTCCAAGTGTGGTGATATATAAAGACATTTAAAGCTATTAATCAGAAAGGGAAGATCTGGTCAGAGTAGTGTGGGATATTAACCTATAACAAGCTAGTCATGTGGATAGAAAGGAAGTTCATTCCTTTGTACTAATGACTGTGAGGGTTTTGTAGAGAGTAGCTAGACCATTCTGCTTCCTAGCATTCTCTATTTCTGCGTGGCTATACAGTGAGAGAGGAGCCTGAATTTTTAAGAGTTGGGAAATTGGAAGAGCAAACAGCCTGTTTTTCTCTACTTAATTTTAAGCTGCCAGATAAAGGTTTCTTGCCAGTAGAGTTAACTTTAGGATGGGAGAGAGTATTGCACAAGGACTTTTGAATGCTAGAAGCCTGCACTTAAGACTCTTCAGATGATTCTGAGCAAGGTCATAAAGATTCAGAGTAGTTGAAAGAAATGTTTGTAAGCCAATTTGGAAAAACAGTAGTACATTAAATAGCAACTGAAAACAAGTGAAGAATATTAAGTGAGATGCCTAGCTGTAACAAGAGTACACTGCCTTAAAATTTTACTCTAATTTGGGTTTTTTCTTTGCATTTCAATGTCATGTTCTTAGATACCTCAATGATATTTTAGAAGTACTTTTCTTAAAGAATAGGAAAGAATATGCTAAAATTTATATGCTAAAATATGCTGTAGCTCTGGAAGGCCTAGCTCTTGAAACCTTAGGACTGTAATCATGGTTACCACCTACCTAACTTAATCAACAGATCACTGGAAGTCCTTGAGACCTCAGAGGAGGCCCACAAGGTCAAAACTAGTTTTATTATAATACTAATATATTTATTATATAATAAATATAATATATATAATAATATAATACTAATTATTATTATATAATAATATATAATATAATAATAATATACAATATAATACATATCTGGCACTTAGTGTTTACTTACTTAAATCATGTGAATACATATGTGCTCTGTATCTGATCTTTCTGCCTCTGCTTTTAATAGTGGTACTTTAAAAGACTTTCTGCCTTTTCTAATATGTTGACATTTACACCTACAGTGTTAAGTGAAACTACTGAAGCCTCACTGAGAACAAAGGCAAACAAACACCAAATAGTACTAATACTCATTCTCTTTCTTTTCTTTTTTTTCTATGGAGGCAGGGTCTCACTATGTCACCCAGGTGGTAGTACAGTGGCATGATCTCAGCTCATTGCAACCTCTGCCTCCTGGGCTCAAGCTAGGCTCAAGTGATCTTCCCAGCTGACACCTCCCCACCCCTGCCACCCGCCCAAGTAGCTGGGACCAGAGGTGCACACTGCCATGCTCAGTTAATTTTTACTTTTTTTTTTTTTTTTTTTGGACAGACAAGGTTTCATTATTTTTCCCAGAATGGTCTCAAACTTTTAGGCTTGAGTGATTCTTTTGCCTTGGCCTTCCAAAGGGCTGGAATTACAGGCATGAGCCACCACACCAGCCCTCATTGATTCTTAATAGCATTTTTTTAAAAATACCAGTTTCACTTATGAATGTGTTTAATGAAACAGTAAAAAAAAAGTTACTGATTCAACCCTTGAGTACAATCCTTTGTAATGTTTTCTGAGATGAAATGAAAAGTACCCATAAATCAATCCTGCTGAATTATGAAAAGTGATAGTTGCCTCAAGGAAAAGCTCTTGGGTGATTGAGTTGCAAGCTGAACTATCCACTTACTGTTTCATGGATTCAGCGTCTTTACTTGAAAGAACAACTTTAAAAAATGGTTATTTAGGTTGGATAATCAATAGCCATGTTCTTAAAAATGAGTTTGTCACTTCAAGGAAAAGTGACAGTATTTGTGCCAATGATTATAATCCAAGTTTCTAAATAAATAATAGAATTTTGGAAAACTTGTACATGCTGCCATGAGCTTGGCACAAATACTTTTCCTGTTAGATTGATGATGATATTAACCAATGTGGTTTTCTGATATAGTATAATGGAAAGTGTCAATATTTGAAAGATCTGCATAATTCAGTGAACCGGTATTTTCCAGATGACCAAAGCATGATATTATAAGATCATACATAGAAAACAATCTATTTAAAGTATAAGATAGACTAATGGATTTTAATGTAACAATACAAAAAGTCACTGATGTAATTTCTAATTTCACAATGCAATAAACCTTTAAAAACAAAGCCACTTGTTGATTATGCTTATAGTATCAAAGAAAAATATCCACAATTGTGTGAAAAGCCTGTTAAAATATCCTTTCTTTTTCTGACTGTATAACTACGTGAGGCTGACTTTTCTTGATGTATTACAGCCAAAACAACATATAGCAGTGGATTGAAAGTAGGGCAGGCATGAGTATCCAGCTGTCTCCTATCAAGGCAAACGTGAGAGAGATATGCAAAAATGTGAAATTGTGTCAGTCTTCTCACTGATTTTTTTTTGTTTTGTAAATTATAACTTTTTTGGAAAATTATGCATGTTAACGTAATGGGCATGTAATTATTATTGTAAATGAAATAACAAAAATATTTTTAAATTGTTTTAATTTTCCAAGGTAGTAAATATAGGTATTACTTACACAAATTATTTGGGGTACCCATTTCTTTTGAAGATTACAAAAGGTTGCTGAGACTTAACATTTGAGGGCCACCAGAGGACTGAGGATAAAACAACTTGTGTATATTTCTAAGTACAAGGTGACAGGATGTGATTCTTTAAAAGTACAAGCATTTTTGGAGTATTCCTCACCACAGGTTTCAAAAGCTGAAGAAAAGTCTCCTTGATTTACCGTTTTCCTCCTAAAATTTGGGATTTGGAAGCTGCTATGAAGGGGGACAGAAGGAGCCAGTTGTACTGAAACATCTCCGCTTCTCCTTCTGGGTCACCCTGATGCTATGTATTTGGCCATGTTTCCTGGTACAAAGAGTCCTTTATATTTGGATTTCTCATGGGCCAATTTCCTGATGGAAAAAAAAAACAAGATTGATGACTTATTCCTCTCTCCTGCCCCGACCCCCATTCTGTATTCTAGCCAGAGGAAGACACACTTATTTTTTATTCTTCAATCAAGGCCTCCTTGGCCATGTTCAGGTGTTTGCTTGTGCCATTTCCTTAGCCCTTCCACCTCTCAAGGCACAGCTCCATTGCCATTTCTTCCAGGATACCTTCCTCGGTGCTTCAGTTGGGATTTATTAGCATCCACTTTTCCTCTATTCTTCCCCTGCCCCGGCACTTTATGTGCTTTCCTATCACAAACCTTTTCCTGCTGATTCACGTCTATATCCATGTTCCTAAGGACCCAAAGCTTTTGCCGGTAGTAACCATGTCTTGGTCATATTTACTAAGCCAGCACACAGTATCTTGCACCTAGGAGATATTTACTTACTTAAATTTTGTGAATGCATATATGCTCTGTATCTGATCTTTCTGCTTCTTATCTTTCTTTTTTTCTTTTTTGGAGACAGAGTCACACTTTGTCATTCAGGCTGGAGTGTAGTGACATGATCTCAGCTCCCTCCGCCTCCCGGGTTCAAGAGATTCTCCTGCCTCAGCCTCCCAAGTAGCTGGGATTACAGGTGCCAGCCAATATGCCAGGGTAACTTTTGTATTTTTAGTAGAGACTGGGTTTCACCATGTTGGCCAGGCTGGTCTCGAACTCCTGACCTCAGGTGATCCACCCTCCCTGGCCTCCCAAAGTGCTAGGGTTACAGGCATGAGACACCATGCCAGGCCTGCCTCTGCTTTCAATGGTTGTTCTACTTGTTCTTTTTTAGCAGTTGCCCTTACTTCTCAGTTGTGGCTGAAAGGCAGTAACCAGTCCTGATCAGTGATCATATAAACAGATCTTGTTACCATTTAGGCCAGATGGCAGGGTTTCATGTCTGTACCCAGAACATTTATCATCCTTTGATTTCTGTAACAGCAACCCATCCATCTATAATCTAGCTAGCTGGCTAGCTGCAGGCTAGCTATGTATAGTGTCACTAGCATCATTGCGGGATTGTTTCAAAAAGAGAAATTCAGATCGTCAACAAAAATTTTAAAAGGGAGCTATTGAGTATTTCAATTATTCTTTGTCTTGAATCTTTTGCTACTTGTTTTTTTTATCTTTTTTAAATATTAGAAATCCTTTTTGGGACAAAATACTCACTTGGAAATAAAGAAAAAAAAAAGAAATCCTTTTATGGGATCTATTCTTATGAATAAAAGAATAAATTACTCCTTCAGAGAAGAGCATATTTGAGTGACTACAGTACATCTTACCTTTAGAGCAGTTGGACATAAAAATACTATATTATGTTCTTTCTAGAAGTAAGTGGATTCTTTCCTGCTGATAAAATCAGTCATCCTCTCCCTACATCCCTTAAGATGTTTACACAGGACTGTGTTGACAAACAGTCATCTAGGCCTGAAGGAAACTCAGTGAGTGATACCCTAAATTATTGAGAAGACCTGTTTCTCCTCTACCTTCCTTTGTCTTGCTTTTTTTCATATGTGAAATTTTTACAGATAGAAAATTTAAAAATAGAAAACTAGCACTTACCAAAATTAAAACAAGTGTATTCTTATGTAATACTTTTTTCTTAAAAAAAAAAAAAAATCCCCAAATGCCCAAACTTGCTTCTTCCATCTATTAGAAAATCATAACCCAAGGGGAGGAAAACATCAAGCTGCTTCTGGCTGTTGGTTTTCAGCTCCCATTGCTTTAACTCGGAAGGACACGTCTGGATCCTGGCCATCATTTCCTATCACTTCATTGAGTTGGTGTTGTTTTGACAATGCCAAACCATGATTTGCTTTTCCATGCATCACTTGCATTTGTCTCTTACAATCATGTTGATAACAGGGCTTATTATTGATGAATTCGTACTTAGTCTGTTAATTTGTAAATGTCAGAGGTTTCTGTGTTGATTTATTTTAAAAACTGTAAAGGTCATTTCAAGACAAAATTTTTTAAATATATTTTTACATTAAAATTAAAACTATAATTCTGCACTTTCTGCAATAAGAAAATCACATACTTAACTGCTTTAAAACATGGCTCTTTCGCTTGAATAGTTATAGCCCTTTATTAAGGTTGACATAGAAGAATTTTGCTTTGTTCTTCAATTATTTGTTGAGTGCCTACCATGTGCAAGACACTTTCCAGGAGTTGGTGTGGACTGGGAAACATAATAGGTCTGGTCTCTGCCTTTTTGGTTCATGATCTCATGGAGGAGACAAAAGAAAATGTTACCCAGTTATGGAATTGCAGGTGATAAATGTGTGCTATTAAAAAGTGGGTGACAAGGGAACCTAGTGGGATTGTCAAGAGAACACTTCCTTGAGGAAGTGCCATTTAATCCCAGGGCAGGGAGTCCTAGGGTCTATTTCAGGCAGAGGGAACAAAGCCTATAGAAGCCCTGCCTGAGATTGGGTGGAGCCTGATGTTTTTGAGGAACCAAAAGAAGGGCTGTATAGCAAGTGAGCAGAGAGCAAGTAGAGCAAGACTGAATGGCATAGAGAAGATTGAGATATTGCACAGCACCAAACACACAGGATTAAGGGTCTTCAAGTAAAGGGTGACCACATTCATGTGTTAAGAGGGCTACTCTGACATTAATGTGGGGAATAGAATGAAGGGCACTGTCATTAGAACTCTTGGCCAGGTGCACTGGCTCATGCCTGTAATCCCAACACTTTGGGAGGCTGAGGTGGGCGGATCACAAAGTCAGGAGTTCGAAACCAGCCTGGCCAACATGGTGAAACCCTGTCTCTACTGAAAATACAAAACATTAGCTGGGCATGGTGGTGGGCACCTGTAATCCCAGCTACTTGGGAGGCTGAGGCAGGAGAATTGCTTGAACCCGGTTGGCGGAGGTTGCAGTGAGCCAAGATCATGCCACTGCTGCACTCCAGCCTGGGTGACAGAGCAAGCAATACTTCATCTTGGGGGAAAAAAATAACTCTCTACAATGCTAAAAAATTTTGTATCTTCCCTGCCCAATATAGTGGGCAAGGGCCACATCTACCTACTGAGCATGAATACAGCTCAGAAACTAGATCCTTCATTTGATTTTAATTATATTAAGTTGAAATAGCACATGCTATAAAAGTGAAATCAATAAATCAGATAATTGACTGGAGCTAATGGTAGCTTGAGTCAAGATCATATTGGTGAACACAGAAACACATGGATTTAAGAGATACAGAAAGTAATGTTAGTGGAGTCTGGTAGCTCATTGGATATGACAGAGAAGTAAAGAATGACTACCTGATTTATACTGTATCCAGATGGTAAGATGAGGCCACTGCAGAAAAGAAGGTGGAGGAAGAAAAGATAATGAATTTCCATGTAACCCTATTCAGTTTTAGGTTCCCATGTAGACAGACATCCACATGGTGTTGTTGGGTAGCCCCCAGGAGAAAAATTATCTTGATGCAGTTTAAATACTGAATTGATTTTGTGTAACTAAGTCAACAAAGATTTTATCCTTAAAAATAAATTAGGTTTGATGTATGAAACTTAAAAGACTATTTTGTTAATGATCATATTTTCTGAATTCTAGGTACTATGTTTCAAATAAATTGTGTTTGTTTTTGTAAGCAAATATGCTTGAAAAATAAAAGTTAATTCGAGCAGTAAGCAAAAGAATATCCTAGTGTTACATGGTAGAGAGCAAGCAGATCCAGATAGACCCTGTGTGGGCTGTGGGGTCCATGGTACTTAACCAATGCTGTCAGCACATTTAGCCTCTGTAAGCCTGATTTTTCTCACTCTTAAAATGAGAATACCTATTCTACAGTTGGGAGATGATTGATGATGCATATAGTAGATCAGGCATGATAATAGCAGTGAAGGTGGACTGTAAGAATGGAGTATTAGGAGGAAAATCATCCTCTGCCCTATATTCTTTCTGATGGCCCTTGTCCCATAAGTATTTGACCCTTCAGATTCATAGCACTAGAAAAGTTATCAAATAATAATACACTGAGCACAGTGCATCACGTCTGTAATTCCTGTTCTTTGAGAAGCCCAGGTGGGCAGATCACTTGAAGCCAGGAGTTGTAGATTAGCTGAGGCAACATAGTGAGATGCCATCTCTACAAAAAATTTAAAAATGAGCCTGGTGTGGTAATGTGTACCTGTAGTCCCAGCCACTTGGGAGGCTGAGACAGGAGGATCACTTGAGCTTGTGAGTTTGAGGCTATAGTGAGCTGTCATCATGCCACTGCACTCCAGCCTGGATGACAGAGTGAAATTAAAAATAATAATAATGACAAAAACCTGAGGAACATCTTGTTTTATTACCAACCACTTTTTTAAAAAGATTTGCTAATACTCAAAGCTTTGCCAGAATTTTATGTCATTCAGAACTAAAGCAAATAAAATGTATTTCAGTATATACTATGAATATTTTAGTTGCATGTGTTTCACTGGAAAACCAGATTTTTAGAATTAGCAGTGATTATATATCTTTTATCTTCCATGTTTACAAAACTACTGGTAATTATTTAGAGTATGTTACATTAGTTAATAGCCCATCTGCTCATTTCAGAATATCTTTCTGAAAATAAGAGATATGTTGGAATTTCAATGTAACAGTGATTTGCAGTTGACATAGGGTTGCATCCTAGTTGTTAATGTGATATTGCTGCATTATCTGAATTAAAAGCTGAATCACTCTAAAATTCATGTCCTTCTCTTTCCAGATCATGTATCGGTTGGAGGACTTGGAGACAGCTTCTATGAATATTTGCTGAAGGCCTGGTTAATGTCTGGCAAGACAGATCTGGAAGCTAAGAAGATGTATTTTGATGCTGTTCAGGTAACTCAATATTTAAACCATCTTTGCCACTCAGCTGTAACTTACAACTTATATATTAATAAGGTTTCAGTGAATAAGTAGTATATTACATGAATGAGTTACAAAATATTTCCAGTTAGGTAGAGTTCAATATTTGCTAATATCGTCATAACAATAGTGATCATATTTGATGTTTATTTCTAATAGGGCACAAGTATTTGCATGGTTTAAACCTCAGTTAAGAGTCACATATCTGAAAAAGTCGTATTCTTTCCTAAATAAGAATTCTCTCCTTAGGACAATTTAAATTATGTGGGGGAAAATCCTGAATTTGTATTCTGACAATTGCCTAAGTTAAAATTGCCCAAGATGGCAGACAGTCCCAATGGATACCTCCATGTGAAGTAAACTTGTCCTCGGAGATATATGGATAGTATTCTAAGGAAATCCACACATAAAAATCTGAACAAACTCATATTTAAGAGAAGATCATTAATAGTATCAAAGATTCTTTACAATGGAGAAGTAAGAGGCAATAGTTGTGTTTTGAATTGCCTACCGTGTGCTAAGCAGTGTGTTAGGTAGCTCCTTTAAATGAAATGGTGGAGTTGGGTTTTTTTTTCCTCTCATAGTACTCAAGATATTACTCACCCAATTTTACAGATAAGGTTGCTGTATCCTCAGAGATATTACATGTCTAACCAAAATTAAGATTAAAATTTGTTGGTATCAATATCTGTTCCTTTTAATTCATCCACTGTGGATTTATTTGTAAGAATTTCCATTCTACATTTAAATCTTTGTTTACTAATTTGCAGGCAGTAAGTTAGTAAGGTTAAGTTAGAAACTACTTAAAGTCTTTAGGACGAGGCCTAAAGACTTTATACTCACTTAGTATAAAAGTGAACTAAGAAACACCTCCAGTTAAGCCTCAGTCAAAACTGAAAATAAATTAGAAAGTAAATAAAGTCAGGAAGAAAATCATTTTATCTAAAATACTTGAACTTCTACTCATTAGGAACAGAATTTTTTAGTGGAATCAGGTGCTTTCGTGATTGTTTTATGTGGTAACTCATATATTCTTTTAATATTAATTATCAAGGCTTCTCAAGTAATGTAAAATAGTGGCTCAGCTCTCAGAAAAGTTTTATTTTTCTTGACAGCTTAGAAGTTTTTTTTAATAATCAAAGTGTTGATTCATGGGGAAAAATGGAAATTTGTAGTCCCAGCAATGTAGCCATTGTAAAATTGGTCTTTCTTACAAAAGGTCTAGGCCTCATTTTGACATAGGCATACTTATTTATTTAAATATAAATGCAGCTTGCTTTGTTCTGGTTAACTACATTGATTATGAGGTTGGTTTCCTTTACAAGTCTTCACTACTTCACATGTAGGAACCAGAAGCACCTTAGTTAGAACATGGGCCTACATTTGGCACAACCTTTGTAAAGGCACATGATTAACATCAAAAGCAAATTACATATGATCCACATGGCCTCTTTTATATTTTTCCTCATTGCTATGAGGTTTCAGATTTTAACCTAGGGAATTCTTCTTTGTATTTTGTAGTTTCCATTCTGTCATCTTCTAATTACCATACTGGCAGACATTTTAATTAATCCTAAATTGCCCCTCTAAGGTCTTGATGTTCCAAGAAAGACAGCTTTAAAATATTATTTGAAATATTTTTCTCCTAGTTCCTAAAACCATACCCACACAACTTTTAGTATATTGGATTCAGACAAATCATTGACAGGAAAATCCATTAAGGACAAATAAAGTCAGAATGATTCTGGCTTATCTTAATAGTAAAAGCTAATTTTTAATTCATTGTATATTTTCAATTTAGAAAGCAAAGCTAGAACAACTAAATTTCTGTTTGGAGAAGTAGGAATGTCTTACATAGCAAAGTTTCTTTCTGCTAAGTTGTACTTTAGAAGATTATTGTTATCAAGGGGAGGATGCCATACATTATTGTTCTGGACACTTGATGACTGAAGATACCGTTACTCTGTTGTAGCTTCAGGTAGATTTTGGAAAGCATTTATCCCAGAGCAGTATGTTTTATTGATTATTTTAATAACAATATTTTGAGCTTTCAACTAGTTATCATAGCCCTATCTGGAGACGACAGTAGGAACTCACAGTGGTAAATGACACGTGGGCAGATGACTTGTCAGACATTTATGATTCCGAAGGCTTCATCAAACTAATTTTTTTAAATCAATTACAGAAGGATTAAATCACAAAATGTATAATACTCTTTTTTTCTAATCAATTATCTATAGCCTTGACACGGTTTTTTCAGATCCACTAAAGACTAATTTACATTTTCCCATGGCCACACAAAACAATTGCTTTAAAAGTCTTGGAATTTTATTGTAGTTTTTTTTGTTTTTTGTTTGTTTGTCTGTTTGTTTGTTTTTGTAAGGCAGAGTCTTGCTCTGTCGCCCAGGCTAGAGTACAGTGGCGCAATCTCGGCTCTGCAACCTCCACCTCCCAGATTCAAGCAATTATTCTGTCTCAGCCTCCCAAGCAGCTGGAACTACAGGCATGTGCCACCACGCCCAGCTAATTTTTGGATTTTTAATAGAGACAGGGTTTCACCATGTTAGCCAGATGGTCTCGATCTCCTGACCTTGTAATCCGCCCACCTTGGCCTCCCAAACTGCTGGGATTACAGGCATGAGAGCCACCTCACCTGGCCTCATTATAGTTTTTATTAAGAGGTAGCAACTTGGTCTGAATCATGCCAGAAATAATATCATACCTTATTTAGAATCCATAACAGGGTAATAATGTTTCTCTAATTCATGCTCAAAAGCTATTACTCTTGCCATGTAGAAAGAATAATTTCTTGGGTGATGAACAAGTATCTGCTTGAAAGACTTTATTGCAATTTGTGTTATGAGAAGTATAAATAGCTAAAATGTTCAGTTGCATAAAATAAGAATGAAATATTAATGTAATAACTAAACCATCAATAACATTAGCTTAACCACAGTTAATAAGCACAGTAATATGTTCATTTATTTCTTCCCATCTTGGTTTCATTTGTTTATTTCTAATAAAGGTAGGAAAGGTTTTAGCTTCCTATGTATTCATTTTCATTCATTCTTCCCTATCACAGGTTTTTTTCTGTGCCTACTATTCCCAAATGTGCTTCCTAAAAAATCCCTCTTTTTCGATAGCAGTGTGCAGGTATAGATGCAGTCATATCCTTTTTCCTTTTGTGAAGTAATTGTAGGGCAGCAATGAAAGCATTTTCTGTCAGAGTAATTGGAAATTAGCAATGCCAAACACACTTTATTTTTGCTTTTTAAAATATAAGGCGTGTTTTATTTCTCTGGCTAATTTAAGAGAATACCAACAGACCTGGGATAGAAATAAAAGATGTTGTATATATCATTTTTATAAATATTGTCATTTCCCCCAAATTTAAAGATTTTTAATTTTTAAAATATTAATGAATAATATTTATTCATTATATAGTAGCATGCTTTTTAATAGAATTACTAGGGAAGAACTTGATTCAAGTGTCACCACATTGGAGATATAAATGATAATTAGAAATGACTTTTATCAAGTGCCACTTGCAGTAGTGACTGCTTCATAAACAAAATCTGACAGAGTCCTCTCAGGAGATCCTGTTGTTCCCAATTATGGATTAGGATGCTGAGATTTAGGGATAGAGTAAGCAAATTGTAAACTCACACAAGTTACAGATAGTGTCAGGGCTAGAATTAGAAGCCAAGTCTTCTGGCCCCAGAACACCTCCTCTTTGCCACTCTATTTTGTTTTCGCCTCAAGGCTAAGGCAGTGAAAGGAAGAGTTCTGCCACCAGCCTGGATCCCCTGCACAAATATGCTGTGTTCCCCATCCACCTTAGGGCCTGGGCTTTGTGTTACTTCACCACTTGTGGAAATGAAAATGTACCAAATCAACTATTACCACTGCACCAGTGACCTGTTTTGGGAAAGGGGAAAGTTTTCTGAATATGAGGAATACGAGTGTTTGGTCACAGAACCTAGCAAAACCAACTGTGCTGGCCCAGCAGTGTTAGTTCTGACTAACCAAACTAATAAGGCATAAACTAGAGGAGGAAGACAGAAAGCAATAGCGTATAATTTCAGGTTGAATGGATTTGTAACACCAAACTCAGATTGTGAGTTATGTTTTATTCTCTTTTTTTTAATGGTTGAGGATATTTTTAGTATAAATTTAAAGAGATTACAAAATATTAAAAGTAAGTGTTTTCTCCAGGCCATTGAGACTCATTTGATCCGCAAGTCTAGCAGTGGACTAACTTACATCGCAGAGTGGAAAGGGGGCCTCCTGGAGCACAAGATGGGCCACCTGACCTGCTTTGCAGGAGGCATGTTTGCACTCGGGGCTGATGGAGCTCCTGAAGGCCTGGCCCAACACTACCTTGAACTCGGCGCTGAAATTGCCCGTACCTGTCATGAATCATATAATAGAACATGTGAGTACCTGGTATTCTTCATTTATAGTCTATTCCCACATGCTTTGATTTCATGCAGTTTTGTCATTGCTGCCATCAAAAGAATATCCACTCTGCCTATGAAACTTAATTATCATGATTAATGATGGAACCAATCCATCACAGATACTGAGGGATGACTATACTTTGTAGTTTCATTTAAGCTATGTTTTTATTTTAAAAGGCAATGCTTTTCTACCTAAAAAATATTTACCCTGAGTTTGCCAAGAAACAAAAATCCAGGCAATAAAGGGTTAAAGCCAGCCTAATTTACTGACTTCTGCTTTTGCCAATAACATCAGGCAAGGGTCTCTATCCCCCTGCATAGAGAAACCACATTTTGTAAACCATTATTAATCTTCTCCACATCCCCCATGAAATAGATCATGAATCCCACTCTGTTCTTATAAAATAGGAATTTGAAACACAAAGTATAAATAACTGGCCTTTTGTAACAAAATTACTTAGGATTGTCAATCACTAAGTTTTTGCCTAACTCAAATAATATTTCATGGTGCCTTGAACCTGCCTGGTGGGTGCTCAGTAAATGGGGGTTAAATGGAAAAAAAAATTGTGCTGTATCCTAAAAGGGACTCTTTTAGATGAGTTTTACAATTTTTAAAGTATATGAATATTATATAGTACATGGAGTTTATAACTCTTTTTTAAAATGACTATTTTGACATCTCTCAGTGTTGTTAAAGTACAAACCCTTGTATCCCTGAGTTCCACAACCACAGATCAGAAATGTTCCCCCAAAATGGATGGTTCTGTCTGTACTAAACATGTATAGACTTTTTGTTCTTGTCTTTATTCCCTAAACAGTACAGTATAACACCTAGTTACATAACATTTACACTGTATTCAGGATTATAAGTAAACTCGAGATGATTTAAAGTTTATGGGAGGATGTACCTAGGTTGTATGCAAATACTATGCCATTTTATATAAGGGACTCAAGGATCCATGGATTTTGTTATCATCAGAGGGTCCTGAACCAATCCCTCATAGATACTAAGGGATGACTATACTTTCTAGTTTCATTTATGTTATAGACTCTAAGCACTGTCCAGGACAATAACCCTTATTCACTCATCCCATGTCCTTTAGTTATGAAGCTGGGACCAGAAGCTTTCAGATTTGATGGTGGTGTTGAAGCCATTGCTACAAGACAAAATGAAAAATACTACATCTTGCGGCCTGAAGTTATAGAGACTTACATGTATATGTGGAGACTGACTCATGATCCAAAGTACAGGAAATGGGCGTGGGAAGCCGTAGAGGTGATGTTTTAATTTGCATGTTTCTTATAGATAAATGTCGTAGTAAAAAATGTTCAGCGATACCTATAAATCTAGCTTACCAACTTTTATATAATTTTTAAAGCTTCGACCAGGATTTTTTCTACCAAGAACTGTGTAATTTCATTGAAGTCATTTTATATTCCTGGCCTCAGCTTATGTAACATTGATACAGATATACCTACTGATAGACTTAGATATTGAAGGAGAAAACTAGAAAGGCATAGTCTAAAATTAAGTTCCCATGAATACAAAAATGATGATCTCTTAATCCCACCTAAGCGTTATTGGCAGCTCTTGGATATTCACCTCTGTTTCAATAAACCACTATGTGTTTTTTTCTGTCTATGGGCTTTGAAATACTAGTATATGCTTTTACTTAGAGTAAATAGCTACTTAGATCTAACTTTTAGAAAGCACTTACAGAAGAATTACTTTGTAGTATACTCCTTCGCTAGTTTCAGGTTTCCTTGAGTATCTTTAAGCTTTCCATGTGCCCAGTGTTTTGTTTTAATTGTCTTTCACCTCTTGGGTCTCTTCCAGTCGAGGATGGTATGTCTCCTTCCTAAACTAATCTAGTGAATGCTTTGTGTGCCGAATGCCTGAGGAGGCGCCCTGCAGGATATGCATCTAACAATGTCTGTCTAATTGTAAGAGTTATTATTCCGCAAGGAGTGGAAGGGAATTCAGGGGATAAGAACAAGTCAGTGCTTTAATTACACTCTCATTCTCTAGCACTCTTTGTTAGAAAGTTAGCTGTCTTTAAAAACTGTCCATAAGGAATGACTTATCTCAGGAAATCTAAAATGAATATTGCCTTTGGTAAAATTTAACTAATAATATCTTAGGAAGCCGTTGGTGAATCTTGCTTATTATCCTCTTCATTTAATATGTGTCTTATCATTAATCATCAGTCATTTTAAATAACAGCAATTCTCTAGGCCTCTTTGAGGGGGGTGCCGTTTTATTACATTTAATCAGTAGTCATTGTAATTTCTTTTCATTTCTGGTTTTTTTCTCTGGAAAAAAATGTTAAAATTGAGGCTTTTCTAAGCTTTGGTGATAGGGAATTGTTTTGATCTTCAGTTGGCCAGCAAATGAATTAAGTATCAGTTTAAGTTGAGAATATCAGGAATAATGTATCTTTCAAATCTAAAACACTGTAATTATGTAAGAAGCATCATCATTTTATATACCACTAAGGAAAATAACCAATAACATTATGACATCCATTTTATAGATGTTAGAATGTTCAAAATGTATGGCAGAGAAGGGATCAAAAATAGAAAGTAAGCAAATCCATATTGCTAGGAAGGCAGGATGCTTTGGTTTGCTTTGTTCTTCGGGGGGATTGGTTGTTTATGGGATTATAAGGTTGGTTTATGTGTTATGATTTTTATTTTTTGTCAACTCTTTGACCTAATATATGACTTGAAATCATTTCCCTGTGTCACAACAATGAGGTCTCCATTTTGGGGGTGCCCCCAGTAACCTCTGCTAGACCCTGAACTATAGTGGTGAGCAAGGAGTGCTGTAGGATCTTGCATTTTTTAAACCACAAAAACCCAGGACTTAGAAGGCATGGCTGCACTTTTCTCCCACTGTGTTACGCCCCCATGGCCTCCTGTGTTTCAGCAGCAGCCCCACATATGCTGGCACCTGCAGCACCTCCAGCACGTGGCTGTTCTGATGCATACTTGAGACCACAGCTGGAAACCATGTCAGGAAAAGAAGGTGGAAGAGCTTTTCCCTAACCAGCTGGCTGTGGTCTAGGAAGTGCTGGGGAGTTAATGGTTTTCAACCAAGGAAGTGTTGGAGTTGATGGATAACAATCCCAGTCTTCTTTCTTTCAAGAGTCATTCTGGAATACATGCTACATGGTTCTTACAGGAGTGAGCCTCGTTGCACACAGTTGAAATTTAATATAATTCATTGGCTCTTCTGTCCCTGTTTTACTCTTCCCGCTTGCCCACTTCCTGATGTCACCTCCCTGATAGACTTTCTGCATCCCGCGTCCAACCCCAGTCTTATGCTTTATTTTTAAGGGAACCCAAACTGAAACAGGGGGTCTTAAAAATCACCTCATCCAGCTTTATACTTAAAGACAAGACTCCCCTCCATATCTTTGCAAGATAGTTCTTCCTCATCAATGCAAGGACTTCACAGCAAAGGGAGATGTATCACCTAATAAAGTAATTCATTTCAATTTTTAATGGTTGAAGGTGTTAGAAAGTTATTTATTTTGAAGCCACAATTTACAATGTTCTGTGCTCTGGGGGCACGAGAGGAAAACATCTCCCATCTACATTTCAGCTCCTCAATTATCTGAAGACAGCACGTTCTGCCAGCTCCTCCTTTCCTCGTCCATCATTTCCTTTGATTTTCTTTTCCTGGCATGGTTTCCAGCTGTGGTCTTTTAGGACTGAGCAGTATGTCTCAAAAACCTCTCTTCCTGTCTTTGCAGTGTGATTTTTCACAGCTTATGGTCCAACTTGTTCTTTTAGTAGATTTATATTTAAATTTTTCAAAAATAAAACTGTTTTTTTAAAACAACAACAAACTGGCTTGTATTGAAATTATTTTCAGTGTTGGCTTCTCCATTAGCTGCTGTTGAGTCACATCTTCTTTGCACTGTGCTTTGTTTCACCCATACTTTCAGTTTGTAAAGTTCTTGTAAGCCATCTTCCTATCTTCTAACAAAAATCACTCCCTTCCCAGCCTTCTTTCACTGATACACTTGAGAAACCTGCTTTCGATGTCTTAATTAAATTTCTAATAATAATGTCAAATAAGATATGAAAAGGTATATAATCCAGCAGTACAACACTAGAGAGTTCTTTTGTGGGTTAACAGCACTCCATTAATCACTGGTGTTCAAGCACTTGTGAGTCTGCCTGACAGAAACAACATTTAACTGATATTTCTTTTCCTTTTTCTCAAAAATGTCATGAAGACCAGGCATGTCTTGGTCTTCAAGCCTGTAATACCAACACTTTGGGAAGCAGAGGTGGGAGGATGGTTTGAGGGTAGGAGTTTGAGATCAGCCTGGGCAACAAAATTTAAAAATTAGCCGGTCATGGTGGCACACTTTATTAGTCCCTACCTACTCAGAAGGCTGAGGAGGGAGGACCACTTGAGCCCAGGAGTTCAAGGTTACGTCGACCTAAGATTGCACCACTGCATCCCAGCCTGAACAATAGAGCGAGACTCTCTCGAAAATTTAAAAAAAAAAAAAAAATGGCCGGGCGCGGTGGCTCAAGCCTGTAATCCCAGCACTTTGGGAGGCCGAGGCGGGTGGATCACGAGGTCGAGAGATCGAGACCATCCTGGTCAACATGGTGAAACCCCGTCTCTACTAAAAATACAAAAAACTAGCTGGACATGGTGGCGCATGCCTGTAATCCCAGCTACTTAGGAGGCTGAGGCAGGAGAATTGCCTGAACCCAGGAGGCGGAGGTTGCGGTGAGCCGAGATCGCGCCATTGCACTCCAGCCTGGGTAACAAGAGCAAAACTCCGTCTCAAAAAAAAAAAAAAAAAAAAAAAAAAAAAGAGAAACTGACAAATTCCTTCCAATTAAACATCTGATAACTTACAGTATGAGCTTTATCACAATATTAATTGTATGTATATATTAACATAGGTTATATGATGTCTCCACTGATCTATGGTAAAGGATAAAGCCTTACATAGGGATTTGGGATTTTTTTTGGCTTTAGGTGTTTTTTTGGTAGTTTCAGGTTTTGGGGTTTTGTTTTTCTGCACAGACATTTTTGTTTGGTCTTCTAACCTTTTCCACTCAGACATTTCAACTCTCAGAAAGTGACTTGTCTTCCTCCTTCCTCCTCCTGCCTCCTCAGGCTTCATCCTGTTTCCAGTCTCTCTGATTTTTTCAAGGTGTCTGGTTCCCTGTGTTCTACCCTTGAGTTCAGACCACAGTCAAGTAGACAGCCTTACACTCCATGGATCAGCCGTTTATATATGTGGTAGACAAGAGAATGCTCTTCTGTCCTTACAGTAGTGCTTTCTGAGTTATGATTTAACTCATGATGCTCACTGTTTTCTTACCTACCTCCCACTCCAAGTATAAAGCATAATCACTGGAGGGTCAGGTTTGTCTTCATCCTTTGTTTAGAGCTCAAGTCAACTGTAAGCATTCTCATACACTGTTCTCTGCTATTAGCACATCCCAGTCAGTTAGGATCACTAATAATAGAAGCATTTACTCAAAACCAAGGTGTTCCCTATGCCTAGAGGCTGAGAGTCCCAAGAACAGATTGTAGTACAGTGATGATCTGGTTAGACTTTGCCATTCAAACACGTGACAACTTCCACTGTTGAGATGCTGGTAGACTCAGGCTGTTATAAGGGTCCAGGAAAGCTACTTGTCCCAAGCTTCACATTCCTGAGGTCTTAAAATCTAGGGGAAAGGGGAGGTTCTTTGGTGTTTTTCCTTTTTAACAAAAAAAAAAAATTTAATTTACCAAAAGCTTCAAAAACTGAAAGTGGCTGACCCTCTCTAAACCTCCAAAAGCCCTTATTACTGTCTAAGTGTTTCCTCCTCTTGTTTTATCCTCATGTACAACCCCATGTTGAGAAGAAAGATGCTGCCTGGGACATGGAGCTTCTGGGGCCACTGATAAGGGGGTCTCCAGCTGGAACTTGGCCCACCACTCAAAATTTTTGACTGTGTTCTTGAATACTGTAGTTTACCCCAAGGGGACTTGTGGGGAACAAGAATGAGAGGGTGAACTAGAAAGAAAGATGATGGGCATTGTCCGCCCCAAAAGCAATTCCTCCTGTTTAACAAAATAAGGAGCTAAGAGCAGTTTCCATGGGGAGGAGGAGTGACTATTTGTCATGGCTGGCCTTCTCATTATGAAATCACCAAAAACCTCAAGGGAACAACTAAGAAAAGGTTTTTGGATTAAAATCTATTTAAAGAAATTTCTGGAAATGGGGTTTCCCATAAAAACCTTGCCCATTTTTTCTAAATTCTGATTTTTTTTTCCCTTTTTTAGCAAATAATTTTTGGCTCACTCTATCTGGTATTGACTTTTTATCAAAAAAAAGGAAGAAGGAAAAATAATAGGGCTTTAAAGTTTCTTTCTTCACGCTCATCCTCCATTTGACACAGTCTGGAACTTAGAATTTAATTGAAGCATCTGTTTTTAAGTTGGTTGTTCTTATTTTCTTGGGGACTTTTTTGAAGTATGAAATCACGAGGCATTTTCTTTATTTTCTTTATTCATGTGGCCTGCTGGTCAGATTTTCTTTAACCAGGTAATTAAATGTTTCTCCTCACAGTCCCTGCTCTCTCCCTTCTGTCCTCCAGCCCTGATGTGAAAAATCAATCACCTCATTATCGGTATCTGCAGATGGGAGCTGAGCTCTCAGTGCAACATCTCTGCTCTTGAGAATCCATGGCTGGCATTTGCTTTCCCTTGCCTCTCTTCTGAGCTCTACATTCTTAGAGCCTTGTTTTCCTCCAAAATCCTTTCTAGCCAGAGAAGATTTTTCTCAACTAATACGGCAAAATCTATGCCTTCCATCTTTTTGGTAGTTGGATTAAATGGAAGAAAAACGGGGTACAATTATACATGTAAAAGAAAAAGAGGATGGGATTATGATTCATAGGAGAAAATTTAAAAATAAATGAAAAAATGACATGAGAAACTAAGTAAGTTTCTCTTGTTTATATTTTCTTTGTTTCACTATAAAATATCTTAGGGTTTTAGTCTTAAGCTTTGTTATTTTTGTCTAGAGTCAATAAATTAGAACCAGATTGCAGATGGCAATTTTCGTACAATGGAAATTTTTATTTGACCATATAATTAATAGGATTAGTAGGATGTGATGAGCAGAAAATAACTTTCCTAGAGATAAATATGCCTGGTAACTAGCAGAGCAGCAAATGTAATTTCAAAATATAAACAGCACAAAAAACCAGCTCAAGATGAATTAAAGACTTAAACATAAGACCTGAAACCATAAAACTCCTAGGAGAAAACAGTGGGGAAAAAGCTCCTTGACATTGAGTTTGGCAATGATTTTTTGGATTTGACCCCAAAACACAGGCAACAAAAGCAAACAAACACATGAAACTACATCAAACTAAAAAGTTCCCTACAGCAAAGAAAACAACTAAACAAATGGTGACAAAAATATATGTAAACCATGTATCTGTAAGGCATTAATATCCAAAATATATAAGGAACTTACAATTCAGTAGCAGAAAAACAACCTAATTTTAAAATGGGCAAAGGCTCTGAAGAGACATTTTTCCAAAGAAGACATATAGATGGCTAAAAGTGAAAAGATGCTTAACATCACAAATCATCAGGGAACTGTAAATCAGAACCACAGTGAGATATCACCTCACACCTGTAAAATGGCTGTTATCAAAAATTCAAGAGATAATCAGTATTGGTGAGGATGCAGAATAAAGGGAATCTTTGTATACTCTTGGTGGCAATGAAAATTGATGAGCCATTATAGAAAACAGTATGGAGGTTTCTCAAAAAATTAAAAATAGAGCTACCATGTGATCCAGCAATCCTAATTCTTGAAGTATATCCACAGAAGATGAAATCAGCATCTCCAAGAGCAATGTGTCCTTCTGTGTTCATCGCAGCATGATTTATAATAGCCAACATACAGAAACAACCTAAGTGTCCATCAGTGGACGAACAGAAATGTGGCATATGTACATGAGGAAATATTATTCAGCCTTAAAAAAGAAGGAACTCCTGCCATTTGTTACAACATGGATGAACTTGGAGGACATTATGCTAAGTGAAATAAGCCAGACACAAAGACAAACACTGTATGATCTCACTTATATGTGGAATCTTTTTTAAAAAGTTGGACTTATAGAAGCAAAGAGTAGAATGGTGGTTACTAGGGACTTGGAGATGGAGAAAAGGAGAAATAATTGGTCAAAGGGTATGAATTTTCACTTAATATAAGATGAGTGAGTTCTGGAGACTTAATGTATAGCATGGTGACTACAGTTAGTAATAATATACGGATAAATCTCAAGGGTTCTCAGCACACATATGAAAGTATTTAAGATGTGAGGTGATGGATATGTTGATTAGCTTGATTCATTTCACAGTGTTTACATATGTATATCAGAACATCACGTTGTATACCTTACAGTACATACAATTTTTATTTGTCATATGTTGATAAAGCTGCAAAAAAGTTAAAGAAAAATAAAAACAAATAAAGAAAGTGGGCTCTGGAAAGGGAAAAGAAAACAAAAACAGCCAACTTAGTGGTAACCAACAAAAATGGAAGGCAGATTGGTTTAGGTTGTTACCTAAATGTTCGTCCTCACACTGCCTAACCCATCTCTTTTCCAAATATTCATTAAGTTCAGACAACTACAGAAATATAGGATCATTTCTCTCTAGAGAGTTGTCAGTGGGGTCATCCCATCTTCTTCCATACTAGACCAAAGACATGTTTTTTAGGAATAGATCCCAGCCACATATCTCTCGCTGTCTTTCATTTTCTTCTTTTAGCTCTGTTACCAATATCACTGATTAGTACCCTACAATCAATTTTCAAAAAATCAGATATTCTGATTATAGTAGTATTCTAATTTTGCTCCAGTATAGTTTCTCAGCCAGTGGTTTATGATCCGAGTCAACATTAGCAATCTCTCTAAACTAGGGATCAGCAAACTCTTTCTGTTAAGAGCGAGGCAATGTCAGGCTTGGGGGCCATCCAAACAGTCTCTGTTGCATCTACTTAGCTCTGTCATTGTAGTACAAAAACAGCCACAGACAGTATTTAAACAATATGGCTGTGGTTTAATAAAAGTTTATTTACAAAAATAAACACTAGACTGCATTTAGCCTACAGTCCATACTTTGCTAAACCCTGCTCTAGACCATAGGAGGAAATGGTAAAACTCAGTGAAAAATTGTTCCAAAATTAAAGGTAGAAGTGTTTCAAGTTAGGTGTTAGTGTTTCAAATAGTCCATGTGTTCTATGACTTCATTTTTAATTTAAATTTAGTTTATGATTTTAAATTTTTTCCTAAAATTCTAACAAACTTTCATTTAATTTGAATCCAATTTTTAAAAAATAAATTTTGGCTGGGCACAATGGCTCATGCCTGTAATCCCAGTTCTTTGGGAGGTGGAGGCAGGCAGATCACTTGAGCCCAGGAATTTGAGACCAGCATGGGCAACGTGGCAAAAGCCCATCTCTACAAAATTTAGCTGGGTGGGGTGGCACATGCCTGTTGTCCTGGCTACTTGGGAGGCTAAGGCAGAGAATCACCTGAGCCCAAGAGGTAGAGACTACAGTGAGCCATGATGTTGCCACTGTACTCCACCCAGGCAACAGAGTGAGACCCTGTCTCAAAAAAATAAAAATAAGTTTTATCTGAACTTGGCAACCTAATAATAAAAATTAGTGACAATCAGTTTACTAAATTATGACCATTTTTCCCCCCCTTTGTAATTTAGGCCTTGGAAAGCCATTGCAGAGTGAACGGAGGCTATTCAGGCCTAAGGGATGTTTACCTTCTTCATGAGAGTTATGATGATGTGCAGCAGAGTTTCTTCTTGGCAGAGACACTGAAGTAGGTGAAAATTATTCTAAAACCATGTGGCTAAGGTACTTGGACAGATCTTCGTAGACGTCTTTATCATGAACACGTTCAAGTAGTGTCAAATATGACTGACTGAGAATATCAGGCATGGCTATAATTGCAGGCGTATTCTCAGTAACTAGGTTCAGTGACTTGGTAGCACTAACACCAAAGCACTTGAGTAGCTTCTTTACCCCATGTTAATGAGTGTATCCCCTCAGGGTTTTGATATATTTGACTCTCGTCCATGTTTCTCAGTAAGATAAATGGAGACATTGATGTGGTTTTGCTGTGTGTTTGTGGTTTCACTGCCTGCCTAGTCTCTTGGGCCTCATATGCTTATGTTTCTCTCACCAGGTATTTGTACCTAATATTTTCTGATGATGATCTTCTTCCACTGGAGCATTGGATCTTCAATACCGAGGCACATCTTCTCCCTATCCTCCCTACAGATAAAAAGGAAGTTGAACTCAAAGAGGAATAAAACGACATCTTATATTTTATTCCGCTCCATTCCCTTCACTGCATACCTTAATAATTCCTTTTCTGGTAATCAGGCACGTGACGAACTTTTATTAATAGGTCTGTGACTATTCTAAGGTCTTAAATTGTTTTGCAGTCTTTTATGTTTATTATCATAAGTATAGATGGACCTAAATTCCTTATCATATCCTTTATTATTCAGCCAGTGTATCCACCAATTTTTTTATGTTTTTAAGTAACCTATTATCTCTGAAGTTCATGAAGCTGTAATACCATTTTTATTAAACTGAATAGAATGGTATAGCAATGACCTCTTAATTACAATTTGATTTGACTGCAAAACTTTTTCCTCCTCTATGAGGAGATGATGTCTGCTTTAAGCTGTAATGTTTTGCCATGTTGCAAAAAGCCATAATAATAAATTAAGTATTAAAAAAGCTTTTTCCTTTTCAACTTCATGTTAATCTGGTTTGCCTATCCACCAGAGACAGATCTTCTAACTGTGACAGCCTTCTTATGCAGGTCTATCATTATTTGATAGAATGTCTTCTAAAATACTTCACTCACATTGTAATTCAAATTAGAAAGTCATTCCGAAAGGACCATCTCATGTTGACCTCATTTCATTGGAACTGCAGTGTATTTGTGTTGGTTAATTATATTAGCATTTTCTATTTTGTAAATGTGTTCTTTAATTTTACTTGAAATGCCCTATGTCATTTCTGGATTATGTACTGGTTAATTTCTTCCATTCCCTACTACACAGAGAGGTGAGCTCTCAAATTTTGCAGACCTCTGCTATCACTGAATTACATTTTTCTAAAGAAAATAGTGTAACTTAATGGATTCGCTTTTGGGTTTAACTGAATATATGACGAAATTGGGTCTCTCTGAAGAGAGGGTATTTCATATGGCTTTTGGTTCATTTGTTTGTATTTCATCTTCATTTTTTTTTCTTGAGAAAATAAAGCATTCTATTTGGTTCAGATTTCTCAGATTTGAAAAAGGCTCTATCTCAAATGTAGTAATTATAGAACAACTAAAATTTCATTTCAGTTTGTGAAAGCAGGATTTGATTCTGAAAGAAGCTTTGCCAATCTTTATTAATTCATGATCAATCAAGGAAAACCTAATAAATTTTTAGGCCAAATAAGAATATAGCACATTTAGTATGGTTATATTCAACATAGAGATCACAACCTAGAAGAAATATAAAGAAATGGCCACTCCCAATCCCCCACAGTCCTGGAGTAGATCAAAATCAATATAAAATTCTTTTAAGCATTAAGTTTTGAAGTAGGAATGATTTTCTCAAAAATAGATTTGGTGATACCTTCTGTTTATTTACATTGGCTCACTATATATACATATATATTTATGTAGATATAGCTATTTCCATGAAAGGGCTAATATGATGCGTATACTGAAGTGCAGAGACTTTGACCATGTGAATTTTCAGCCTACAATGGTCAGAAAGATCAGTGCAACCGCGTGGATTAGGCTGAAGCATATGAAATTGCTGCATTTTTAGTTTGAAAACTGTCAGCAATTTCATATGGTTCTAGCTAGTATTATTGAAGACAATTGTTTTCTTAGATATCAATAGACTTCATAGTTTTAGTTATTTTAGGTTTTGAAAGTGTTTTAAAAGATTTCCTTTAATTTACAGGACTGTCTTTGTGACTTCTTTCTGTTTTTCAACATCATACATTGGTATCTGTCAAAGAATAAATTAGTAAAATTAGTATATGTAAGAGTCTTTAGTACATCATTATTTCCATGCTAATGTGTCTCTGTGATCCAGAATAACTTCTCCCACTCATATCTTCAGTTCACCTAATGAAATGAATGGATAGCAAAAGCCCTTGGTTCCCAAGACTTCAAGGCAAAATACTAAGACTTATTGCCAAAATTGGGCCACATGTATTAAGATTATAATGTTTGCATAAATGTCCTTGAACTTGCAATTTAAATTAACTCATTTTTTCTATTTGATTTGAAAGAACACAAAGCTGATAAGTATTTCTGCAGCAGATAGAGTATTAAAATCAGGTTGTATGTACACATTGCGCTGTAAGGTACCTTGGTATCCTGGTGTGAATAGACAAGAAGCTGTGCTATATGTTGCCCTCTCAATGGCAACAATGAAACTTTTTCAATTCTAGAACTTGGATTTTTTTTTAACAAAAGTCCCAAAACACCAAAAATGTAAACAAGATAAGAGATTAATATTATAGTGATATAATTTAATTAAAATTATATTTTAGGTTAATTTTAACAACTGAATCTAAGTAGAAACTTATTTTCAACAAAATTGTGCAGTTAAATTTATATATATATTCACATACTGAAAGATGACCAGTAAAAATAGCACTTAATTTTGTGTTTATGCAATATATCTTGATATACTTTGTGCAATTAATATTACACATGTAAGTTGTATGTCAGTTTACAGAAATCAATGACTTGTCATAACGTTTTCATGATCTATACATTTTGTACATTATTTCTGATTTGTACATAAATCCATTCTGTCATTTTCAACTTTATATATAAATCTCCAATGTTACGGGAAACATAATAGATTGACACATAATTTTTAAAAATTATATTTGTAAAATTTCTCTATTGTGAATAAAGTCTTTGAATATATCTCCTCATTTGTTATATTTTTCTCCTTTTTAGTAGGCTTCTGTATATTTAAGGGGTGAGTGCATTCAGTTCCAAATAGAAATATTAGATCCTAGCAGCAATTCCATACCACACCTTGACAAGGATCTTGACAAGGAAACATTTCCCATTAAAAACTTTTGCATTGCCCATAATTTTGCATATACAGTATTTGGGTAATAAAATAACCATTATTAAGGATCTAATATGTGTTCAACACCAGGACACAGAGGCTAGAAGTTTTGATGAAAGAAATAGCACAAAGTATGATCGTTGCTCATAAATTTGCAATGCAGTTAAAATTAGACTAACCCCTCCCTACCCCTCAAAACAAGACAAAAATAGCATTTAGTTGTGTTAAATTACAAGCTAAATTCTATAGAAGTTCATGAAAACAGGAAGTCCATAGGATTTGAGTGGCCTAAGAGGCTTAATAGAAAAAAGAGAACTTAGCTATAGATCCTCCAAAATTTTTGAAAAAGCCTGGGCTCCAAATTCTTCAAATTTATACTGTATTTTCTTAGAATGCTTCACATATTTTGGTTACTGTTGCCATGGCCTGGAACTCTTTATTTTTATAGCTCATTCTTCACTTTATCAGGTCTCTGCATAATTGCCACCTTAAAATGACTTCTTTGACCAATCAGTATAAAATTCTCTCCACCTCTTGTCCCCTACCGTATTTTACTTTCTACTTAGCATTTGTTATAAATTTATGTCTTTCTAATCCGTTAATATTAAACCCCAGGAGAATAGACACTTTAATTGGCATTTCCCCCCCTCCCCATTTTTCTATGTCTAATGTTGAGAGCAACATCTAGCACTTGATATAGTACACAATTGAGTGAAAAAGTGCATGAGTTAGGAAACTCTATCTTATATTCATAGTCTTTGCTACAACTATTTGCAAATGTCTTTTAATAAGCAGTAATTTTTTTTTTTTTTTTGAGATGGAGTCTTGCTCTGTCACCAGGATGGAGTGCAGTAGCATGATCTCAACTCACTGCAATCTCCACCTCCTGGGTTCAAGTGATTCTCCTGCCTCAGCCTCCCAAGTAGCTGGGACTACAGGCATGCACCACCACGCCCAGCTAATTTTGTATTTTTAGTAAAGACAGGGTTTCACCATGTTGGCCAGGATGGTCTCAATCTCCTGACCTCGTGATCCGCCCACCTCAGCTTCCCAAAGTACTGTGATTACAGGCATGAGCCACCACACCTGGCCTATCGGTACACTTTAAAAAAAAAATATTGAAGTACATGTTTGTGACTAGAATCAATTCTTAATCAACAGGTTATTTTTAAACTACTTACATCATGTAAAATAAAAAAGGAAGGCATGACTCCTCCAATAGAGTTTTTTCAGTATTCAACAGCCCATTATCGTTTTATGTGACTTAATATCACAGTCCCTGCCTTCTATGTTAAAAAGCAAAAAAATGATTACAACAGCACCAAGCAAAGAAATTAAAATTATCACCTAACAAAGAGTTAGTCAAATGGGAACCTTCTGAATTAAATTATTGGTAACACAAACAATGTTGGTTGTGTTTATGTTGTTGGTGACAGAATTATTAAAATTTCTTCTAAGCATGATTTTTATGTCTACTAATCAGCTATCAACACAGAGATGGCAACTTGGCAACCAATCCATCTAATGACTGACAATGATATGTAGATACTTGCTTAAAAAGTTTTTCAAAGTTACAAGAGTATGTATATAAGTATACATATAAGTATATAAGTATGGAGCTTATATATCTAATTGCCATCCCAGGCTCCCTACCTTGTGGCTGAAGAGTGAGGGCAGGGAGGGGAATCTTACCTAACTTTTTAACTCATTTTATAGCCTGAAGGCTGCTTTCTATTTTTTCCAGGCTCATTCCATCCTCCACTCTAGCCAATACATTAGTCAGTTTTTTTTGTGTCTTTGTTTTTTTGTTGTTGTTGTTTGTTTTGTTTTGAGACGGAGTTTCGCTCTTGTTACCCAGGCTGGAGTGCAATGGCGCGATCTCGGCTCACCGCAACCTCCGCTTCCTGGGCTCAGGCAATTCTCCTGCCTCAGCCTCCTGAGTAGCTGGGATTACAGGCACGCGCCACCATGCCCAGCTAATTTTTTGTATTTTTAGTAGAGATAGGGTTTCACTGTGTTGACCAGGATGGTCTCGATCTCTTGACCTTGTGATCCACCCGCCTCGGCCTTCCAAAGTGCTGGGATTACAGGCTTGAGCCACCGCACCTGGCGAGTGACAGTTTTTAAGAAATATTTGCCAGGCATCAGATACACATTTAAAGTATTGGAACTACAGGGGAATCTAGACAGCATTTAATCCAACTCTCATTTTAAATATGAGGAAATGGGGATTTCCCCAACAGGAACTGTTTTCCTATCCTTCCTCTGTGCTGCCAGATGTGGGAATATGGTAGGATTTCATGCTAATTCTGAAAATACAAAAGAATTAGCCAGGCATGGTGGCACATGCCTGTAATCCCAGTTACTCTGGAGGCTGAGACAGGAAAATCACTTGAGCTCAGGAGACAGAGGTTGCAGTAAGCCAAGATCGCACTACTGCACTCCAGCCTGAGTGACAGAACCAGACTCCACCTCAAAAAAAAAAAAAAAAAAAAAAAAAAAAAAGCTTTGTATGAGAGCATATTTCCAACCAGCCACTCCAAAATAAAGGTATAAATTAAGAGTAAACCCTTAGAAATTGGTCTACTGCTGTGTTTCTTTCTCCAGATGTGGGCTACAGTTTACCTAATTCAAATCTTGGGTAAGGCTTAAAATGCAGATTTCAAAGCCTTCCCCCAAATTTAACAAATCGAAATTGTGATGGGGCCCTGGAATGTCCATGTTCAGTCCTTTGTGTTATTCCTACACACACTAAAGTTGAAAACAACAATTTTAAATTAAAGGTTGATGGAAATCCCAAGACTATCAGAACAATTAATGAGTTAAGTAGCAAGTCATGACAAGAATATGTACCTTTTTCTGTGTTTTTGTCTCTACCTCGTTTTAAATACAACTTGATGTAACTTTGGTCACTTTGAAAACATAAATTCTTCCTTTTTTACAAAAGCAGTAGTGAGCAATAAGCCATACACCTAAATCTTTTAGAAACATATTCACAGCAGATTCTTAAACGACATTCTTTAATATTAGGAGAAGTCTCAAAAATATTAACTTCAATCATTTTTGTTTTTATTCAGCGATTGTTTTATTTGCTTTCTTCTCCCAATAACTCCATTTTTAAGTCATTTTTCAAATTGTTTCTACTGTTCTTATTGATTTTAACATGACTGTCACTTGCACAGACTACATGGAATTTCTAGTTTGGCTATATGTCATGTAAATGTATAAAATGTTCTTGGAAATAACCTCTGAAAAATACCTTCATTTCCCCCGCCCACATTTTTACATTCATTGCTATGCTAATTGTCAAATATTTGTTGGCTTGCCATTATTATGATCACTTTGAGTCCCCTTAAAACATGCTATTACTTACAGAATAAATTAACTTAAATGTGTATCACAGATCCATTTAATTCCCCAGTGAATGAAAATTACCATGAAACATTAGAAAATAGTGATAGATGTATAGTTTTTATAAACTTTTACACCTACTGGAATATTTTGGCCTTAGGCTATGAGCACTTACTAATTCATAATTCTGCCAACAGGGCCATAAAATGTACTGCTTTTCAAATAGTGTTTTCCAAAATGACTGGCACCTGAGAGTTTTATTTTTTGATTTTTTATTTCGTTTTGCTTTTTGTTTTGTTTTGTTTTGTTTTGTTTTGTTTAACTCTCCTAGGAGAAACGAGTGAATGATCACAATTCACAAAATCTTTGGGAACTTTATTCCTGACTTTCCAACCTTTGGCATTCTTTGTGGAAAATAGAAACCACATAATCACCTCGCAGAACCGGGATGGGAGGTTCCATAACAACCTCTTGAGGCAGGCACGTGCTATTGGTTCCCTTTCATGTATGTGACAGCTTTGGCTTGCTATGACCCAAGGCTTTCTATTTAATAAGTGACTGAAGGAGAAGCAAACAAAATCTCTTCCTTCCTGTGCAAAACCTCTTTACCAGTCTGCCTTTCAGTACTGCACTTCACTGGTTAAATACACCCTAAGTGCCTCTCTCAGCTATCCACATTCCTTCTCAATCTTGCTTTTGTCAAATTGTTAACTTTGTGACTTAGATAATCTTGGCAGGGAGTTGCAAAATATATATATTTTTAACTTTTATTTTTTTTATTGCATTTTAGGTTTTGGGGTACATGTGAAGAACATGCAAGATTGTTGCATAGGTACACACATGGCATTGTGGTTTGCTGTCTTCCGTCCCCTCACCTGTATCTGTCATTTCTCCCCATGCTATCTCTTCCCACCTCCCCACCCCCACGTCCCTCCTCCATTTCCCCCCAACGGACCCCAGTGTGTAGTGTTCCCCTCCCTGTGTCCATGTGTTCTCATTGTTCAACACCTGCCTATGAGTGAGAATATACGGTGTTTGATTTTCTGCTCTTGTGTCAGTTTGCTGAGAATGATGGTTTCCAGGTTCATCCTTGTCCCTACAAAGGACGTGAACTCATCGTTTTTGATGGCTGCGTAATATTCCATGGTGTATATATATTTTTTAAATGTTCCATTAAGATACATTGTCTCCTTTCTGTATATGATGCAGTAAATAGAAGGGGTAGAAAGTAGGTGCAGTTGGGCCAATGGGAAGCCTACCTCACTAGGAAAGCAGACAAAGGTTCCAAACCTTAGCTGGTGTCATTAACTCCCTGTGTGATTTTGATCAAGCACTTACTCTTCACATCTCCCTTTCCTTAATCTGAAAAATGAAAGGAGTGATTAGCCCAGGCCTAACAGCTAGGCTCTTCATTGCATGGCATCTGTTGTGGATACTTGAGCAAGAAACAGCAGTGCACATGCCTATAATATTTCCATGCAGAGACCAGAGACCACCACACCCAAATGACAAGACATCAAAACCTTAATGTCCTCATTCATAAAATGGGAGTGATCATATCTACTTTACAGAGAATTAAAATAACTAATATTTATTAAAGGTTGAGCCTTTATTAAAGGCTCATGCCTTCAATCCATGAGTTCCAGCCCCTTCTTTCAGCTTTTGTATGCTACAAAAGAATCATCTTTCATCTACCTTGGGAAGTCTCCAGCTTGTTTTGTTATGACAACACATTTGCTATTATTTCACTTGCTGTTTCCAACAACCCTAGGCCGTTTTGGATGCCTTCCTTCAATCAGACTGCTTCAAACACATGTTATTACTCATCTTTTAAGGTCAAAGTTTAGCTCTTTTCTGACCTGAGAAGACAGAAACAGCCAGCTTTTCTTCACATCTGCATCACAAACAAAAAATTGAAATTTTTCCACTTATTTTTTTGTTAACAAGCAGTAGAGTTTTGTTTTTTGGTTTGTGCGTGTGTGTGTGTGTGTGTGTGTGTGTGTGTCTGTGTGTGTGTTTTTTAGCATTTGTAGAAGACAAGAAATAGGGATCAAACTGCAAGTTTGTTACACTATTATCAATTGTGTGTGTGTGTTTAAACAATCCAATAAAAATAAGACAGTGTCTACAACAGCTAAGAACTCCTTTTAGATTGAAGGGTAGTTTTCTTTTCATTCCGGAGTAGCTCTGGAAACCAACAAAATCGATTCTATGAACTAGGAAAGCTTACTGAAATAACTCTTTCGAAAGAACCAGCATTGCTTCCAAAATCAGCTTATATGTTTGAAAAGTACTTACAGTGACTTAAAACTGATCACTTTCAAAGAAAAGTGTATAAGGTGATTTTGACTGAGAGTCTACTTACCCATTTCACCAAACAAACAAACAAACAAAAACCTCTTGGTTTCTATAGCAGTGGAGATGTAAATTGTGTGCAACTAACACTTACCTTTTCTTCTGGCACTTCTCACACAAGAATAAGGCTGTTAGCTTCTCAAGAGAGGCTAACACAGTCGAACAAAGTACCCATAGTTCACTTCCCTCCCTCCATATGCCGCACTCCTGCTGACCTTCACTTTTCTGTATTCTGCCTCGAAAGGCCCTCCTGGTCTACCTTCTTCCACTTTCTGGAAAATGTGTATTCCTCCTTTTAAGCCTCAATTTATATGTCTGTGACCAGTCTGCCTCTCATTCCAATTTGTTATTGCTACTTCTGGGACTCTGAAGGACTTTGTGCAAACTCCTATTCATGTATCACACTATATTGTCATTAATGGTTTTCATTCATTCATTCATTCCATAAATATTTATTAAGTAACCAGAATATTTCAGATACTGTCACAGGTCCTGGGGAATTTAGCAGTAAGTGAGTTAGACTTGCTTCTTGCGAGTCTAGACTAGGAAAAAAGGCAAATTTACAACAAGTAGAATTTTTGACATTTAAAAAGGAGGGTGTCTTGGCATATTTGTTAACATAAATACTGGATTTGATATGGCATCTGGCACACCTTTGTTTTCAACCCAATTTTACCCTTCCATTCTTCACAAAGGAGGCATTCAGTGAACATTTGGTGAAGAGTGAACAAATTGTTAAGAAATGAAGAAAAAGTGAGTCTTAAACTTCTGTTCAAAAACATACACATAATTTTCATCTTAAGTTTGCCTGCAACAGAACACCACCCCTGCTAAGCCCTACTGACTCAAAGTTGTACTTCTATCTGCAAAGTTGAATACAGATTCTATTTTTAGTAGAAAATCTGGTGTTTACCTTAACTGTGAGATACCTCGTTATAAGCTGCTGTTAGAAAAATTGCATCACTGTAATTTCAAAACAAACTTACCAAAAGTAGGATGGTTTTCGCATATTTTAGTATCTTCAAAATATACCAACTATCTTAGGGAAAACCCACAAGAGTCCAAGCTATATTATTTCATTGTCATTGCTTGTGAACTATTCAGTATCCTTGAGATCAACAGACATATGAGATACTCACAATTCCGCTTGGTTTGAGGGTAGGGGGGTCAGGGGATATGTTTGTGTGTTTGTGCCATTATTGATGCCTAAATTGGCATGCCCACACATCCAGGGCTGGCTGCTTCTGCTCAGTGGAACACTGGAAAAGTACTGTGAGTGATGGAAATAATAAAGAACTTCTCTGCAGTGACTGAAATCTTTCCGTAATCCTCTCTACTAATAGGGCAAAGGATTCTAAGGTTAAAGTGAATCTTTTAATAATTGTATTGACAAATTGTTTCAAATATGTTTACTTTGTTCTTCGACCATTCTGACGGTAACGAAATAATTAATTGTAATTTCGCCGTCATCCACGTTATCTTCTTGTCCTTACCTCCAGAGGAGGTGCTGACATAAACGGTCAAAGAACAGAGAGGAAGAAAAAGTGATCTCGGAGAGATTAATCAGTCCCTGAAAATCTGAAAGTGACTGTTGTTGCTATTATGAATCAATATACAGGATTTCTTTAAGCACTAGATAAAAAACCATATAGTATATCAATACCACGATTGAAAGGTAGATATTATAATGAATTTTAACTAGTTCTTGAATTTATTTTTGCTGCTTTAAAAAATATAGAATAGATTGTTTTCTTCTTTCTGGTCTTCCTCATACAATGATGATTATATTAAGGGAAGTTTCAAAATTTCCGCATTGTATATCTGGGCTTTTAACCTCTCCCAAAGATTAGATAAAGGCTGCCAAGCCAAAAAGCATTCTTGGCGCACATACGCAGCTCATTCTTTAAATAGAGGTTTCAGCACATCCAGGCAAAAGCAGAGACTTCTCCAGAGTCTTTATCTATTGATTAACTGCAGAGGATATTCTGCTTTAAGCGAATCTTAAATACTCTCTAAAATAAATGTTTTATTCTACATTAGGGTAGAAGGCGTAAAAGGAAAAACGAGACATTACTAATCCTCTCCCATCCTACAAATATATGTTACATTTTTGCCTGCAATATTTCTATAAAAAATTGGAAGTAGGAAAAGAAGCCATTTGGCAATTAAATTGTATTTTTCCTCCTGAGATGGATATTGAAGAACTACTACTCCAAGAATTACTACTCCAAGTAATTCCAAGTAGATATCCAAGAATTAATATTCCACTGGGCAGAGGTTACTTGGTGACTCCCCCCGTACACAGTAGAAACTGCCTTGAGACCACTGGCTAAACTATTGATGGACCTCACATATCAAATGGGGTCAGAAAAGCCCCTTCCTTTTTCTGTGATTCTGATGGTTAAGAATATACCAATATCCCTAGAAAGAATCCTGAGAAGCAGGCTGCATATGGTAAAGAGATTCCGTGTTCTTTTTTTAAATTTAAGTTCCAGGATACATGTGTAGAACGTGCAGATTTGTTATTTAGATATACATGTGCCATGGTGGTTTGCTGCACCTATCAACCCTTCACCTAGATTTTAAGCCCCGCATGCATTAGGTATTTATCCCAGTGCGCTCCCTCCCCTCACCCTTCACCCTTGCATTCCCTGAGAGGCCCCAGTGTGTGTCGCTCCCATCCTTGTGTTCATGTGTTCTCATTGTTCAACTCCTACTTGTGAGTGAGAACATGCAGTGTTTGGTTTTCTGTTCCTGTGTTAGTTTGCTGAGGACGATGACTTCCAGCTTCATTCATGTCCCTGCAAAGACATGATCTCATTATTTGTTATGGCTGCTTAAAAAATGTATATATGTACCACGTTTTCTTTATCCATTCTATCACTGATGGGCATTTGGGTTGTTTCCATGTCTTTGCTATTATAAATAGTGCTGCAATAAACATATGTGTGTATGTATCTTTATAGCAGAATGGTTTATATTCCTTTGGGTATGTGCCCAGTAATGGGAGTGCTAGGTCAAATGGTACTTGTGGTTCTAGATCCTTGAGGAATTGCCATACTATCTTCCACAATGGTTAAACTAATTTACATTCCCACCAGCAGTGTAAAAGTACTCCTATTTCTCCACAGTCTCACCAGCATCTATTGTTTCTTGACTTTTTTTTTTTTTTTTTTTTTTTTTTTTTTTTTGAGACGGAGCCTCACTCTTGTCATCCAGGCTGGAGTGCAGTGGCGTGATCGCAGCTCATTGCAACCTCTGCCTCCTGAGTTCAAGCAATTCTCCTGCCTCCGCCTCCTGAGCAGTTGGGATTACAGGCACCTGCCACCATGCCCAGCTATTTTTTGTACTTTTAGTAGAGACGGGGTTTCACCATATTTGGCCAGGTGGTCTCGAACACCTGACCTCAGGTGATCCACTCACCTCAGCCTCCCAAAGTGCTGATATTACAGGCATGAGCCACCAGCCAATTTCTTGACTTTTTAATAATCACCATTCTGACTGGTGTGAGATGGCGTCTCATTGTGGCTTAGATTGGCACTTCTCTAATGATTAGTGATGTTGAGCTTTTTTTCATATGTTTGTTGTCCACATAAAAGTCTTCTTTTGAGAAATGTCTGTTCATTTCCTTTGCCATTTTTTGACAAGGTTGTTTTTTTCTTGTAAATTTGTTTAATTTCCTTGTTGATTCTGGATATTAGAACTTTGTCAGGTAGGTAGATTGCAAAAAATTCTCTCCCATTCTGCAGGTTGCCTGTTTTCACTCTGATGCTAGTTTATTTTGCTGTGCAGAAGCTCTGGTTTAATTAAATCTGATTAGTCAATTTTGGCTTTTGTTGCAATTGCTTTTGGTGTTTTCTTCATGAAGTCTTTGCCCATGTCTATGTCCTGAATGGTATTGCCTAGGTTTACTTCTAAGGTCTTTATGGTTTGGAGTTTTACATTTAAGTCTTTAATCCCTCTTGAGTAAATTTTTGCATAAGGTGTAAGAAATGGGGTCAGTTTCAGTTTTCTGCATATGGCTAGTCAGTTTTCCTAGCATAATTTATTAATAGGGAATCCTTTCCTTATTGCTTGTTTTTGTCAGGTTTGTCAAAGATCAAATGGTTGTAGATGTGTGGTGTTATTTCTGTAGTCTCTGTTCTGTTTCATTGGTCTATATATCTGTTTTACTACCAGTACCATGCTGTTTTGGTTACTATAGCCTTGTGGTATAGTTTGAAGTCACATAGTATGACGCTTCCAACTGTGTTCTTTTTACTTAGGATTGTCTTGGCTGAATGGGCTCCTTTTTGGTTCCATAAGAAATTTAAAGTAGTTCTTTCTAATTATGTGAAGAATGTCAATGGTAGTTTGGGAATAGAATTGAATCTATAAGTTACTTTTGACAATATGGCCATTTTCACAATGTTGATTCATCCTATCCATGAAGATGGAATGTTTTTCCATTTGGTTGTGTCCTCTGTTATTTCTTCGAGCAGCTGTTTGTAGTTCTCCTTGTCAATGTCCTTCACATCTCTTGTTAGCTATATTCCTAGGTATTTAATTCTCTTTGTAACAATTATGAATGGGAGTTCACTCATGATTTGGCTCTCTGCTTGTCTATTTTTGGTATATAGGAATGCTTGTGATTTTTGCATGTTGATTTTGTATCCTGAGACTTTGCTGAAGTTGCTTATCAGCTTAAGGAGTTTTGGGGCTGAGACAATGGGGTTTTCTAAATATACAATCACGTCATCTGCAAACAGAAACAATTTGACTTCCTCTCTTCCTATCTGAATACTCTGTATTTCTTTCTCTTGCCTGATTGCTCTGGCCAGAACTTCTAATACTATGTTGAAAAGAAGTGGTGAGAGAGGGCATCCTTGTCTTGTGCCAGTTTTCACAGGAAATGGTTCCAGCTTTTGCCCGTTCCATATAATATTGGCTGTGGGCTTGTCATAAACAGCTCTCATTATTTTGAGATACATTCCATCAATACCTAGTTTATTGGGAGGTTTTAATATGAAAGGATGTTGAATTTTATCAGAGGCTTTTTCTGCATCTACAGAGATAATCGTGGTTTTTGTCATTGGGTCTGTTTATGTGATGGATTACATTTATTGATTAGCATATGTTAAACCATCCTTGCATCCCAGGGATGAAACTGACTTGATCATGGTGGATAAGCTTTTTCATGTGCTGCTGGATTCAGTTTGCCAGTATTTTACTGAGGATTTTCACATCCATGTTCATCAGGGATATTGGTCTGAAGTTTTTTTGCTGTCGTTGTGTCTCTGCTAGGTTTTGGTATCAGGATGATGCTGGCTTCATAAAACAAGTTAGTAAGGAGTCCCTCCTTTTCAGTTGTTTGGAAAACTTTCAGAAGGAATGGTATCAGCTCTTCTTTGCACAGAATTTAGCTGTGAATCTGTCTGGTCCTGGGCTTTTATTGGTTGGTAGGCTATTGACGACTGCTTCAATTTCAGAACTTGTTATTGGTCTGTTCAGGGATTCGACTTCTTCCTGGTTTGGTCTTGCCTCCCATGTTCTTTCATAGTCATTATCTTTGTCATTACAAGTGGTGTTATCAGCCTGGAAAACAGAAAAGACTCTATCTCAAAAAGAAGAAATTTAACACAGGTAATTGGTTATGCCTGTGATGAGAGAGCTGAGAAGCCACATAGAGGATGATGAATTTTGATGACAATACTGACGTTAACAACAGCAGGGTGCTACTATCTGGGATAGGCGCTGGAAAGACACTATGTAGAGATGGCATCACCACAGTCCAGAAAGAGGAACCAGAAAATGAACTATTAATAGACATGCAATGGAGGACTTCCCATCAGAAAGTGAGATGACAGAGAGAAGCAAGAGGAGGTAGAAACATGAAGGAGATGTCGCAATTGCCAGAGACATCATTAGAAGCACAGTGAATAGGAGAAATATCCTGGGGTCTCCTTCCTTCCAATCTTTTGCCAGTGCCTCCCGTTGGTCAAGACTACCAGGAAAACAGGACAAGGGAGTCTGAAAAATATAGTTCCCTGAGATGCAGGGCCAAGTTGAGGAAGTTTGGGAAATCAATATGAGAACAAATAGTTAAATGTCTGGCAAAAGTGACTATAGCCTAGTCACGATTTGCCATTTGGAGCCTCTGTTTAGCTTGAGAGGTCTTCACTGAATTAAAGAAAACTCAAGACCACCAGTAACCAGACATTGACGGTTTTAGAACCCTGATTGTGATCTCTGTGTCTGCCCTGACCTTGCAGAGAAAAAATATTGGATGTATTTTCTTTAGGCTTTATGAGCTCCTTCATATTTCAGTGGGAACTTGCTAGTGAGAAGCTACAAATGGCACACCCATGAAAGTTCAAAAATGATATTTAATAAGTGGTTTCCATTGAAGAATAGATTTTAGAGAAGGAAATCTCTGAGTTCATGAAGCACTTGTTCTCAGAGACTAGAACAGCAAATAAGCCTAAAATAAAACCTGTAGAAGACATGGCCATAAAAATGATCATTTTAGATGTCAGTGATTAAACTTTGCCAACCCTACTTTGGATCACAACTGATCCTAACTCCAAATTTTCATAACACTGACAGTAGCACTTTCCTAAGCCTTCATCTGCCAACCCAAATATATCAGCCTACTTTTATATTCTACCAAGTGGAGCATAAAAACGATGAAAGCTAAATGATCATGTAAGAAAGCGAACTTAGATTGTTTTTAAGACACTGACTCTATTAGTTTAATAGCACAGTACTCATCCACCTGGAATCCTGTGATTTTTTTTAAAAAAAGAATTACTTAGAGAAAAGACACTTTGGAACATCTTGTTCCAAATTCCTCACTGAGCTTAAATGGCAACACCTACTCTTTCAAGCCCAGCTCAAATGTCACCTCTGAAGCTCTCCCTGTCTCCTTCCTTTTTGTTCTGTTAGTGTCTTCCATAAGCCTTAATGGATGTACTTATTGCATTATATTGCAATTATTTGTTGCCAGTCTATCTCTCTCTACTAGTGAGTTAGACAAAAACAACTTGTCTAATCAATTTAACTTTATAACTTGAACAAATATAAATCAGTCAGCACCAGAAATTGGTCAAAAATGAATATCCCAGTCCCTTTTGCCAAGTGTTTTAATTCTGTTGTACAATGGGGTTGTTTTTCAACACTTTATGGGTCCAGAATTTAAACATTGTTTTTCACTTTTTAAGAGATGGTGTGCATTTTTCTCATTTGTTTCTCATTTATTTTCAGCTAGTCGTTGCTGCTCTGTGTTATCTGTAATAGGTAAAAGTTGAAACAACCAAAATATCCAATTTAGAAGATTGTTTGAAACACATGTTCAGGAGACAAATTGGAAAAACTCTAAAGTCTAAAGTTGATAGGCTAGAAAATCATGTGTAAGTTACAGTTTCCCTTTTACAGAAAAATGTTATGCCTATTCATCTTTGACTTTAGCTCATAGTTCAAAATAAGTATCTAATAAATGACAATGAATGTAACTTTTGTTCTTTTTCCTACTGGGTACAATCCATATCAATAGCTGGCACCCATTATTTCAGGTATTTGACAAATGTGTGTATAGTGGCTGGCCAGAGGTCTTTTTTTATTGAAGCCCCTAGCGTGTGCATAAATACACAAGTTCAAACTTGGTTCTACTGAGTGAAGATATTATTTTTCAAAACAAAAAATAAACATTGTCTGTTTTCCTACTCTTCTCTCAGAGACAGTTTGTTTCTTCCATTTCCAGTTTCTCTCATTCCCCTACTCCTCCTCCTGGAATTTTAAGCAAAGTCTCACTATATATAAACCATATGCCTGGACAAAGTTATCTCTTTCATAATTACCTTCTCTCCACATCTAAGAATTTCATTTGAACAACACTCTTGAGGACCCTCTATATCAAAGTTTTCTATTACAGCTAAAGGCACAGGGGTTAGCCAGCTCATAAGCTGTTCTTGAGTAGTTATCTCAGGTGTCCCCAAACTACGGCCCGCGGGCCACATGTGGCCCCCTGAGGCCATTTATCCGGCCCCCCCGCCGCACTTCAGGAAGGAGCATCTCTTTCATTGGTGGTCAGTGAGAGGAGCACAGTATGTGGCGGCCCTCCAACAGTCTGAGGGACAGTGAACTGGCCCCCTGTGTAAAAAGTTAGGGGACGCCTGAGTTATCTACTTCCAAAGCCTTGCTGAGGGTGCGCTTGCAACACATATCCTTTATAACTGATACTAGCAAAGTGTTGACTGGTGTCATTTCCAGTATATGGTGTAGGAGACATGAGATCTAGTTTGGTGTGTTAATAAACATTAATGCTGTATAATCAGTTAATGATAAGAAATCCACTAAACAAACAAGTAATTGGCTTGCTTGAAATGTAATTAATAAAATTGCTAATTCAGGTCAGAAATCAATTACTTTTGGCAAGACCTTTTTTGGAATTACAGCTATGTGCAGTCTTGACAGAATGCTACAGAGAAGTGTTGTTTTATTTTGTGTTTTCACAGAAGGCAAAGGGCCTTAGACATAGTATGCACCCCAAAAGTATCTGTTCTGTAAAGACTGGAGGGTAGGAAGGCTATGATGTTTTAAATAAATTATTCAAATGAAACAAGAATAAAAAGGCATTTTGGATTATGAGAATGGAAAGACCATATTTAAGAGCAGTTTCCATAAGATACCTTACCAGCTGCAACGCCACCCAGTAGCTTTAGTGTTCAGTGCTTAAATGGCCAGTGCAAATAAGAATAGCAACATCAACATTCTCACATTTGACTTTTTATGATACATCTTCACATACAATATTTCATGTCATCATTCAGTAGAGAAAATGTCATTCACATATATATGTAGTAGGTGCACATGTGAATATAAAGAGCATAATTCTGGTACATTTCTAGAGTGCACATCAAAGAACATATAAACACAAGAAATTGTTGGCATGTTGTCAGCTGAGTGATTATTGACCTAGAAGTCCATGACTGGAGCCTCAGAGGGTCTGAGTGTATGTCTATTTTTCAAGAATGAAGATAAAAAACTTTATCAGATTCTCAAGGAAGGAGGAGGAGGAGCACCTGTGACCTGAAAAAGATTGAAAACCACTGTTTCAGACAGATGCTACAGTAAACAATTAAATACAGAATGCTCAGTTAACCAGGAGCCCCCCAAATGCCCCCAGGTTTGTTGCATGGATCCATTTGGATCTAGAATTCTGCTAAAATTGATCATCTTTTCTTCCATGCTCTTAGTTAACAGACAGTAAACATGGTTTTTTTATTTAGGAATTTCAATGAGAAATACCAAAGAAGAGACCAGGTGCAGTGACTCATGCCTGTAATCCCAACACTTTGGGAGGCTGAAGTGGGTGAGTTCGCGACCAGCCTTACCAACACGGTGGAAACCAAGAGGCGGAGGAGCTGAGATCATGCCATTGCACTCCAGCTGAGTAAAACTCCATCTCAAAGAAAAAAAAGAAAAAGAAATACCAAAGAAGAGATACCCATCTGGAAAAGGAAGTTGCTTCTGGGTGATGTCCAGTAGATTTCTGCTAGACCAGTTGGGCTCGCCAAGGGGCCATGGACAAATTGCATGCTGCTAAACAACACAGTTGGGGAGTTGAGAATATTGTCTCAAAGCCACTCGGGTGTTATTTAAAAGATTTGTTTCATTTATTTGTTAGGTGATCAAAAAGTAACAATCCACATCCTGAGACATGCTTTGAGATCTTTCATTACAAAGCAGATCATGAAGAGAAAATGTATCTACTTTGGGAGCACAACTAAGAGAATCATCCAGAATTAACAGAAGGAATGCCATGTTCATTCCAAGTACTGAGATATTTGCAAATATCAACTTCTGCAGTAGGAAATTATATATAAGTGATTTATTTTCTTTAAGTCCATTTTCTAAGTGCTATTCCCAAGAATACACATTGGCTTCCTGCATGCCATCAGCCAAGGCCTGATTTGTGCTTGTGTTCTGATTTTCTTCATCATACTATTCCCCCAAATACTCTGCTTTATAGTTATATGTGCAATTGACCTCCATATAAAGATTTATGCTGAAATAGATGCCACAAGCTAGGAGATGCTAAATTAATCCCATTACTATCTTTTGTGAGAAAGAAATGCTTGTTGTTGACCAAATACCAGTCTAACTGGCTGCTCATTGACTGGGTTAACATGTGCCAGGATGGTAATCCTGAGCAGTTGGAGTTTTCATTAAAACATTAATTCCTGGGCTATCATAGAAACATTAATAGTGAGCCAGTGAGTATAAGAATAAATATGAATTTATTCCCTTCTACTCAAGGAATAGTGAGCCAGTGAGTATGAAAATAAATATGAATTTGTTCCCTTCTACTCAGAATCCATACAATGTGTAATTTTTTATCACCAAGCTATTGAGATTACAATGAAAATTGCCCTTAATGCCAGCATAAACAAGGTCAGCCAATTACAGGAACAAAAACAGGAAAAATAAAACAGAAACCAGAACCAAACGTGTAACAAGTAAAAACATCAGACGAACGGGAGTTCAGAAGGGAATCTATACTAAGGAAAATGATGTAGAGAATAACAGCTACATGTTTGTAATCTGAAGCTGGTGGACCCCACCAATTGGCCCAAGCATGCCCTCATGGTATGGGGTTCCTTTGCAGTAAACAGCTCCATCCCAAACCCTAATTAAAAACAAAACAACAAAACCACTGCAGCAGCCCAGCCCTAAGACTCAACTGCATTCCTGCCCAGGAAGCAGCCACCCAGGTAATGCATGATTTCCCTGCTCCACTGGCTTCTCCTCACACCCTCTCAGGTGCTCTGTCCTGGCCTGGCACCTCCAGCTGATACTGATAAGCCCCAGCTGTTTCCCTCCATCATTTCCTAGAAAGAAAATCCTTCAAGCAGAGCCTGAGAGCCAGCTCTGGATTTGACAGGTGTCTGACTTGGAGAGATCTCAAGCATGTGTCTTAAGGATCCAGCATGGACCAAACAGCTTGTACTGTTTTGGGGACACTTCCAAGGACCATAGAGGTTGGTGCCCTGTGAGCAGGAGTGTGCCACCTCATTGAAATAGCAGGATGTCAGCAGCCGGTGGACCCACAGGTAAACCTGTCACTCAAGAAAGACAGGGCAAGGTCCTGTGTTCACAGACATCAGTCTGGCATCTCTGTTATGAAGGAGCAGTCTAATGGTGAAATCTAACAAACAGGCATCTCTTAAGCAACCAACAATGTGCTCTCTATCTGGACAAGCCATGAGTTCTTTGGTGGGAAGGTATTATGACAAGCTTTTGAATTGAGTCCAGCTCTGCCTCTTACTAGATCAAGGCTGGGGTGACCTTTCATAAAATTAATTCATCAGCTATGGACTGAGTGCCTGTCATATGGCAGTTGCCATTCCAAGTGCTTGGCAAACATCAATGGGCAGGAAAGACCAAGTTCCCTGCTCTTGTGCAGCTTACATTCTAGCAGAAGACAATAAACTTCATAAATAAGTCGATCCTATAAGAGTTAGGAGATGACAGGAACTACTGCAAAGTTTAAATGTAGAACAGGGTAAGATGACCTGAAGCCTCAGGGATGTGGAGTGTGGATGCTGCACATGATGTGGTGTTAAGATCCGGTGGTCAGAATGGGCCTCACAGAGAACAGGAGATTTAAGCAAAGGCATGAAAGCTATGAAGAATTAGCCAAGCAGTTATTTGGGATACTCAGGGGAAGACTGCTACAGGCAGGGGCACTGGCTACAGCAAATGACTTACCATGCAAGGAGGCATGGAAGGTCAAGGAACAGCAAGGATGCTGTGAGCAGCAGTGGAGCGGACAAGGGCATAAATGAGAGGAGAGAATTGCAGGAGGGTGACGTGAAGACCATTGTCAGCAGCAAGTCACCTCCTCTTGCCCTCACTTGCTCACTGGTACAATGTATAGAAAAATACCTTTGCAAGGGGCTGTGAGATTGTGGCACTATGTGTGAAGGGCTTGGCCTAGCACACAGGGGAGTGTCCATAAACATCCGGGGCTTTTCTTCTCCCTTTTTTGCCCCAGATGACACAACTAGTACAAATGAGCCCAAACTTAGGGCTGGGAAACGGGAGCTGTGCTCTACAACACAGTAGCGGAGTACACAGATTTTTCAATAAGATGTTTAAAGTTTTTTTCAACACATTTAAAGGTTTTCACTGCCCCAGACTCCCACCTCCAGCCAGCATCCAAGCTTGAGGCTCCCTCAGTCCCCTGGCGGTGGGAAGGGGTTGTACAATCCAGAGGCTCAATATCAAGGGGGAGAGTCCAGGACCCAGGAACACTTGTTCACAGGGGGCTCCTCCTTCCCTCCCTTGTCTCTTCTCTCCCTCTATACCCTCATGCTTGCCTGGGCCCTAATCTGTGGGGTGGGGTCTTAGCCTGTAGCCCAGCGACTGTCACTGGGCACTACAAAGAGTATCTCATGTACTTCTTGGAGGAGGGAAGTGGGTATGGACCCACAGGTTCTTCAAAACAAGGAGGGCACATGAGAGAGGGGACAGAAGGCTGGTGGCAGGTCTTCCTGGAAGCAGAATGCTCACTCCAGGGAATCTGGAGGCTGCTCTTTCTGCCCTCCTTGGGGTAGGAGGAGAGAGCTGCAGCCATTCTGGTTGTGGCTTCTCTCACTTCTCCCTTAAGACCAATGAGAGGAAATCAAGAGGGAGAAGAGTCCTCTTCTTACCACAGAAATTGGTGCTTGGATGGGAGCCCAAAGCAGCCAGACTGCCAAATGCACAATTTCTTGTGTCAAATGCCTCTCTCCTTCCCACAGACCCTCCCCACCCAAGGATGCGCCCAGCATGGTGAAGTGGTATGGATTCCTTCCCAGCAGAAACCAAGACTAGGGTTTCTTCTCCAAGCTTGGCTTTAGGTCACAATGCCTTGAGGGAGAAGTGAAGCTGAGGAACGGAACAGCAGGAAGGAGCAGGCCCCCTCTTGGCTATCCTGGAGCCTGTTCTGCTTGTATGTAAAGGAAGGAGTTCCAACAATAACAATAGAAATCTGGTCATCTCACTGTAGAGTTCCTGATTGGCCCAGTTCTGCCCAAATTAGGAGACTCAGGGCGGTGCTTACTATGTCTGCTCATGCATCGAATAATAGGCCTAGTGTTCCAGTATCTTTGTGATTAGTTAAGAATAGGCAACAATTGATGAGGAAGTTTCCACCTTGTCAGCCAGCAAGTGCCCCATTGCTCTTCCCCTTCTAAGAACTAGCTGGCTTGTCCCTCTCCACTCCACAGCAGGTCACAGCTGAAAATCACTGGGTCTCCTGCCTAGGAATTCCTAAACTCTAAGGAAAGCTCTGCTCTTGTCTGTATTTACCAAAGTGAGGCCTGGGGAGAGGAATTAGATCACGATCCTGACCTCAGTGTGTTTTAAATGAGCTGGTGGGGAGACAAGACTGACACAAGAGACAAGGGTGAGCTTTGGGAAAAGGTGCATAATGAATGCCAACTGTGTAGTGCCACTGGTGATCAGAACAGAAGAGAGCCAGGAGAGCTGGAAGATTCTATGGAATATGAGAAATTTCATAATGAGGCCAACAGGGTGACCAGACAGAGGAAGGGATATTAAGGACAAGTGCAAAACAACTTGCATAAGCAAGTGGGGGCAGACTGAGCAGCATGTTGAAAGCAAAGGGGAAAGGCTTAGAATTCTTCATTAAGAAATGACCCATGGAGAAATATGGGGTCACTGAAGGTTCCATGTGCTGGGCTGATGTCGATGATGGAAGAGCTGCTGCACAGCCCTCCTAGCTTCCCATCACACACGAGGCTGCCCAGACACACAGCACACACTCAACGCATCAGCAGAAGCAAAGGCTGCCCAGATCCCACTGAGTCACAGCCACAGAGAACATTCTTACTGAGTGGATTAGATCTCTGGGGAGGCTTCTCGACCTGGATACTCTATTTCTGGCAGGATAGGGGAAGCTCTGCATATGAAAGTAACGTCAGCCGCCTCTGGAGGGAGGCAGGAAGCAAAATCACTCTGAAAACTCACAGATGGCAAGCACAGACCGCACTGTTTTGGCACCATCCATTTTTTGTTCTTTTATTTTGCATGTGTAGGTTCCAGCCACGGCAGCCTGGGAAACACTTCATGACAGAGGGCCCGGTTGGGTGGAGTGGGAGAGGGACAGAAGGATGTGCCCCAGGGTCTCCTGCTAGTAGGCAGACTCTGCCCTGCTGCCAACACCTCACCCACCAGGCGCTTGCAGCTGACCTCCTGCTCCACCTCTCATCTCCTCTCATGTTCGAGCCCATCCACAAAGGAAGGAGCTTTCTCCTCTCCTTCTTCCATCCAGTAAGACCTTCCTTAGGTGAAGTCCTCTTCCTCTCCTGAGTTGTCATGGCTTCATCTTAATGGCAGAAAAAACGTAGAGGATACATCAAAGACATAAATGTAGCCCCATTACATATCCAGAGGACCCTCCCTTCAGAGAGTAGAGAATGGGGTAGGAAGGGGAGTAGCTACTGGGAAAAAAACTAGCAAGCCACACTTCCCACAATAAAAATACCTTTTTCTGTCCTTCACAATGTTATCCATGGTTGGAATTATCTTTTTCTTTTAGTAAATAGTTATGGTACACTTTCTTTGCTCCAGGACATGTGTTACCTGCTGATGTTCATGACCTCTGTATTTCTGTACCCCAGTAAATTTCAAAGTCTTCAGCCAGCACTCATGTACCATCTCCCTCAGCACTGTGAGAGATCATGCATCTCGCCAGCTCTGTGAGAACCTCTGCAGAAAGCCAGATGTGCATTGCTTGCCCACTCCACAGCCTCTCAGCTGTACTTTTGTTTGTCTACTACTAAAATCTTTGCCAGACTCCTAGTCCTCTGCGTCTCCTCGCACTGAAGTACAGACTGGAGCAGAGTTTGCTAATTATGCAATCTGGCTGGATCAAGAGGGGCCACAGTAAGGCAGGAAGGAAGTCCCCCTGGGAGGGGTGGGAAGCAGCACTAGCCAGGATGGCACCTGGCCCCGGATGCAATGAGCATTTGGTGAAAGCTGGATGCTGAGCCTGCTTGAGATTGATGACCTCAAGGAGACCTGCTCCAGGCTCCTGCAAGCTGAGCTCCTGCCAGCTCTGAGATCTGCTCTTGAAAAAGATCACTGGCACTTACTGAGGTGAAAGTCCCAACTCTAGTTATGAGATATAATCTCAGGGTTTTAAAAGACAGACTCAGGTTTTGACTCCCCTCCCTCCAAATGAGAGGCCCACTGAGCCTAACTCAACCCCTACAAGCCATCAAAGGTAAGGATATGAGACCCTCAGTCCCAAAGGGCTGGCTCACACTGAGACATTCTGGTTTACACTGAGACATTCATACTCCCCTGGTATCTCTCTGGTCTTTCACAAAAACATGGTGTTGTGCTATGCACCAGATATTCCAGAATAATTTGGCTCAACATCACAAAGTGTTGGCAGTATTTAACAGCCTTGTAAAAATATATTGGCAAGGTTTGTTGGCCATGTGATTTTTAAAACAAAAAAACACACACACTGTTTGGGCTACAGTTAAGTGTGTGTATCACTTATTTAAAGTTCATTCTATTAATTAATAAATGCCTGCTTTAATCCTGCCTATCATCTATTTCCAGACAAACATTAGTTTTATTCTAAAACAAAAAATCTCAGAACAACACAATGAGCTAGCTGGCTGTGAAGGTGGGTATGGTGACAGTTACCTGCCCTCCCTCCTCAGGCCTGGGGTACACAGTTCCCCAACACATGACTCCAACTCCCCTGTCCCTCAAAGAACTTCTTTCTGCTGGACCTGCCAATCTCTCAGGGAACCGTAATCCACACAACTTCTAAAGGGAGAAGTGGGGTGCTTGGTATTCTGACTCTCTTGACACTCTTCTGAGCCATGTGATCTTCTTGCACTCCATTTTGTGCCATTGGCTGTGTCTTACCATGCAAGTCACCCAGCCTCTATCCCAGTTGCTGCTGGAGACCATAGCCCAGTGGCAGGAAGGATTTACACAGGTGTCTTCCTGGTGCAGAGCTGGTGACCATAACCATTTCTGGAGTTTTGGCCCTGTAGCAGTTTCTATTTGGTTCAGTTAAAATCATTACCCACTTAGGTTTTTAACCAGCAATGGACTATCGCTAAATAAATATAAAGGTATGCTGTTCCTCCTGCTGTGGGCTGGCATTGCTTATACAATATATTGGACTAAAGTATGCCTATCTCCTTTTCTCTTTCTTTTTTTTACAAGGTCCTCAAACTCTTGGATCAAGGGATCCTCCACCTCACCTCCCAAAGTGCTGGTATTACAGGCATGAGCCATGTTGCCTGGCCTCCCATCTCCTCTTCTCATGAGCTATTTTAGGCAGCAAAAGAAAGGATGGTCTGCTGCCCCACACTATATTTATAGAATCAGTGTGTCCTTGACCAGGTGTGGTGGTTCACACCTGTAATCCTAGCACTTTGGGAAGCTGAGGGGGGAAGATCACCTGAGGTCAAGAGTTCGAGACCGGCCTGGCCAACATGGTGAAACCCTGTCTCCACTAAAAATACAAAATTTAGCCAGGTGTTGTAGCGCATGCCTGTAATCCCAGCTACTCAGGAGGCTGAGGCAGGAGAATTACTTGAACCTGGGAGGTGGAGGTTGCAGTGAGCAGAGATTCCATCACTGCACTTCAGCCTGGGGGACAGAGTGAGACTTTGTCTCAAAAAAAGAAAAAAGAATCAGCATGTCCTTGAGTTTGTATCAGAGCCCAGAGTACTCTTCAAAGGGTTGCCAGGGGCATAAACTCATGGGGTCAGTTCAGTTAGGGCAATAGGTGTTGAGGATGACTGAAATCTGTCCCAAAAATGCACTTACCTTTTATCCCTTCCACCTAGAGAGTGCACGTCTGAATGGACCCCATCAATCTCAGCTTCTTCAAAACCCTTCTTTGACTGTCACAGGAATGTCCAGAGCATCCAGATTTGGGGGCAGAGTGTCAGGGAGATAGAGGGTTGGATTATAAGCCTGGCTATGTTAAAGATACAATTCAGGATCTGGTCACAAGGCTAGGGCATTCCAAAGTATGGGGTCACTATCTTTTAAGAAAAGACAATCAGCAAACTATCAGCTAGTAACCATGTTTACCTTTACCCAGCGTCACAAATGAAACACAGAAAATACCAGTCTTTACTCGAATATACTGCCCTGAATAGCTTAGGAGAAAAGAAGAGTTTTTAAAACCTATTCCAAGCACATAATCGGAAATGCAAGCAGGAATTTATATTCAAACTTTTCATTGCAATGTCATTTATAGTGGTGAAAAATTAAAATCAACCTACATTGTAAATAACAAGAGAAATAGCTAAAATGAAGGCACACTGATAAGTCAGAATGTTGTATAGACACTAAAAAGGATGTTAAGCCAAAAAGATTAATTATGTAAGAAAATAGTCATGATTATGTAAAAAGCTGGATTTAAAATTATATATGCAATATAAGTTTTTAATTTGATGTGAAAGGATTCTGCATCATTATTATTTTCTTCTGTGTTTTCCAGATTTTCTGTAATATGCATTATTCACATAATCTGGAAAAACTAAAAAGAAAACTAGGAATTTTAAGTGGAGAAGAAAGTCACTTTCCATAGGACACATTAGATGTTTCTCAAAATAGGTAACTTCCCGATTGCGTGAAAATATGATTTTATTTCCATGTACAATTCAAGAATTGAACAAGTATTTATTAAGTGCCTACAATTGCCATGTAACTTACTTATCTATGCAAATAAATAGTTACTGGAGACTGAGCAAGAGGTATAGAAAATAATAAAATAGATTATCTTCCCTCTTGAAGCAAAGAATCTGCTAGGAAATGGTGATACTGAGATAAAAGACAAAACTCTCCCTTCAAGTAGCTCATGATACAGAAGGAGAGATAGACAAGTTAATAAAAAGTGATGCTGCCCCATGTCAGAGCTAATACTCTGCAAAGGGTATATTAGGGTGTAATCTGAAGGGATCTGCAAAGCGAGAAGGGGCAAGAACCTGACAGGGGCTGTTGGTCAGCAGCCTAGTCCTCAGCCAGAATGCAGAGAGACTTCTCATTTCTTTCTTTTGGCTTCTATTAATTCCCTATTTCATTATCCCTTCCACCCAAAGGATTTCAACTATGTTCAAAATAGGTAACTTAGAGTCCATTTTAAATTAAAACCAAAAAGATCTGCATTCTCTCTGTTCATACCTACCCCACTACTAAGAGTCTGCCTCCACCATTTCTTAAGATCACTAAGGAAATCGGGGTTTAACAACAATTACAAAAAAAAAAAAAAAAAAAAGCCTAGAGATAAGGCAAAGAAAGTTGAGAAGAGAGCCAGCAGTTGTCTTTGGTCTCCACCTTTCCTTTCTACCTTCTAAATGTCTTTTAAATGTCTTCAGTGACACACTGATAGAATCCTACACTTGTGTAGCACTTTGCACAGGACAGTCTTATAGGGGTGGGATCCCAGAGAGCCTAAATAGAATCTTGAGTCTCGTTCCATGTAATTCGCAAGAGACTGGTTACCATTCCCTGCTTACGTCCGTTTGCACACATTGATGTCTGTGGGAAATTGTTCTTGTTTTGTGGTTGCTGTTACTGTCACTGTTTGTACTGTGGCTGCAAGAAAGAGAGACGCAGGGAGATGCAGAAGAGCAGTAAAGGAATGAGAAGAGTCTATGATCAACAAGCAAGGCACAAAAATCAGGCGGAACTGTTTTTAATGAACATGTTGGAGAGGGATGGGCTACTTAGTTTGGTAAATACGCTTTATATATGACTCTGAGGTTCTTGAAAGCATAAAGGTCAATCATCTTCTTCTTACTAAAAAATTACCTCATTGTATCCATGTGCTGGGGGGGCTAAGGACATTTAAGTACGATACATTATCTCTTAGAAGACTTATACTTCTTGGCCAGGCACCATAGCTCATGCCTGTAATCCCAGCACTTTGGGAGGCCGAGGCAGTCAGGAGTTCAAGACCAGCCTGACCAACATGTTGAAACCCTGTCTCTACTAAAAATACAGAAATTAGCTGGCTGTGGTGGTGCATGCCTGTAGTCCCAGCTACTCCAGAGGCTGATGCAGGAGAATCGCTTGAACCCAGGAGGTAGAGGTTACAGTGAGCTGAGATCGCACCATTGCACTCTAGCCTGGGCAACAAGAGTAAAACTCCAACTCAAAAAAAAAAAAAAAAAAAAAGAAAAAAGAAAAGAAGACTTACACTTCTCTCTGATCATGAAAACCACAAAACTGATGATCGACCTTTGAACTTTGAAGAATCTAAGAGTCATATTTTAAAGATTATTTACCAAAACTACACCCACACCTCTCCAACTGAACATATTTTTCCTTAGTCTTGACCTTTTAGACTGTCTACTATTATAGGTAATTTCAATATTATCTTATATTCTTTTCTTGTATGATATCTGTGGTCAGCAGATCAAAACCTGGTTTGGTGAGAAGCTGAGAATTAATAGAAACAAGAAAATATGATTTCCAACAATAGCAGCATGAAATAGGTAGCCCATGCTCTGTCTCAGTTTTCCAGACATGGAAGTTAAGGTGACATGTCAAATTATGTACTGTTGTGTCTTGAGTCTTCGCATGTTAAACGAGGGCGGTGCTTACCAGAAAGGAGTGAATCACAACTTGGAACTTCTATCATTGGTGAGGGAGATCTTTGTCTTTCTCATATGCCCATAAGCCTAGTCCTGTCAACTGATATCATCTTCTTCTTGCTAAAATATTATCTGTCTGGCTAAGTAATGAAAAAACAATGATGGAAAAAGAACTGTCAGATGATGTAGTGTTTGGTCTCTTAGGGAAGGACCAGGGCCACAGAGAGGAGGACCAGCTACTGAAAGAAAAGAAAGAGAGGTGGGGGAGAGGGCAGCAGTTTCAAATGAAAAATTAAATTAATTTTAAAATCTAATTTAAAGCAAAATAGAGCAGCAGATGTGGAGGGAGTTGAAACTCCTCCTTGGATTGTATCACCTAAACTTTCCTGTTCTTTCATTCAGCCTGAATATCATCCTATTTATGCCAAAGAGCAAAACTGGATTAATTAAGAAATAAAATACTCCAGACAGTTCATTTCTAGGGATTGTTTGTACACAGCATGTGTGAGAGGAAGGAAATACTTGAAATTGTAATTTATCCAGGAAAAAGGAGAACACCGTCTTCCTACCACAAACTTTAAAAGCACATTTTCCTGTAAAGCTGTCCTAACAATCTTTATGTCCCAGAATCAAGTATTGGTAAATTCATATTTATTTTTGCAGCTCATTTATTCTTTTTTTTTTTTTTTGGAGATGGAATCTCGCTCTTGTCACCCAGGCTAGAGTGCTGTGGCACTATCTCAGCTCACTGCAACAACCTCCACCTCCCAGGTTCCAGCAATTCTCCTGCTTCAGCCTCCCCAGTAGCTGGGATTACAGGCATGTGCCACCATATCCAGCCTATATATATATATATATGTATTTTAATAGAGATGGGGTTTCACCATGTTGCCCAGGCTGGTCTCGAAATCCTGAGCTTAGGGAATCCACCGGCCTCAGCCTCCCAAATTGCTGGGATTACAGGCATGAGCCGCCACACCCAGCCCACAGCTTATTTATTCTTATACCAAATACTTATTATTGAATGCCTTCTATGAGTCAGGAGCTATGCAGGCGTCTCTGCTGTGTAGGTGGTTTTAGAGGTTCTGCTGGCTTACAGACAATTAGGATGCCAAGATTCAAACTCAAGTTACAGGCCAGATCAATTCTGCAAGACTTCTGCACAGTTGTTGTAGGCGAGGCGGTTCCCATCAAGAAATGAGAGAATATAACTGCTTCCTTTGTGCTTTCCGTCTCCTGCAGAACAAGGGTTAAAAAAGCAGCCACCAAGGAGCCCTGCTGTGAATCATGTGCCTTTCATGAGGTGAACTTCCCTTCCTTAGAGATGCATGAACAGCAAATCAGGAATCCACATGCCGGCATTCAGTAGTATTGGTTTGTCTTGTGTTAGCCATGGACCTGACATCTGCCAAAACACCTTACAATGTAATCATGAGTGTTGTCCAGGTCTTCCCTCACCTTGTAAAAAACCATTCTTTATACACTGGACTTTCTATTTAACAATCTCTGCTCAAGGTGTTTAAATGGCCCAAAAACCTGAACAGCTTGATTAAAATCTGCTTTTGTATATTCTTTTCTGCACATGCTTAAGCATCACAGTGAAAAGCCGGTTCTAGTAACAGGTAGGAGAAACCAGCTGGGAATATTCCCGTGTGAAGCTACTGATTAGAAATAAAGTGGCGCTCTCACCAGCCACATCAACAGCAGTAGTGTCTAACATTTACTGGATGCTGCCAGGAAGCATGTCCTGGGTCACATACATCCATGCTGTATTAGTTTGCTAGGGCTGCCATAACAAAGCATCACCAACTGGGTGCTTAAACAACAGAAATATATTGTCTCACGGTTCTGGAGGTTAGAAGTCCAGGAGGAATGTGTCAGTAGGGCTGGTTTCCTGAGGGCTGTTGGGGGGAGAACCGGATCCATACGTCTCTCCTAGCATCTTAACATTGGTTGGCAATTTTTGGCATTTGTTAGCTTACAGATGCATCACCCTGATCTCTGCCTTCATCTTCACAGTGCTCTCCCTGTGTAGGTACCGCTGTGTCTACCGTTCCTGTTTCTATAAGCACATTATTTATAGTGAACTAGGGTTTATCGAATGACTTCATGTTAACTTGATCATCTGCAAAGACCCTATTTCTAAATAAAGTCACCTTCACAGGTACTGGGGTTTAGGACTTCAACACTTTTTGTGGGACACAATCCAACCCCTAACCCATGCATTATCTCATTCAGTGCTCACACCAGCATCGTGAGGCAGGGGCTATGATTACTGGCATTACAAACCAAAACAGTGAGACTTAGAAAGCTTTGCTTCCGTTTTCCTATTGCATCTACTACACAAATAGTAGAACTAGGGTATGGATGAAGACAGTTTGATGCAAAAGACCATGCTCTTAATCACCACATGAGATTCCCAAAAAACATGAGGAACTTTCTGCACCTTTGAGTTGCTTGGCCATAGGTTACACACCGGAGTCATCCACTCTACTCACAAGAATTCTAGCTACCCTTGGTTGAGCACCTATTACACATATTACATTATCTCATTTAGTCCCCCCAAACAACTTTAGAAGTCCAGTACTCTTTATCCCAGTTCACAGGTAAGCAAACTGAAAGTCAAAGAAGTGGAGAACAGCTAACCAAGAAAGTAAGAAAGAGTTGAGCCAGGATTCAGGTTGTCCCCAGCCACTACCCACCACCACGTGAGCCTGAAGATGTATTTTCTCCACTGTGCTATGCTGCCTTTCATACAAAGCTCAGGGCATACCAGTCTGTCATTCACTCACATGAAAAAAAAAAGGGGTCTAAATAAATCTCACAGTGCTCATTTTTAAAAGTATACACAAAACAAATCTCAATTCCAAAGAATTTGAATCAGCCAAGAGAAGGCACGAGAAAATATTGAATGTTTGTATGATCACCTGGGCAACCTTTTCTGTGCTATGTAAATGTGCAGTGACTAATCAACCAGGGTGGCCAAGGGATCCTTTTTCTAGAGATGGGCAATTTTCATTTGTGCCTGTGATTGGCTCAGCTCTGTATGTGAAGCGGGAAAAGGCTTCCATTTATTTAGCATAATGATGGATTAAAACAAAAGCAGAAATCATTTCACTCATGCTTAGGTAAGACATTTCCATCCTTCTCGAATCTTTGTGTGTCTATTTTTGTGTTCATAGCAACCGGCAGACTATTTAGAACAGAAATGTGCCTGCGTTGAGTACAAAGTAAAGACAGCGCTGAGCGGTCGGATGTGTGCTGAAGAGAGATAGCTGATGTTTGACAAGTGTCATAAACAAATGGCCATTGATCAGGAAGAATCCTTAGCAAAATAAGATCAAGATTTTCCGGGGGCTGTTGACCATTACCAGTTTTCACTTTTCTGACATTCATTTAAAAAAAAATAGATCTTGACTCCCTGGGGCTTTGCAGTTTGCCAACTTTCAAAGAGCTTTGCTAGATTTATAGTGCCATCATGTGGTCAGTTCTCAATCTGTTCTAAAATTCTGCTGGATCCAAGCCTGGAAAGATGACTGAATGATTCCAGTTCCATGGTGTTGGGAGGCTTGTAGAACAGTGCTGGCTAGTCACACATCTGATACAGGCAGCAATAGTGTGCTGGGGAAGGGGTTAAGAAAGAAAGCTGAGAAGCTCCCTGCAGGCAGAGTAAGGGTGGGACAAAGAGAATCTAGATAGTTGGACTTGGCCGTGGACAGAGGCAGCTGACAGAGAGGACATTTACCCACTGGGGATGAGGGCCATACTAGTAGGCTTGGGTTCATACGCAACACTTTAATCACTGAGAAGGAGGAATTTGGGACTGAGAAATAAGGAGCTAAAAACCCGTTACAGTCTTGCATGGTCACTGGCTTTTAGAAGAAGACAGGCACCCCACGCACCTCACTCAGGAGAGCACCAGAAGTCCAGCCAAGCCCTGCCTGGGCACCTTCCCAGGAAGGTGCTTCTGCTGACACTCTCCTGGCCAAACTCTTCTTCACAGCAGGGGAAGAAATCTTGTCCACATAGGAGAAGCTCAGGTCTGGAGTCTCATTGCTAGGCAGGGAACTAGGGCGACTGGGTAGAGATAAGCAGGTTATAGGCTCTGTGGAAATAGACAAAGGCCAACAAACTGAGAAAAGCAAAGGCTATTTATTCTGAGCTTGCTATAGCAAGGGAGTTGGCTACCATCGCTTGCATTTTATCAGAGACCCTATCACAGGCAAAGCAGTGGGAAAGCTTTAGAGTGGAAAAAAAGAGAAGTCCTCAGTTGTGCCCTGATGGAAGGCTGTTGGCCTGGGGAAGTTGTATGCGGGCTAACTGGAAGCAGAGCACACAGTGTGATTGGTTAGGGGTAGGTGCATATTTGGCTTTCTCTGGTTGATCCTAAGTTAAAAATGGTGACAAAATGTAGGGAAGCTGTCAGTCATTAATCAGGTCCTGGCCATTCCTGGCTGATTGTTAAAGTTATTGTTCAGCTTCCTGGATTGTCACCAGAGATAGCAGCTTGGCTTCCTACACGTCTGAGTTCTAGCAGGCTGACTTCCTGGGTTGTTTGTTATACATAAGGGGGTTGGTTTCCTTCCCTGGTACAGAGAGTGGGTCGAAGTTCTATTTTTACATGTGGTCTGGCCTGTTTCTACATTCAGTCTATCAGCTCTGAGGACCTGTGACTCAAGCAAGGATCAGCCTGGGAAGTAGTCGGTGTTGGGAACCTCAACTTATGTCAGCAAACAATGAGGAGTTGGAATTGGCAAAAGGCCCCACCCACCCCATTCCCAGTCAGAATCAAGTCTTCAAGGGGACAGGACCAGCTGGAAGCCCGGTGGCTAATATCAGGTTGTGTCATGGCTCAGACCCACAGCTAGTATGCACCCATGCTAAATCCTCTCCCAGACACTTGTATGTAGCTAAAGCAACTTGATTATTTGCTGCCTTAGTCATGATTGAATGAGGAACTTGCAAGAGATGTCAGCTTCAGGAGAAAGAGGAGGAAGTGGTGCTTGTGTTGGTGGTATGGGTGTGAGGCTGGCACATTTTATAGGCATCTGGGAGACAAAAAAAAACAGAGCCTGCCACTGCCCCCACTGGATGTCTTAGTGCCTCTGACTAGAGTTTGGGGCCCTGGCTCTAACCTGCTGGTAAACTACATTTGCTTTTTTTCTGGAATGCAGTGGCTATCATGTGGAAAGGGCTGGAGCTATAAATGCAATCCTGGAGGTGCACATCTCTGGAAGGAAACCCTGGGTACAGACACTCCTATTTAATTCAAGGAGAGTTGGAATAGCTCCAATCGGTGCACCAGGGGTGCTGGCGACTTTTCCTTTCCTGCTGGTGATTTTAACTACACTCCCATTTTCTCAGCTAGGAAACGTTACATATGGACCAACAACCCCCATACTATACTGACGTTATTCCTTATTTGTCAACTTCACATGAGCCAATTGGTGACACAGAAACCCTAGTTATAGCAAAACTGTATTATGAATAGTTTCTGGAATTGGGAAAATATGGGTGATTTAAGCTAAGCATGGTGACTTACACTGGTAGTTCCTGTTACTTGGGAGGCTGAGGCAGGAGGATCACTTGAGCCCAGGAGTTCAAGGCTGCAGTGAGCTATGATCACATCACCGCACTCCAGCCTAGGTAACATAGCGAGACTGTCTCCAAATACACACACACACACACACACGTGTGTAAGCTAATTGGGAAAGGCATTGTAGAGCAGATGATGTGTATTTAATTTTTCTCATTTCTAGCAGTCTTGTTCTATGTGAATGTGTGGAGCACCCTGGGGGCCAGTGTGGAGTGTACAGAGTTCCCCAAATTTCAGTCATAATTTTGGTCATATCTATACTCAGCCTACATAGTGCCTTAATATTTTTCTTTAAATTTATTTGTTTTAATTACATTTATTTTGAAAGGGAAATCATATCACTATAGAAAATAAAAAGTCAATATTACCTGTCACAGCTAGAAGGTAATCCTAACTATAAATACGTAAGTAAACAAATAAAACTCTTCACCCATGAACTGTACCCAAATGGCCTCCTATGCCACTAGTGGTTCTAGGGCCACTTTTGGGGAAATACTTGTGCAATACTAGTTCAGAGCTCTGGCTCCGGTGTCAGATTGCCTGGGCTGAACTAGTAGCTGTAAAATCATGTGAAAATATTTAGCCCCTCGAAGTCTGATTTCCTTCCCTGTAAAATCATGTTTTTGCTTTATGGAGCTGATGTAAGGATTCGGTGAGATAATACGTAAAAGATTTAGCACAATACCTGACATATGATAAACAATAAATATTAATATTAGCTGTCACTGTTACAAGTATGATTACTATCATCCTGGATTGGGTCACCCATGCATAGCTCTTCCTAAAAGTTGGTCGTCAAAACACTCACACCTTATTTGTGGAGAGGAATATGGTTGAAATATACAGAGGATGGATGTCTTAAAAGATTTTCAGACTACTGAAAAGAAGAAACCAAGTCAATGGGCCTTTCATGTTAAAAACTCTAGCCAGTGAGGCAGTGAACCTAAACGGATCAAGTGGATTTTATTTTTGATGTCACTTGCTGTTTCCCAGCCCCTTGGTTCTCTGGTATTTTTTCCTGGCACTCACTGAATCAGTCAGAGTCCCAGCAGGAATCAGATTGTACCCAAAGGAGTGATTGAAGGGTTTAAAGACAGAAGGGTGTATTTGCAGAAGTGTGGGCTAGAGCTAAAGAAGCCAACGAAAGGTAGTTAGCCTCCCAACAACAGGAAGCCCTTACACCACGACAGCCTACAAGACAATGGGAGGAAGCTGCTGCTGTGACGTGGTTGAGCTGCAGCCATGCGAGGCCATGCCACCCAACCCTCCGCAGGGGTCTCCACATTGGTAGGGACCAGCAGGGACAGGGCAGAGAAAATACTGCCATGAATGGATTCTCCTCCTGCCTGCCAGTCTCCGGCCAGTGCCCTCCAGGAACAAACCAGCTACAGCGACAGCACAAGGGAAGCACTGGACATGCCATGCCTAGGGGTCAGCAGAGAAGGGTGGAGGATGGGCCTGGAGGGCCGGACAGAGAAGGAACAACCCATGCTGCTGCTTGATCTATGATGCCCCTTTGCACTCTGTAAACTCTCAGTAGAATGAGTTGCAGACATTTTGTAAATCCGACAGTGCATCTGTGTGTCAGTGACACTGAGACAAGTGGGGGTGCAAACAAAATAGAGGCATATACCACCCATCTACCACCCCCTAGGCCGGGGGCACTTCCTGGGAGCTGGCAGCAGCCCAGCATGGCTCCCATTTCTTAGCCAGAGCTCTCCTACTAAGCAGCATGCTTTCGGAGGCAGGGACAGTCCATAAAAAGACTCTCACGACTTTTATCTTCACCACAAGGTAGCAAAATAAAGAAGTAATGCAATTAAAATCACTCACCTATTAGCAAAGAAATAGTTTGTTCTCCAAGTCTTTTGAGAAAAGAACCTGGTGCTGTCATTCTCAGGAGCAGATGCTAAACACCTGAGCCACGCTGACTCTAACAGCAGTTTAGACTGACAATGGTGGAGTGTGAGCTGGCGTGAGAGGCAAAGCCAGCACCTCTCAGAGCTGCGGGCTTCCAGGCTCCACTGAAGGTAGGCAGCCCCCACTTTCTGTGAATACTTCCATAGGACGCAAGTCACAGGCAGGCAGAAACAATATTTTCTTGAAGAAACCAGCCTGTTCTATCTGACTGCCTTATCACATCTAGGCCAAGCTAATGCTGCTGCTATCAGAAAAAGCCCCATGCGCACCTCTCTCTTTCTCTCTCTCTTTTTAAATGTTGCACAACACACATATAAAATTTACCATCTTAGTTACGTTTAAGTATACAGTTCAGTATTGTTAACACACTGGCACTGCTGTAAAACCAACCTCCAGTACTCTTCCTTCTTACAAAACTGAAAGTCTAAACCCATAAAACAATTCCTCATTCTCATCTTGGATTAGCCTACTTTAGGTGCTACTCATCCAGTGGGATTGTACACTGTGGGTCCTTTTGTGACTGGCTTATTTCATTTAGCATCATGTCCTGAAGGCTCATTCAAGTTGTAGCATGTGTCAGGATTTCATTCCTTCTTAAGGCTGCATACTATTCTATTCATGTAGAGACCACATTTTGTTTATCCATTCATCGGCTGCAGGACACTCAGGTTGTTTCCACCGCTTGGCTATTGTGAATAGTGCTGTGTACACCAGTGTACAAACATCTCTTCGAGATCCTGCTTTTGATTCTTTTTGAGCATATGCCCAGATGTGGAATTGCTGCTCATCTTTTGTTTTACCTCCACACCAACTGTTTTCAGAGATAAAGATTAGTTGATTTTCTGAACAGGACAATGTAGGTTTCTATGCATCCCATAAAGCAAGTTCATGCTGGGGAAACGATCTAGGATTTGAAGTCACAACACTCAATTTTAATTATCTATGTTAAACATTTATGAGCTATGCAATCTTGAGCAGTTTCTTTACCATCTCTGAAACCCGTGTTTTTCTCCTACTAAAGGAATAATCACAGTATTAGCTTCCTAGGGATATGTCAACAAAGTACCGAAAACGGGCTACCTTAAAACAACAGAAAAGTATTCTTTCACAGTTCTGAACACTAAAAGCTGAAAATCAAGGTGCCAGCAGGTTTGGTTCTTTCTTAGGAGCCTTTAGGGAGAATCTGCCCCATACCTCTTTCCTAGTTCCTGGTGGTTGCCAGAAATCCCTGGTACCTGCAGCTTGTAGCTATATAGCACCAGTGTTTGTCATCCTCCCTTTGCGTGTCTGTGTTCTCAGTTGGTATGCTTTTTCTCTGTGTGTCTAAATTTTCTTCATTTTATAGAGACAGCAATAATTGGATTAGGGGCTATCCTCATCCAGTATAACCTCATCTTAACTTGATTACATCTGCAGAGACCCATTTCTAAATAAGGTCACATTCATAGCTACTGAGTTCAGGACTTCAACATATCTTCCAGGGTGACACAATTCAACCACAACACTCCCCCTCCAGGAGGTCTATAAGAATTAAGTGCATTCTGTAGATGCTGAGGCTTCATGCTGGATAGGAGTAATGAACATGACTAAACTGACATTTAGCTTGTTTGCCTTCTGAATGCAAGAACTTCCTTCTCCTTAATGCCGCTTGACTCACAGTGTTACATCCATTCTTGTTTTCTGAGTTCCTCTCTAGTTCCAACCGGGACTGCATTCACTGTGAGTTGTTAAATGTTCAATGTCATTTTCATCCCTGGGAGGATGAAGAATGTTAAGTGTGGACTTCAGTAGATCGAGTCTGGCTTTATAAACTTTCTAATTTTTGTTGCCTTTGGTCTCTGAATAATACGCTCTCTGCTGCGTTGCATTATCCTCCTTGTCCTAGAAGAAACCCTGTGCCTGGGATGATATCGGAAAGTGACACCATCAGGGCTTCGAGGTCATTCCGAACTTTCCCAGCCTATTCAGTAGTCACCACATCCATAAATACCACACCCCAGAGAGGCTTGGGCTGCATCACTGATATATTGTCTTCAGATGTTCGCCCGTGTCCTACATAACATTCTCCAAGCTGGAGCATACAAAACAGATTTGCTGGGAGTAGGGACAGAAATGATTAACTACCAATTTAACTATATTGCTGCTACATGGCTGACGAACCTATATGCCCTGCATCCTAGAGGAATAACCATTTCCCAACAGAGGAAAATCAGCATTTCTAGGAAAGAGAAAATTCAGGGATGATTATTTGGGCTTAGACAGGATTTGTTGTATAATTCCTTTAAGGAGATGATGTAATAAAATAATAATGTGTTTTGCTTCAAATTTCTCTGCACTCCTCTATTGGAATAGGTGCTACTGAATATTTATCACACGGCTTCTTTCCAGAATATGCAGCTCTGGGGCCCCAAGATGGCCTTTTTTTTTGTAACGAGTTTATGGGTTTGGTGCAGTGGCTCACCCCTGTAATCCCAGCACTTTAGGAGGCCGAGGTAGGCGGATCACTTCAGATCAGGGGTTCAAGACCAGCCTGGCCAACATGGCAAAACCCCGTCTCTACTAAAAATACAAAAATTAGCCAGGCATGGTAGCACATACCTGTAGTCTCTGCTACTCGGGGGCGCTAAGGCAGGAGAATCACTTGAATCTGCGAGTCAGCGGTTGCAGTGAGCAAGATCATGCCACTGCACTCCAGCCTGGGTGACAGAGTCAGACTCTGTCTCAGAAAAATAAAATAAAATAAAGGAGTTCAGGAAAAGGATTCCCCAATCCCCCCATGCAGCCTCCTGCATGCAGGCCCCTCTGGTCCGTGCCAACGCTGCACTCGACTGTTGAACTGCAGCCAACTAGAAGAAAGAAGTGACAAACTCAGTGACAAACTTCTCAGAGGCTTGGACAGGGCCACCTGGTGATTTATTTACAGAGGCAGCTTTGCTGTAAGGTCAACACCAGGGCAATTCGACTAGGCAGGTTGCTAAACCCTAAGGCAAAGTCTGAGTTTTAAGTGTTGCTATTTTATTATCTCTGGGTCTAGTTAGTTTTAATGAGCTGTGGCTCTCTAGCAAAAGAATTGAAGAGCAATTCCTAATAAGAACAAACCTTAGAGAAGGACTTGAGACGCAAATGGCTACATTCTCCTTCGCTCTATCACCTACTCTCGGTCATATAAAGTAGCCTTGGCTTCCACATATCCCAGCAGACAGAACATCAGGTGGCTTATCTCCAGTTGTAAATGCCTGCCTAATGCTGCTAATAGCGTAAGTAATTTTGCCAGATAGCCTGGGGAGGATTCCTCAATTTATTACCTAGTTAATCAATTCTAGCATTAATAGAAAAGACAGTGGCTGTAAACCACAATGCAAAATAAAGTGCTGTGTGTAAATCCTAGCAGGGTTCTCCTGCCTGGATTCCAAAAAGTAAAGAGAGACCCTCCCTCGCCTCACTTTCACCAGTTTTCCTGCTTGAAGTGTGGGAAAGGAGATCTCAATTTCTGGCAGAAGCAGCCTCTGTTCGGCTGGTGCCCTTGAGACTCCAAACTGCAACAGCGGAGAAGGAAGGAGAGGGAACCAGATTGCAGGCATTGTGTTGCCAGTGGCTGAAAGGTGCGGATGAGATGATGCTGATTACAAGGACTGAAAGAACGGGGAGAGCATGGTTCTGAAAATGGCTGAGAAAGGAAGAAAGAAGTGCCCTGTGAGTTTGGGAAAGTGGATAATGTATATTGGGTACCCCCTGTGCATTTGTCCTTCAAAGATGAGGCCCGTCCTGCCTGAAGTCAGTTTCACTGCTTCTCCCAGGGGCTCTCTCATGAGGCCAGGGAAAGGGGAGAATCATTTTCACTGAAGAAGCAAATCTGATCAGACAACACACTAGTGTGGGAAATGGCAAACAATAAAGACACGTGACCAGAAAATGCATTATCCTGCTTGCCTTTATTGGCACCCCCTTACATCCTCAGTGTACTCTCCATATCACACCCAAGGCAACTCATGAGGGTAGACTGCACCATTTTCCTCCCGGATGACTTTTCTTCTTGAACATTCTAGTACCCAAGCTTCCTCTTAAGCCCACTTTCACCCACACATTTTTTTTATTAATCCATTTTACAGTTGAAGACCCACACATGTTTAACAACTCCCCACCGCCAGTCCTTAAACCCTCTGACTCAGGGGCCTGAGTGAGCACAGACATTTGCTGCAGAATCCACTCACATCTCACACAGCTGTGCATCCGAAAGAGTTAATTCTTCATTTGCTGTGATTGAATTGGCAGTTTCTCACCTGGAATGAGGAAACTCTAGTCATTTGCTCCAAGGAAAAAAGAGGACTTGAAGACAGTATTTTGTTTCTTTTTCAAAGCTGCTTTTCTAAAGGGGCCACAGGGAGGGATTTGTAAAACTACAGCCTGGACCCTGACAATGAAATGCCAATTAATTTAGTTGTAAATGGGTCACCAAATATCCCCCGTGGTATTTTTTTTTACTTTAAATACTCAACATTATTAGAAAGTTGTAATACTTTAAGAAATTGCTTAGAACCTTGTCTCCCATAAGGAAACAATTCCGTATCTTTTCTTACTTGCTTGAATCTTTTTCCTGACACGTTTTCTGCTATAAAACGAGTCAGGGATTTTCTTTAAAGTGCCTATTTTTTCTCCCCACTACTATCCCTGCAGGTCGGAAATCTTGCTCAACAGAGCACTCACAGTTAAAGATTTCCAGATACTGGCTGCACTATTCTGAGAACAGTGAGTCAAGTGTGATAACCAGAAACAACCTGCTGGGCCCTTCTCTCCAGTAGCTCCAGAGAGGCCTGTGGTTTTGACACTTGACTTTCTAATAAAGAGCAAGCTCTCTGGGCTTCTTTAAAACTCCTCAGGCACTAGAGAAAGAGGCTGATTTAACTTTGGTTGTCCCTGTGTTTCAGTCACTTTGCTGCTCAGTTATATACTGAGAACAAAACTAAAAGGAAAGCAGATAAAACTTGCTTCTGTTTCATGATTTGAGCTGCATGGGGAGAGGAGCCGGCAGGACCAATCCCCACTCCAAGAGAGGTCCGCGTCCTGGCCCCGGAAACTGTGAATGTGCTACCATGCATGGCAAAGGGGCCTCTGCAGATAAGATTCAGTGAAGGATCTTGAGATGGGGAGGTTTTGCAGATTATTCTGGTGGGCCTGATATAACCATAAGAATCCTTATAAGTGAAAAGGAGAGGAAGGAGAGAGTGTGTCAGAGTGGTGGAATATGAGAAAGATTTGACTGGCCATTGCTGGCTTTGAGGATGGAAGGCAGCCATGAGCCAAGAATGCAGGTCACTTCTAGAAGCCGGAAAAGGCAAGGAAATGAATTCTTCCCAAGAGCTTGCATAATCAACCTTGCGGATGTCTTGATTTTACCCCAGTGAGACACATTTTGGACTTCTGACCTCCAGAACTTTAAGATAATACATTGGTGTTGTTTTAAGCCAAGTTTGCAGTAATTTATTATAGCAGCAACAGGAAGCTAACACAGAGAGAAAATTGAAAAACAGTACTATTACAGAAATCAACGAACTCCAGATCCCAAAGTAGGCATTCACATTTGGGTAGCTCACCTATCTCATTTGATCCTACAACAACTGTACTCGAATATAAACCATTTTACTAGACAGTAAACTTCTTGAGGGCAGAGTCTTCCTTTTGGTCACAGCTACATCCTTAGCACCTAGAAAAATGTCTGGCACATAGTAATTGCTCAGTGAATGTTGCATGCATTAGTCAGTACACAACACTCTGACCCGGCTAGGTAGATACAATACAATCCACAGGCACAGTCACCTTTGTTAGGAATGATTGACGTGTTTATTCATCTCTATTTTTCCCATCCTATTCCAAACCACCATCCTTCTGGACACAGCACTGTCTAGACGCAGCCACCTCTGGTCTTCTTCAGTGACTTCTCCATGTTTTAGTCTGAGTAGTCTTTTTCATTTTTTCTTGAGACAGAGACTGGCTCTGTCATTAGGCTGGAGTTCATGGTGCAATCTTGGTTCACTGCAACCTCCACCTCCTGGGTTCAAGCAGTTCTCCTGCCTCAGCTTCCCAAGTAGCTGGAACTACAAGTGTGTACCACCACACCCAGCTAATTTTTGTATTTTTAGTAGAGACGAAGTTTCACCATGATGACCAGGATGGTCTCAATCTCTTGACTTCATAATCCACCTGCCTGAGCCTCCCAAAGTGCTGGGATTATAGATGTGAGCCACTGTGCCTGGCCTAGTCTGAGTAGTCTTAAAAACACATATCAGACTATGTCTCCCCATTATTCCCACCACAGGTCCTGGGACACAGAACAAAATCTTTGCAAGGACCCGATGGCAGCATGCTCTTGCCCATGCCTTCCTGCCCAACTGCATCTCGCATCACTCTTCCCACACCTGCTGTGAATCCAACCAGAAGCTCAATGTGCCAAGTCTCTTCTACCTCAGGACCTGTACACATGCTGTTCCTCTATCTTGGATGCGTTTCCTTCCCCACATGCTCCCACCATTTCTCACAGCTTCCTGCACATCCTTTGCTTTTCTTATCAGGAGTCACCTCCTCAGGAAAACCTTCTGCAGCCCACACCACGAGATTCGCTGATACCTCCCCCAGCCCTCGTGTTCTCATAGCGTTCTATATGTTTCCTTCACAGTATGTATTACTGACTTCTCAATATCCAGCACAAAACTTGGAAGAAAGAAATGCACACTTATGGCATAAAAGAACTTACTGAAAGTTAAGTGATTTCCCTAAATTCATACAGCTTGTCTAAGTGCTGGAGCTAGGGATAGAACACAGGTGTTCTGAACTCTACATCTGTCTGCTATTCCACATGGCCTTGCTAAGAAATCCTACTGGAGTATCTGCAAATCAGAAGAGGAAACACCACAAAGACTGGAGCAGTGACCACTGTGGAGCTGAACCACAGGAAAGTAATAGACCCAAACAAGCCAGCCTGGCACATGGACATCGGAGACAGGGCCTTGGCTCTGAGGACAATGTTTCTTGGTCCAGGAGGAGGAGAGACAGGAGTAGGGCTGCCAACAGCTATAAACCCCACAGAGCCTGACAAACCCCTGACAGATGACTCAGGAAATGGCTGGCACTCACTCACTGGATTTTGCAAGCACATTTGTTGATGAGAATGAAAAGATTATCAAAAGTGAGTTAGCAAATTCTTAGTCTCATAGTAGGTGCCACACTGAATTGTGTCCTCTGAAAATTCTTAAGTTAAAGCCCTAACCTCCAATGTGACTGTATTTGGAAATAAGGCCTTTTGGAAGGTAATTAAGATGAGATGAGATCCAATGTGACTGTATTTGCAGATAGGGCTTTTAGGAGATAATTAAGGTTGAATGTGGTCATATGGGTGGGGTCTCAATCAGATAGGACTGGTTTTAAAACAAGAGAGAGAAAGATCTCTCCCCTTTTCTTATCTCTCTTCTCTTTCTCTCTCTCTCTGGCACACACACACAGGAAAGGCCATGTGAGGTCGCAGTGCGAAGGCAGCTCTCCGCAAGCCAAGAAGAGAGCCCTCATCAGAACCAGACTGTGCTGGCACCCTGATCCCAGACTTTCAGCCTCCAGAACTGTGAGAAAATAGATGTCTACTTTAAGCAGTCTGTCACCTAGTCTGTACTTTTTTGTGATGGCAGCTGAGCAGACTGGGACAGTGCCCAGATGTTTGTAGCACTAACGTAAATTGTACAATTATTCTGGATAAGAAGATTACAGCAAAATTAATTTCTGCTAAAGTGGTTATAGTAGATATCTGCTATTTTGCCAGTCCAGCATCAATGTCCCCATTGTTTTAATAACAGCACCTTGGTTTTCCTTTGGACAATCCCAGACTTCTCCCAGCACCATGTCAACCCTAACACTGTAGGAGTCATGGTGGAACTGTCAATTACGCCATACCTTTCTCTTGCCAAGAAATGGGCATGTGACCCAAACCAGGCCAGACCGTAGCAGGAATTTGAAAGTTGAGCACAGTGACACAAGAATTGAAAAAACACTGAAGCTAGTTTATTTTCATGATAGTATCTAGGAAAAAATGCGGCCCATCAAGTCCCATCATCTAGATTCCTGGAGCATCCCTAATTCCTTTCCAAAGCCTGGTTGGTCAGTTGCTTCTTCACTTTGATTAAACAATCCATATCCTTCCAAAAAAGATCTTTTCTAGTTTGAACTAGTCAGATTTGGATTTGGTTGCTTGCACCCAAAGAACTTTCAGTGATACACAGGTCTATCAAATCTGTGCTGCCAATTTTTTTTTAGTGCCAATAAATTATCTTGATATCATTATGCAACTAAATGCATATACATATTGAAAGCTCTCTATAATTTGGCAAGAATTTTACTTTTCAAAAGTTTAGTGATTATTATACACATTAGAAAAAATGTGCTATATTTCTGGAAATATTCTTGCTGCTTTTTTTTTTTTCCAACAGGAAAACGCTAATATTATCTAGGGCCATCTGGGTAACAACAGAGTTGATAAGATTTCTATTCTGAAACATTTGAACATTTGGGAGAATAAAGAGAGTAATATCTATTTTAATAATACTAAAATGTTTCAGACCTGAAAAATAGTAGAATTCACCTGATGAATCAATTTCAACAAAATTCTAATCTTCTTTTGCTTGAAGTCTGGTTTTAAGCTTATTATTCTAGTTTAGCTCTACTCTGAGGGAACTCTGAGAGCAAATTACCAAGACTTTTATAGCAACATTTGTGAATTGTGGAAACTCAACTCTCATTTTCAGGCTCAGTCCATTTATACTTTTCTATTATGATAGGGAGGGATGCAAGACGGGAAGATGCTTGATACGTTGTGATGAATATTTAAGAACATTCATTCACTCGCTGAAATAGCCCTTCCATTTTCAATTACGTCTTTTTTAAAGAACACTTTCATTTTTATTTTTTTTATTGAGAAGCATATCATTTTTACAAAAATATTGTCTAAAATGTATCTGTACAGTTTAAAGAATAATAAGCTCAAACGGCATCTGAGAAACAGCATTATCAGTTCCTTATAGCCTTTTGTGTGCTCCTCCTCAATTACTTCCTGATCCTTCTCCCACAGATGTACCTACCATTCTGTATTGGGTATTGACCATTCTCTTTTCTGTATAGTTTTATGCCATATATATGGCTTTCTAAAAAAAAAAAAAAAAAAAAAATTGTGCATATTCCTTGGCAACTTGAGTCTTTTTCTTAATATTGTTTTCTGGATTACCTAAGGGTGATACATGTACCTGTAGTTCATTCATTTTGCATTACTCTATAGTATTTCACTTTATAAGTATACCATAATTAGTTTATCTCCTTATGGATTATTTACTACTGTTTGTTCTTAAGAGCAAGGCTTCTGCAAACATGTTTTCTAGTGCATATGTACAAAAGTATTTTTAAGGAACATACTAGGAGGGAATTGCTGGATCAAAAGTTAGGCACAGGTTCAACTCTCCTACGATATGCAAACATTTCTGGACATGGTTATAGGAGTTTATAGTCCCACAAGCAGGGCATAGTGTTTCAATTGCTCCATACCCTTGGTTTGAGGAGAGGCAACATGATTTAATGCCCCTGGAACCTCTCTCTCTCCCCAGAAAGATGTCAGGAGAATGGAGGACTCAAACATTGTGTTAACTCTTCTGCCTCTGAGTCTTCCCATGTGATTCCAGTGAGTATAACTGTGTCCTCAAGAATGATACACTTTTTTTCTTTCTGTCTTTCTCTCTTTCTTTTTCTTTCTTTTTTTATTTTTATTTTTAATTTTTATTTTTTGAGACAGGGTCTCACTCTGTCATCCAGTGGCACAATCTAGCTCTCTACAGCCTCAACCTCCTGGGCTCAAGTGATCCTCCTGCTTCAGCCTCCTGAGTAGCTGGGACTACATGTGTATGCCACCAGCTCAGCTAATTTACTTTTTTTTTTTGGAGAGGCAGGGTCTCCCTGCGTTACTCAGGCTGGTCTCAAACTTCTGGACTCAAGCAATCCTCCTGTCTTGGCTCCCATGCCCCCAATAGACTTAGATTTGTGCAATAGTATCTTTGGGGGCAAAAGATAACTGAAAACTAACACCTCACAGTTTCGTTTCAGTTTGCATTTCCCTGATAACCAATGAGGTTGACATTTTCCTAAGATTATAGACTATTTTTATTCCCCTTTTTGTAATGGGTTTCCCATTTTTTGTATTAGTTTATTCATCTTGTCCATATTGATTCTTCAAAATTTTATGTCTAGTTATTAATCTTCTGTCAATAGTATAAGTGGCAAATATCTTATCCCAATTTTTAGTTTATCTTTTTTACTCTCATTATTATGTTTTTTGATGATCTGATTTTTAGTTCTCAATGTAATCAAGTGTATTAATCTTTTCCTGTGTGTTGTGCACTTGTGTGTCTTCTTCAAGAAATACTTCCTGCCTGTGCATGAAAGCTCACACCAGTAATCCCAACACTTTGGGAGGCCAAAGCAGAAGGATCACTTGAGCCCAGGAGTTTGAGACCAGCCTGGACAACATAATGAGACCTTGTCCCTACCAAAAAAAAAAAAAAAAAAGTTTTAATTAGCCAGGTGTGTGGTGATACGCACCTGTGTGCTTGTAATAGACACTGTGATGTGACTTGGAGGACCCCTTCTGAGGTGAAGTCATTCTCCCAGCAGCTAAGAGTACTACTGGCAGACAGCCCTCAACTATCAGCCGTCTTTGGCTGAAGAGAGTCACTTTGCCCACATCACACCCATTTCTTGGGGCAGCCTACCTCAGATCACTGGTTAACATTAGGTACAAAGGCCCAACTTACTCACCCCAAATCAGGCCAACTCCAAAGAGCCAGTCTAGTATCAGAGCTCTGTGTAGGGTAGGCAAACGCTTTCCCTGGGCTCTATTGCAGCCCCACTTCTCTTACTTTTACCCAGTCCTACTTCCTTCCTTTCCCTTCCATAGGTGCTAACAACAAGAACACTCTCTAATAATCCTCCTGCATGTTAATCTCCATTTCAGAGTCTTCCTAGGGATCCTAAGCTGTGACATTACTGTTATCAATCCTCAATTAAGTTATAACAAACTAGAAACAGTTCAAAATAAATCAAACTCACACCAAAAAGCCTATATAGGAACTAAGCTATAGAATGCTCTTGGCAACAACCAATTAGCAGAACTTCTGTGCCAAACATTTTGCCAAGCTTTCTCTTCTGAACACGTTTCCTCCTAAGACATGTCTATTTTCAGACCTCTGATGATCCCACAAAATAGCCACAATTGAGTATTAACAAGCAGAATCAAATAAGATTTACTATGGCCCAATTATTCAACTCAGTAAGATGTCTCAAACCAGTAATATTTATGAACAAATCCTATCTGATTTCACTCTTTGCCTAATTTCACTCTGTCCCCTGATATTTCAACTCTCAGTGTTAATTAAAATGACAGGGCCTCATGTGAATATCTGGATCCCAGTCAACCCATCTTCTAAGATCCTCACTATCAAGGGAGAAGTTAATTGAACTCTGATATTCCTGAAAGTGCAGCTTAAAGCCAGACTAATAAGTAGATTTCACCTCAAGTGCCAACTTCCAACAATGCACAGCAACAATTTGGGTCACTGTGTTGCAAAAGATTAAAGAGCTACATCCCCATTCAAAAGACAGCTGCAGCCCACTAGAAATGTCTCTCAGAGGGCAGAAGTAAGGGGTGGCTAATGTGTAGGAAAATAGATTGAGTATGTTTTTTAAAAAAATTTGCAAATGAATGAAAAGTGGCCTTTACAAGTGTAATTACTTTTCTCTTCAAAAATGTGGATTTGGAGTGCATAAATTATAGATACTGGGATCCAGGCAGCTGTTGTAGCACCAGATGACAATTTTAATGATCTTCTGTGGTTGGAGCTGTATCAGAACCTCAAACAAGAGCTCTTGTCCTCTAGCCAAGCCAGCTAGTAGGAGTTACCAGGGTTTGCTGCCAACCAGTTTACTGCAAATTACATAGCATTTGCAACCAATCGGCTGAGAGAAGACAAATACTTAGCAAAAAGGGGCAGGTAAGAGACTAAACCTGATTCTGCAGTTATTAGGGGATGGCTAACAGTGTACATTTATTCTTTATTATGAGAGAAATGGCATATATTCTGATACTCAGTATCATTAAAACTTACACAGAATTTGGCATTTGTTATTTCAAAACAGAAATAAACAAAGGAATGTTTTAATAGGGTAGCAAAGTTTGTAAAATTTTGCTCTCAAAATGAGGCATAATTATGCAAGAAAGGAAATATAACCAAGTTAGCTAGAAATTGAATTGTATTCATTTACAAGCTTTACTTGGAAGAGTTGAATATTAAAAACTATACTATTCTCTCTCATATAACCTCCCTTCCAAATGTTAGTTTGAGAATAAATGAAAGAATAGCTTTATCCCTATAACTCTCCTTACTGCATCTTCCAATACTCCACTGTCTTCCTATGTTAAAATGTATCTATACACAATACAGGACTTTATTTTATGATACAATAGCTTAGGTTATAAAAGTATATAAGACCAGGCACAGTGGCTCATGCCTGTAATCCCAATACTTTGGGAGGCCAGGTGGTAGGATGGCTTGAGTCCATTAATTCAAGACTAGCCTGGGCAAAAACCCTGCATCTACAAAAAAATTTAAATAATTAGTCTAACATAATGGCACATACCTGTGTGCCCAGCTAGTCAGGAGGCTGATGTGGGAGGATTACTTGAGCCCAGGAGGTCAAAGCTGCAGTAAGCCATCATCACACGACTGCATTCCAGCCTGGGCAACAGAGCAAGACTGTCTCCAACTAATAAAAGTGTATGAGTGCCCTCCACACATGGCAAACAAACCTTTGAAAAAAGAATAAGGAAGAAGTCTAAGATTGCTACCAGTCTGCCCAGATGCCTCAGGCAAGGGCTTAAAGAGAGGATTCTGGTTTCCACACTTATTCTACACTTATTGCTGAGCCTTGTAATATTTTTAAATTATTGTTTTATTTAATTAATCCAGGACAATCTTTTAGGAGAAATGATTAGCTGAGAGTCTTTATGTCTTCAGATGGAGGAAATAAAGGGCCATTCCCTTCCACCTTTGACTTAGGAAATTCACTGGCATCAAGAAATACAATTTTGGCTAGGCTTGGTGGCTCACACCTATAATCCCAACACTTTGAGGCCAAGAAGGGCAGATCACCTGAGGTCAGGACTTCAAGTTCTCCCTGCCGGGCCAATATGACAAAACTCCATCACGACGAAAAATATAAAAATTAGCCAGGCGTGGTGGCATATGCCTGTAATCCCAGCTACTCAGGAGGCTGAGGCAAGGAGAATTGTTGAAACTTGGGAGGTGGAGGTTGCAGTGAGCCAAGATCTTACCACTGCACTCCAGCCTAGGTACCGAGTGAGACTCTGTCTGAGCAGAATTCTGAGCAGAACACCAGGTCAAATATCTAATTTGGGTGGACCAGAGGAAAGGCGGATCATTGTTCTGAATTTTTATTTGATATTCAAACTAGAGTTTCAGAGACCTGTTACAAAGACTTGGCTCTTATCATATGATTTCTGGCAGTTAGATGTTTGTTTAAACAAATTAATTTATAAATTTCCACAGTGCAGCAGGGTCTGTCAGGGTAGGCAGTTCTGTGTTTCTTAAACCAGATTGCTAATTTTTTAATATCATTTGGGCTACCTAACATACCCCCCTATAAATCAATAAGAGTATCTTCATTTTATACTAAACTGCTTTTTATGCAGATAGAATTTATTAAATCCTTCCCTGTGACAATCTCTATGGCCTCTCTTCTCCCTGTAACTCCAACTTGTGTCTGTTGGCCAGTGGGCTAGAATGCATTTGATACTATGGAAACATCTGTGTCTCATGGCAATTGAATCTAGGGCATTTATGTCTATTCCCTGAGTCTGGATAAGATCTACAGGAATCTGTCAGTCTTTCATTAAATGCTTATTTCAGAAACAATATACTATTTTCCGATTTGGGGGCTCCCTAAAATTTCATTTCTGGAGCCAAAAGTCTTCCTCAAATGGTGGTTTCCAGATTTTCATCTGTCTGTAAGTAAATTATGTGGATTCTATTTAACAGTTGAAGTTGTTTAATTGGAAAAATATATGACTCATATTCCAAATATTGACATGGAAAAATATATGACTCATACACCAAATACCAACAATCTTCAAGCATTTGGCTTCTTCCTTTAAAAAAAAATGTTTAAATCTTTGCAAGCCTCCATTTTTAGATCTTGCTGTGGATGCTAAGAACTTACAGTGTGTCTCTGCCCCTGGTAGGCTTGAAGTTTATGTAATTAAGTAGATTTTTGCCAAGGGCAAGTATTCCACGAACCCTTAACAATAGAGATTCCCAGGCCACATCCCCAAAGCTTCAGATTTTGTGGACTGGGGGCAGGAGCTGGAAATCTACATGTTTTTAAAACTCCCCTGCTGTTCAATGCTGCTGTGAACCTAAAATTGCTCTAAAAAAGTCTTTCATGCAAATAAGTTAAAAATAAAACAACAATAACAACAAACCCCCTCACATACATGCAAAACACAAAAATGAAAACAAAAACACTCCCCTAGTCAGCTCTCTCAAAGTCAGCTCCCTTTGAGAATCCCTAGGAATTTCTCTAATACAACATTAAGAATCTTAAAGGATTGTTAGCTCCAATGCCTAGTTCCTCTGGTTCCCTCTAGTGGACTAAAATAAAATGGACTTTCTACAACTTCAGTTATGAGTGTGAAACCAGATTGAAAGATATGTAAAGACTAAATTATGAGATGCTTTCAGAAAAAAAGGCTATATGCATCTGGGCCCTAACGGTTAGGAAAGCCCCACCATATCTGCTTCATGGCTTGTTTTGCTGAGAGGCGCCCAGGTTAGCACTCAGTATGTCAGCCATAGGCAGAGCTTTCTCTATGCAATCCTCTGCAGATCACATTTAGGTGTCTTTGCCCAGCCACAGATCCTCAGGAGATCCTGAGAACATGTGCTCAAGGTGATTGGGTTACAGCTTGGTTTTCATACATTTTAGGGACACAGAAGTTAAGGCAAAGACAAAAATGAATGCATGTCAGGTACACATTGGTTTGACCTGGGAAGATGGGACATCTCAGGGAAAGGGCCTTCCAGGTTTTAGGTAAATTCAAAAATTTCCTGATTGGAAATTGGTTGAAAGAGCTGAGCTTTGCCTGAAGAGTTTAAAGTCAGTATAAAGCAATGCTTGAGTTAAGATAAGGGAGATTGCCAAGCTAAGGTTCTTATGTAGATAGATAGAGCCTCCAGGTAGTAGGCTTCAGAGAGAATAGGCAGTCAGTGTTTCTTATTGGACCTTAAAAGGTGTCAGGCTCTCCAGAAAAAGAAAAAGAAAAAGAAAAAAAAAATTAGTAAGGGAAGGAGATTCTCTACAGAATGCAAATTCCAGTCCCCCCACCACCACCATCCACAAGAGACAGCTTTGCAGGACCATTTCAAAATATGTCAAATAAATATATTTGGATGTAAAATACCTTGATTTCCTTCAAGGCCTGCTATTTGCCATGCAATGCTATACCAGAGTCAGGTTAGAATTTGATATTTATTGTAACTGGAGACCTCAATTTTAAAAATATTTTTTGATCACACATTTTCTCCTTCCCTCCTCACTCACCCTTTTATTCCTTCCCTCTCTAGACACACCCCTCCAGTAATACATGTTTATCTAATTATGTTTTTGCTTAAGAAATTTCAGAAGCTAATCTTGAAACAAACCAGGCATAGAGCCCCTGGAGAAACCCTCCTGCTTAGGAGGAGTCTCAAACAATTACTCCACCACTATCTGGCCCAAGACAAGATAATGCCAATCATACTTCCAGATAGGCCACTACCCAAGATAGCCATCAGAATACATACACACAGACCCGTCACCTGGCACTGGTCCCACATGTCTCCCATACCAAATTTCTCTTTAAAAACCCTATGAAAAAAATTTTAAATTTAAGATGGTCTTTGTGACTATAGTCCACCATCTTCTTGGTTTTGCTGGCTTTCCAAAGAAACCTGATTTTCTTCCCACCAATTCTTGTCTCACCTGCTGGCTTTCCAGGGGTTGAGCAGCTGAACCTGGGTTTGGTTACATTACTGCTACAAAGAGTCTGTCAGTCTTATCTTAAGCTCTCTGTTGTAATGTTAATGGTAGTCCCTTGTGCCTAAACTCCAAAGGGAGGAGGTTATAAGGAGGCAGGTCCTACTCTACCCTCACTTTCCAGTGGCCTGAACTAGTGTTTCAGGTTTCTTTGGGATCTCCTGGGCCAGGCAGGGGTACCATTTAGTTGGTTGAGGGGCTTAGAATTTTATTTTTAGTTTACAACTCTAACATTCCCAGTGCCTAAGACAGTGTTTAACACAAAGTAGATGGTCATCTACTTTGAAAGTTTGTTGAATGAGTGAATGAATGCATGAATGAATGAGGGAATGACCTGAGGAACAATTCCACACAGCACATACTCATGCCTCCCTTCTCAACCTTTCTCTCCCCACTCCCAACACTGTTGTAACATCTTGGGAAGGAAGGAGAAATGCTTGCTTTGAAAAAGCTCCCCAGGTGACTTCAGGGTAGCTGCTTTTCTCCTGCTCTCCTGCCTGATAGGGAATTCCTGATCCATTCAATCCTCTCAGCTCCAAACCCAGAGAAGTTAAATGATTTGACCAAGATCACATAATTACACAGTGGCAAAGGCAGGTTTCCCAGGTCTTCGGCAAAGTTCCTTTCTATGAGGTTAACCAGCATTGACAGATACCCAGGATATATCCTCTCACAATCTGCATGTGTTTAGATATTTTTTCTAATGAGTAGGAAACAGTCTAGCTGCTTGTTTCCCACGTCAGACCCTAGGCCCTGCCCTCCTACCGTCATGGGTATAATTCTAAGATGTCCTTCTAGATACTGCACCACTACTAATGTACACACACCTTTTCCCAGTTTTTCAATCGAACACTATCCTAGGTGCAGTACTGTGAAGGGATTTTGCAGTTGAAATTTGAGGCCCAAATCAGTTGACCTTAAGGTAAGGATGATAGGGACAGGACCAGAGAAATTCTATGCAGAAAACGGTGAGTTCCCAGAAAGGGCCCCACCCTCAAGCCCGGGACCACAGTCCAGAGTGAGAATATGCATTCCTGTTTTCCCACTTGAATGTTGCCTTTTCCAAAACCACCCATGGCCTGCCCCACTCTGCATCCTGTACCCATAAAAAACCTTGACCTGGCTGGCAGAGAAAAAAAAAAAACAGCCGAACATTGAGAGGAAAAGGAACAGCTGGATATAGGGGAGAAGCAGCTTGACTTCAGAGGGATGGCTTGATGCGGGACTTTGGAGAAGAGTCCTGGCAGAGAAGGCCTGACTTCAAGGAAAGAGTATCTTTCCATTCCATTCCCATTCCAGCTCCTCTTCCTGCTTAGAGCCACTTCCATTGGCAATAAAATCCCCTGCATTTACTATCCTTAAAATCATTTGTGAAACCTGATTTTTCCTAGATGCCAGGCAGGAGCTTGAGATACAGAGGGCTGTCACACTGACCCTCTACCCTTGCAAAAAGGCAGAGGCTCCACTTAGCTGTTAAACACATAAGCCGCCTGAGGACAGCAAAACTAAAAGCCCACTGACTGTAACACTCCTTCTGGGGCTTCAGGGGTCACAGGTACTCCCCTCTAGATGCTGCCATGGGGCCTGCACATAGTTTTGCTCCTGCTGGTGCCCAGAAGCACTCTCCCTGGCTCCTGCACCCACTCAGCTGTGCTCCCCCTCCGACTAGGGCTGGAGGGCAAGCATGTGAAGCCAACCAAAGCTGCTGGCTAGCTCCAGTGCCTGTATGCCAGTTCCCACCACCTGCAAAGAAGTCAGGGAAAATTTCCTGTTTCAGGGAGATTATTTTTGATGGGTCTGACCCAATCAGACGAGTCCTTAAAGGGACTGGGCTCTTCCTGGAAAGAGAGATTCAAAGCATGAGGGAGATTTGATGCAAAGGAGATTCTCCATTGCTGACTTTTGATGATAGGAGTGCCACATGGTAGGGAACAATGGGCAGCTCTTAAAAGCTGGGAGCAACTCTGCGAGCAAGAAGCTGACAATCACAGTCCTACAACTACAGGGAACAAGATCTTGCCAACAACCTGAACAACCTTGGATGACCCCAAGCCTCAGATTAGAATCACTGGCTGACACCTTAATTTTATTCTTGTGAGATCCTGAGCAAAGAACCTAGCTGTGTCATGCCTGGATTTCTAACCTGTAGAACTGTGAACTAATAAACTGTTGTTTTAAGCCATTAAACTTATAGTGGTTGGTTATGCAGTAACAGAAAATGAATAGACCCTCTACACTGAAACTACAACAGAACATATTCAGAAAAATTCTATGAGTCTGAGTGACTGGAGTGCTGGCGGGAGGTCCCCCACTTACTGGCTTGCTAGCTGCTTCCAACAACTTCCCTTGGCACATACAATGAGCAAGACTCTGGAAACTCCTCACGGAAAGTTGACCTATTGGTCCACTGTGTAATTACATCAACTCTTCTGGGAATGTAAAAGTAGTTTGCCAGTTATGGCTGCAAAATTGTAGATATTTACACGTCAGAAAATTCATGCTATCCAACAATGGTAGGCAAATTGGTGTGCCCATTTGGTTTATAACCAACTCTTCAATAAATGTAAATACATTAGCTTTAAAAAAAAAAAAAGAAATAATACCCAGCACTTTGGGAGGCCAAGGCAGGCAGATCACAAGGTCAGGAGTTCGAGACCAGCCTGGCAAACACAGTGAAACTTCGTCTCTACTAAAAATACAAAAATTAGCTGGGCATGGTGGTGGGCACCTGTAGTCCCAGCTACTTGGAGGCTGAGGCAGGAGAATTGCATGAACTCAGAAGGCAGAGGTTGCAATGAGCCAAGACCACACCATTGCACTCCAGCCTGGGCGACAGAGTGAGACTCTGTCCCAAAATAATAATAATAATAATAATATTTTGTTATTGGACTTGCTGAAAGATATCAAGACAGTAATTTTTAACCATACACGTGTTCATTGATGGATTGATTAATAAAGCTGATTCAAGTCGTAGACTAGACTTGTATATAAATTTTCTGAAAGTTAAAATGCATGAATATCAAGCCACATCAATGTTTACAAAGAATGATTTATAAATAACACCTTTCAAAGAACTTTCAAAGCATTAGTAAAAATTAGCTCAATTACAATAAATAATACATTATAATAACAGGAGTTCTAGGGGGCTATGGATCCCTGGGATTTTTATGGAAAATCAAGGAAGCACGTATACATTTTCCTGTGGCAAAAGGTTTATCTCTTTCATCAACTACGTAACTTCATGAAAGCTAAAAACAAATGTTGTATTATAAAGTTTCTGAGGTTGTATCTACTTGGAATATACTGATTAATAATTGTTACCAAAAGTATTTTAAAGATATAAAATTGTTACCTAAAGTACCTTCAAGATATAAAATAAACCATGAGGGGCATGGTTTATTTGATCTTCTAATTGGGCTATTTGTTCATGACTTAATGTCTTTTCAAGTTTTATTAGATTTGCCAGATGGAAAAAAAGACCTCTACTACCAAGTTGTAACTTCCTTTTTATACCCATTATCATTTAGATGAAGCCTTTGTAAGCAATGATTTCAGCATGACTCACTTTAACAGCATGTAATGGTCTTTTTAATAGAGTATGAGAAGGCTTTTAAACCCACAGGTAAAATTTTATAAATAAATGTAGATTTTAAAAATTATAATTACAATTACCGGCAGAAAGTTAAAGTTAATGGGATAGTTATAATCATTATTGTCTTGATTTAAAAATTTAAGAGATGCCTTACAAGTTTGAATATAACTTAACTTTACAATTTACATGAAAAACTGCCAGTCAATAAAAGTTGTTGAACTTACAAGAAGAATGTTGATACTGTAAAGCTATTTACGTAGTTGACATATATAAGAAGTTTTCAAGGCTAAGAACTAGAGTAAGAACAACCTGCCAGAATTTAAGTTGTTCAAGGCTAGATAATTAAACCAAATGAAACAAAAGATAAAAATGTTTGAACTGAAAGATTTCTTTAGCTGTCATCTTTAACTGCATAAACACTGATTAGCTAAGACATGAATAACTGAAGATATTTTAAATTTAAAAAATAAAATGAGAATTTTCAAAGTGGATATTATAACCAGTAACATAAGGTTCCATAAATAGCAATAGCCATTATGTTTTGGGAGTGTGCAATGTTGTATTTTGGGGTGTGCTTTGTAAATGTTTGTGTCTGAAGATGTATCTAAACTGGCACTTTACAACTGTAATGTAATCGCACAATCAGCAAATGGCTAACTTTGAATTTAAAACAGAGTAGAGAAGAAACAAATGTTTCTGAATATATTTCTCTACAGTATATAACTGTTCATATTTATTTCCTAAGATTCTGTGACCCAAACACCTATATATACTGTAAATAGCAGAAACAGCAATTAACTTGTCAATGTAAACAATGGCAAACCAAAAATAAAATTCCAAGCCTCCAGCTGACTGAATAGATCATCTCTTTGCCAAGGAGACCCCTGAGTAATGTTGAAAACAGAGTTCCCAGCTCTGATGGGAACGGGGTCAGACTCTCTCCCTTGCCAAACATGATTGGGCTTTGTTCCCTAAGGGCCTAACAGAACTCAGCCCTCTCAAAAGGCTCTACCACTGACACGAACCAATCACCCAACACTACCCCATTGTTGTTTATTTTTGTTTGTTTGTTTGTTTGTTTTTGAGATGGAGTCTCACTCTGTTGCCCAGGCTGGAGTGCAGTGGCATGATCTCCACTCACTGCAACCTCCACCTTGCAGTTTCAAGTGATTCTCCTGCCTCAACCTCCCTAGTAGCTAGAGTTAAAGGTGTATGCCACCGGCAGCCCAGCTAATTCTTATATTTTTAGTAAAGATGGGGTTTCACCAAGTTGGCCAGGCTGGTTTCGAATTTCTGACCTCAGGTGGTCCTCCCATCTTGGCCTCCGAAAGTGCTAGGATTACTGGTGTGAGCCACTGTGCCTGGCCTGCCCTACTATTTTGCCTGAGACCACACAGACCATGGGGTGGTTCTGGCCAGTCCATGGAGAATGCACAGTGAGGGTTGTCATGTCCTCTGCTTCACATTTGACATCAGAAGACTGAAAACTCGACCCTCAGATCATTGTCTTTTTTTTTTTTTTTTTTTTTTTTTTTGGACAGGGTCTTGCTCCATTGCCCAGGCTGGAGTGCACCAGTGATCTTGGCTCACTGCAACCTCTGCCCCCTAGGTACAAGCCATCCTCCTCCCTCAGCCTCCCGACAGGTGGGACTACAGATGAGTGCCACCATGCCCGGTTAATTTTTGTATTTTTTGTAGAGCCAGGGTTTCGCCATGTTGCCCAGGTCGATTTTGAACTCCTGAACTCAAGCAATCCACCCCACTCCAGCCTTCCAAAGTGCTGGGATTACAGGCAGGAGCCACCACGCCCCACCCACTGCCGTTTTTTGAACCTGGAGAAGCAGGAAGCTCAGTTGTGCATGTGCACGGTTCTCCTTTCATGAATATTCTTGACTCCTTTTATAGCTTATTGAATATGTATCTTTGGCCACCCTACTTGGCATACATTCCTGTTCCCTTTGCCCTCCCCTCAAGTTTCTGTTTCTGGCTTCTGGCCACAGGCTATGCCTCCCAGACTGTCAGAAAGGCTACCCTACTGGCTACAACCCTTTGTAAGAAATAAAGTCTCCTCTTCTACTCTTCTAAACTTATAAATTGGTTTTTGTTTTTAAGTTAACACAACAGAAGTGTAAAATAGGAGCTTGCTCTTGTTAGATCAGCAGTATCTGAATTCCTCTAGAAGCCCTGTTAATGCAAGGCATGCCCTTCAGAGGCCTTTTCCCACTTCTCCCTGACAGATAAGGCTGGAGGTCCAGAATGGGGAGGGCTGTCTCTCTTGTGCTTCTAGAAAGATCTACATCCCCACAGAGAGAGAGCAGTAGCACTCCTAAGAGATGGATTAATTAGTTCACTCTGACAGAAAAAGTTACACCAAAAAGTTCCAGGTTGGTCATGATGGCTCCTGCCTGTAATCCCAGCACTGTGGGAGGCTGAGGTGAGAGGACTGCTTTAAGCCAGGAGTTCGAGACAACCCTGGCCAACAACTGCATCTCTATAAAAATAAATAAGTAAACAAACAAGCAAACAAATAAATAAAAGAAAAAGTTACAAAGAGTCTACATAGAAAGGATAAGAAGTAGGACTAAATTATGTTAAGTACTGTATCACTTATCTTGGCAAAGCAGAGTTCAGTACTCTTCTGTTTAATTGACAGTTGAGATCTTCATGCCTCTTTGAGAAATCACTTTGGCTTCTTCTCAAACCACTTAGCCTTCTAATCCACTTAGCATGAAGCCGGATATAAGTGATATAGCTGATGGGTTAATTTACACTTAAATACCAAATAATCACTCAACTGATAGCAAATATCTTAGATGTCCTCATTAGAATGTCAGTGCTGCTGAAATCGTTGTAAATAAGTATAGATGCCACTGCCACTTCAAATTTTCTGACATCATTAAGTTTTGTTAATTTCTGGATTATGTAATTTCAGGGACTATTTAAAATTAATGGAAATGGCACTCAAACTAAAACTCTCATACAGCTTATGGATCTAATTTTCCTTAAAAAAAAAAAAAAAAAAGAAGAAGAAGAAGGCCAGGCACACTGTGGTTCATGCCTATAAGCTCAACACTTTGGATGCCCAGGCGGGCTGATTGCTTGAGCTCAAGAGTTTGAGACCAGCCTGGGCAACATGACAAAACCCTATCTCTAGTCTACAAAAAATGCAAAAATTAGGCCCAGCTACTTAGAAGGCTGAGGCAGGAGGATCACTTGAGCCCAGGAGGTTGAGGCTAAAGTGAGCCATTATCTTGCCACTGCACTCCAGCCTGGGCGACAGAGTGAGACCCTGTCTCAAAACAAACAAATAAAAAACTTTTCTATTAAAAATATAATACAGGGCTAGGTGAGGTGGCTCACACCTATAATTCTAGTACTTCGGAAGGTCAAAGCAGGAGGACTACTGGAGGCCAGGTGTTCAAGAGCAGTCTGGGGATCATAGCAAGACCTCATCTCTACAAAAAAAAAATATTTTTCAGGTACGGTGGTACTTGCTTACAGTCCTGGCTATGCAGAAATTGGAGGCAGGATAATCGTGACACTGCTCTCCAGCCTGGGTGACAGAGTAAGATCCTGCCTCTTAAAATGAAAAGAAAGAAAGAAAAAGCATCATTTTCTTTTAGTCAACAAAATTGAGTGAGAAAAAAAAAAGTAATACATTTCTCCACTCAAATAGAAACAGCTGTCACTAGATCTTACTTCGCACCCATTAGGATGGCTGTATTTAATAAGATGACAATAGTAAGTGTTGATGAGGATATGGAGAAATCTGAACCCTCATACATTGTTAGCGGGATTGTAAAATAGTACTGTCACTTTAGAAAACAGTTGGGAGTTCCTTAAAATGTGAAACACAGAGTTACCATATGACACAGCAACTCCACCTCTATGTATATACTCAAGAGGGCTGAAAACATATATTCACACATCTGAACACTGATATCGATAGCAGCGTAATAGCCCAAAAGTAGAAACAACCCAAATATCCATCAATTGAAGGAAAGTGGATAAACAAAATGTAGTGTGTCTATACAATAGAGTATTATTTGGCCATAAAAAGGAATGAATGTTGGTACATACTAAAACGTGGATAAACCTTGAAAAATTGTACTTACTGAAAAATACAGAATATCACATGTTGTATGATGTCACTTCTATTAAATGCTCACAACAGGCAAATCAGCAGAGAAAGTAGATTCGTGGTTACCAGGGGCTAGGAAAAACAAGCGGATTGTGAGTAATGGCAAATGGATATAGGGTCTCTTTTTGCAGTGATACAACCTTCGAAAATTAGATACTGGGGATGCTTGCACAATTCTGTGAATATGCTAAAAACAAGTGACTGTGAACTGTATACTTTAGAAGAGTGGATTTTAGGGTATGTAGATTATGTATCAATAAGGCTATTATTATTATCATTTGGGACAGGGTCTTGCTGTGTCACCCATGCTGTGGTGCAGTGGCACAGTCACGGCTCACTGCAGACTCAACCTCTTGGGCTCAAGCTGTGCGACCCGCAGAGACCCTTCCCAAAGCAAATGAGAGCGAGGAGTTGTTAAGCCGAGTCCAGGTTTATTGGGATCTGCGGGCAACCCAGGCGGGAGGGGAGCTGAGCTGCACCCAGCAGCTGCCGGAGAGGGTTTTTATAGGGGCGGCGGCCTGTTTAGGCGAGGTGTTGCGGAGTGATTGGTGGAAGGGAGAGCAGAGGAGGGTTTTCTGCGTGCCAGAAGGGGATTGGTCACCTCTTGGCGGGCTTAGGTTTGAATTTTATTGGCTGTCTTGTTTCTAGGCAGACTACTGCAACTGCCAAGGGGTGGGGGATGGGGGTTGGCTTTAGGTTTGGCGGGTTAAGGCTGAGCAGTGATTGGTCGCCCTGCGCTACCAGGCAGAATAGGGTCTGCAGGCGGACTCCAGGAAGTGAGGGACAAAATGGAGGACTGTGGGTTTTTCTACCAAACACAAGCAATCTTCTCAATTCAGCCCTCTGGGACTACAGGCATGCACCACCACGCCCCACTATTTTTTGTTGTTGTTGTATTTTGTAAAGACAAAATCTTACTATGTTGCTCAGGCCAGTCTTGGACTCCTGGACTCAAGTGATCCTCCTGCCTCTGCCTCCCAAAATGCTGGGTTTACAGGCATGAGCCATGGCATCTGACCTCAATATAGCTATTATTTTTTAAGAAAAGCAAAAACTGATGACATGTTGGAGAAGTTTATTCCCAGTCTCTTTTTTTCCTGTATTTTATAGTTGTGATTATATTGTGTTCACATACTCAAAATTTTTAAAGTATGCCATCTTATTACAAACTCATCAGAAACATAAACTTAATGACTGTATAAACTCTGTTGAGATCATTTCCCACAATAATAAAGGTAACTATTATTGAGTGCTTAATATGAGCTAAGTATAATGCTAAGCCCTTTATATGTATTAGTTTATTTAATAATGATGACAACTTTATAAGACAGGTGATTTTTATGCTCACATTTTACACAGGAAGAAACAAGTGTTAAATTAATTTTTATAGATAGTGAATTGGGGAGCCAGTATGTTTTTTTACATTCACTCCAGTTTTTCACTATTATGAAAAATAAGAATTATCCTTGATTGTAGAAGACCAAACTTCTGCATCTATGGAAATTTCCTGATTTAGTTAATAGCTGCAGGTCAGAGTTTCCCATGCCCCAAAGGTCATATACACCAATCCAGAAAGCAAAGTTTCTGCCTTAGGATCTGAGTGATTTTTGGTGTCACCTCACATCTTCTTGACCCTTTGGGTGATCCGGGATTTGGACCCTGCCTCCAGCTCTCCGGTCCTTACTCCATCTCTCCTGTAACTGAGCCCCTGACTGGTCCTGCTTCTGGGAGACCCCCACCCTGCCTGTTTCTCTCAACCCTTTGCTGGCTAAACTTGCACTAAGAGGCAGAGTCCACACAGCTAGCTAAATTTTCAGGTCCTAGAAATCTTCAACCAATTAAATTAATCACTAAAAAGGAGGGTTCAAGTCCTCCATTTCTAACCATGTGAACTAGAGACTCTTTGTGTCTGTTTCATTATCTGTAAAAAATGATAATCCTGCTGTCTACTTCATTGTTTTGAGGTTCACCCAAGATAAAGTACTTCATAAACTGCGAAGGTATGTAAGAAGCTGGTCTTTCCTTTGAGTCACAGGCATGTTTTAAAGTACTGGGGCCTCTGACAGCGGCAATAGAACTGATATAGTCACTCAAGGTGACCATGGTGGAAGAGGCCACCTAGGTTAGGGTATGATTATACATCGCTGTACTCAAATTTATTGTGTTGCATTATGGCCTGTTGACAACTTTCTACCCAAAAGACTAGCCAGGAAGCCCTGCGAGGGCATTGCTAATTGAATATTCTCTACATGGATCTCAGTATGTCTTCTTCCCTCTTTCCTCTGTTTCCTAAGTTAAGGGCACCACTACCTACACAGTCACCAAAATCAGAAATGTCTTGATCCATTCTAGATTCCCAGTAGTTCAGGTTAAAATCCTAAGAGTTTGCTTTTCACTCTCTCTCACCCTTACACACAAAATGATCCCCAGACTTGTCTCCCAAATCTATGCCCACTCCCAACCCCCCGGCCTTGGTTAATGTCCTCCTAGCCTCGTACCTGGATGACTGCAACAGTGTCCCCTGCTGGTCACATCTGGTAGTTCTACTTGGTCACTCTCACCAATTCTCCTAAGACCTGAATGATATTTCTAAAATGCAGATACAATCCTGTCTGGGAGGCTTTCCTGTTTTCCAGAGGATAAAGTCTAGACGTTTAGAATGCCATACAAAGTTCGTCACACACACTTCCTCCCCAGGCTCCTCTTCTGGCCTCTGCGCCAGCTCCAAATACCCCTTACTCTTTACAAAGGGACAGGATTGTTTCACAATGCACCATGCACTTTCATATATCTGTGATTTTCCAAATACCGTTCCCTAAGCCCGATAATTCCTCCTGTCCTCCTTAATCCTCCTCTGCTTTGAGAGTCTTCTTCCCTTCACGATCCTATCAATGCCAGTTTTATGAAGTCTTCCACAGGCAGCTGGACACTCATTTCTCTGAACTTGCACGGCACTGCGGACATGTATTGCCTTGTAATGTTTTTATTGATCCACCTGCTTTTCTCCTTTGCTAGATTGGGATTTGTTATAAAGAGCCTGACTCTATTTTTGATGTCTGACTACTGAAAGTTTTCTTTATAAAAAAAGATTTCAATTTATTATAGATTAAGGGTACACGTGCAGATGTGTTGTATGGGTAAACTGTGTGACAGTGAGGCTTGAAGTCCCAACAATCCTGCTGCCCAGGCCATAGGCACAGTACCCAACATGGAGTCCTTTATCCCACGCCCCCTCCCTCCTTCATCTAGTGATCCCCAGCGGCTATTGTTCCCATCTTTAAGATCATATGTACTTAGTGTTTAGCTCCCTCTTATATGTGAGGACACAGGGTATCTGTTTTTTGTTTTTTGTTGTTGTTTTTTTTTCCTTTGCGTTAAGTCACTTAGGATAATGGATTACTGCATTATCTTGACTACAGTTTTCAAGCCCACCATTCCCTTTTCCTCCTCTGCCCCCACATCTGAGCAAGCCATTACATAAAGCCATGCTCTCTCTCCTTTGGAGCTGATAGGAAATTCAGACCCTGAATGGGGAAATCCTCACCATGGCCTCACCTCCTAACCACCATAAAGCCCCAAGACAGTCTCTATTCCTATTCCCTGTTCTCTATTTATCTTTCTTTTTTTTTTTTTTTTTTTTCGAGACAGAGTCTTGCTCTGTCACCCAGGCTGGAGTGCAGTAGCACGATCTCGGCTCACTGCAACCTCCACCTCCTGAGTTGAAACGATTCTGCCTCAGCTTCCCAAGTAGCTGGGACTACGTGCCATCATGCCAGGCTAATGAGAGGGAGTTTTACTATGTTGACCAAGCTGGTCTCGAACTCTTGACCTCAGGTGTTCCACCTGCCTCTGCTTCCCAAAATCCTGGGATTACAGGTGTGAATCACGCACCCTGCCATATACCCTGCTCTCTTAAGATATTTGAAGGAACTTGGGAAACTTGACCTGCTATACTCAGAAAGCCTCATTATGTAGTAAGAAACCTTTCATAACTTCTTGGTGTACGTGTGGCATCATCAGTCTTTTTAAATTTTTATTCTTATTTTTAAATAGAGACAGGGTCTTGCTATTTTTCCCATGGTGGTCTCGAACTCCTGGTCTCAAGCAATCCTCCTGCCTTGTAATAGAGAAGGTTCTAGAATCTAGATAAGCAAACTTTTTCTAGAGAGTGCCAGATAGTAAATGTTTTAGGCCTTGTGGTTCACATGCAGTCTCTGTTACATATGCTTCTTTGTTTTTTGTTTTATTTTACTACCCTTTTAAAATGTATAAATTAATCTAAACTTACAGGTTGTACAAAATCTGTCCTTGGGCCATGTTTGGCTCCTGGGCCGTAGTTTGCCAACCACTGTTCTAGAGCATGTAAGCCAGAAGACCGGGAAGTAGACGGCAGAAAATGGGTATTTCCACTGAGAATTGGGATGGTAAAGTTTCTGATCTACACTGTGACCACAGAAATGAGTAGAAAATGAGTAGCAGGAAAGGTCATGGAAGGTTAGGAGGCTAGTGACGGAGGGGTGATGTTAGTGGGATCATCTGTGTGGATACTGAAACACTGAAATTCATGGGAGGAATCAGGGACAATAGAGGGTTGCCAAATGAAACACTATTTGCTGTTTGTCTGAAAACCAAATTTAATTGGACATTCTGTATTTTTATTTGTCAAATCTGACAACCCTAGGTAGACAGAAATACTACACTGGAAGCTATTCTGTAAATGAGGCATAATAGCAACATGAGATTACTATAGTCATCCCTTATTCATAGCAGATAATTCTAAGACCCCCAGTGGTTGCCAGGGACCACAGATTGTACTGAACCTTATATATGCTATGCTTTTTCCTATACATATGTGCATACATATATACCTAAGCACGACTAAGCGTTGTGGGGTGGAAAAAAGGAAGAAGACTGGTTCCAGAAGCATCATTGGGAAGCAAGTCTCCACATCCAGGCACCAAGTCACAATGGGGACCTGAGAAAGCTGCAGGAGAACCCATAACTCAAGACACAGCCAGGCTTCATTTAAAGCAGGATAGGGGAAGGATATTGAGATTCCAGAGAGATCTGGGGAAATTCCGGGGCAGGTTGAGCATGTGGGAGAGTTTGTTGGCTACAGTTCTAATATTTCAATAACATAATAAAAGCATTTTTTAAAGGGTTGAGTCAAATCATCTGATAATGGTGATCTGGAAACTTGCCCATGAGTACAATGGCCATGCCACAGAAATGGGCCAGCACTGGTATTCTGTCATGCTCAGTCAGTGGCTGCAGCCATCCTGGGGCAGTGTGGACTCAGAGAGCAGCTGGCAGCCAGCTATGGCCCCCTCTGCCATGAGAGACAGGAAGTAGAACCTTCACCTCTCTTCTCCAGCTCCACTTAGCATTTGGTGTAAGGAAAAACATACTGTAAGTGCCCTTTTATGGCCGTCGGTCATTTTGCTGCTTTTCTTCGCAAAAGGCATCCTTTATCCCACATAAACACGTTTTCCATAGATACCTTGGATTCCGCATCTATCCTTTTTCAACTTTCCTCGTATTTTAACTATTTTTCTCAATTCGTTTTTATCTTTTCCACATATTTCCTTTTAAAAATAGTGTGCCCATCTCAAGCTGTGAGACAGGATTGCAGTCAATTTTCTAAAAGAATAAAATTCGGTTTCTCTGTAAAGTGATGCCTGTCCTGTGGGCCACTCTTCAGGGTGTAACAGTATGTAACAGCTACTGATGATCTGAACTGCAAGTGTCAGGGTGGAAATCAATTAAGCTGAAAGTGAAAAGGATAAAGGAGATTGCTCTATACTAAAACCCATTCAACTTTCAATGACCAGAAAACTAAAAATGTTATCTCGAGAGTTTTTTAAATGGTTTAACTAATTCGGATGGAAGTCATGGCATGTTCAGTCTGAAATATGATCATTCAGACACCCTACATATAATAATGCATTTCATGGACATGGGAAGTCCCCACCTGCTTTCTTTCCAGAATTAAATACAAGTCAGGGATTGCATAGTTTTTAATAGTTAAATAATATTCAGTACATGGCCTTGTTATTTTGCTATGTTCTATAACTACCAAAAGACCATGAAAAATTTTTTAAAATTTCTCTAGGGCTACTAAACAGTCCAAAACTATATATATATATTTTTTTTTGAGATGGAATTTCACTCTTGTTACCCAGGCTGGAGTGCAATGGCATGATCTCGGCTCACCACAACCTCCGCCTCCTGGGTTCAGGCAATTCTCCTGCCTCAGCCTCCTGAGTTGCTGGGATTACAGGCACGCACCACCATGCCCAGCTAATTTTTTGTATTTTTAGTAGAGACAAGGATTCACCATGTTGACCAGCATGGTCTCAATCTCTTTACTTCATGATCCACCCACTTTGGCCTCCCAAAATGCTGGGATTACAGGCATGAGACTCTGAGCCCAGTCCCCCAAACTATTTCTTTAATGAAGATATTCAGTCCGTATGCCAAGAAATTGATTTTATAGAGAAATATGAGTTGCCTAAATTACCCTAATTTGCCTCCTTCCCTGCAGCGGAATCTGCTACATGCTTTTTTTGTAGTACATTTAACTGCTGCATTCCCGACACCACCAAAATAATTTGCAGTGTGACTAAAACGTGACAAGCTGTTCATTAACAGGCACCTTCTCTTTCGGGAATGGGGAAACCCAACAGACTGAGTGCCAACTTATTACTACATGGTAACACAAGCTGGAATATGCCCAGTTTCTGTATTCTCTGGAATCAGTTTCCTCACTTCCCTGGAAATTCAATATTTTTAAAATTCTCTTTTACCATCTTAGCCATTTTTGAGTATACAGTTCTGGCCACTGAGTACATTCACATTATTATGCAGCCCTTTTTCACCTTCCCCAACTGAAACTCTGTACCCATTAAATTCTAGCTCTCCATTTCCCCCTCCTCCCTCGCCCCTGTCAACCACCATTCTGTTTTCTGTTTCTGGGAGTGTAAGTGCTCTGAGAATCTCCTATAGGTGAAAGAATAGATTAGTTGTCTTTTTGTAATTGGCTTATTGCAGTTCAATCTTCAAGGCTGATCTATGTGATAACGTGTCAAAACTTCCTCTTTGAGGCTGAATATTATGTTCTATGTATATAACATTTTGTTTATACATTTACGTCAGTGGACATTTGGGATGCTTCCACGCTTTGACTATTATAAATAATGCTTCTATGAACATGGATGTACAAATAGAAAATTCCATTTTAAGTAAGCATAAGGCTGCAGTGGTGACAAGGATACTCTTATCGCAACCCTCGTTTTCATTTCCTGGGCCATGTTTCAGTTACAGGTGGTGACCAGAGTGAATATCAAGTTTCAACTGCAGGTGGCAGCAAATATTCATGAACTAGACCCAATGTTTGACAAAAGCGTTCTTTACTGCATTAAATTTTGCCTTTTTAGAATATAATTAACATTTTTTTCCAGGTCGCCTATGTTCAATGTAAGAAATGCTGGAAGCATTCATGTGGGTTTAACTAATAAGGAGTACTTTAATTGTGAAATACAAAAGAATGGTGAATCAGTATCTGAGTGCTTGAAATTCTGCTCAGAGCTTTCACAATCTTGCCTGCAACGTCTCAGCCAACCCGCATTCATAATCTTGCCACATCTTCAAGCTTGAAAGTAGGTCTTCACCATTCTTGAGGAACTGCCTCTGGCTTTTCCATGGGACCGACCCAGCTAGTTGTCTGTTTAATACCCTTTCCACTTTTTTACCACATATAAAAACCCCAATTTTGATTAGGCCACAGTGTATCCAACTAAAAAAAAAAAAAAATCTACATTTCCTCACCTCCCTTGCAGCCAAGTTGAGCATACGGCACAGTTCCGTCCTGGAGATACAAGCTCAAGTCTATTGGAGATCAAAAGTTTTGCTTTCCTGATAGAGGCTCCTCCCATTCTTCTTGTTTTTGTTGTGTTTTGTTTGTTGTTTCAGTTGCTGCCTACCTAAAACCTACATGGGAAACTAAAGGTGGGACAGTCATACTGTAATCATGAGACCACCAGGAAAATAAATGCAAGTGTTAAGCACTGCAGAGTAGAAAAAGAAGCCTGGGGTAATGATGGCCCAGGTGAGGTGCCCCAAGGTCCCTGGGCTACCCACCTGCAGGTGGACTACTTACTTTCAAGCAGGACTTCACATTTCCTGTTATGTGAGAAAAATTTTCTGTTGAGTTAAAGCACCATACTTAGACTTACGTTAGGTGAAGCAGAGCCCAACCCCCAAGTGAGATGGATAGATAGTCCCTGGGATGGGTAGGTGAGTTAAATGTGTATTTAAAGACAAAGACAATAAATATACTAGCTTTTTTTAAATTGAGAAAAGGTGAATAAAATGCAGTGCAGAACCACATTTTTATCAGATGTAGGTCTAAAAATACTAAGGCAGATATTATGCAGCATTTAAAGTAAGGAGTTATTAGGCTTTTCCATAAATAAAGGAATGGCATTTAGGAGTAGAAGTAGGAGAAGACGATTTCTTTTTAAATAATAAAAGCAGAGCTGACTTACTAAGATTTCTCATAAAGATTCTCATCAATGTGGGAGTCTCTGTTCATTAACAGATTCAATTCACCAGATTTTGACACAATGTTATAATAAATCATTTGTGAAACGCCACAAAGTCAAGATAATCCTGTCCTCATCCATATCTTTTAACGAGAATATTTGGTGGTCTGTATACGTAGCTAAAGTATTCATCCAGTGAAATGAACATTCATCAACATCTGAGAGAGAGAGAGAGACAGAGAGAGAGAGAAAATGATTCCGTGAAAAAGTAAAATGAAAGACTTGGAGAAAATATTCTAGAATCAGAGCACCCAAAGAAACGGAACCAAACAGGAGAGTGACTGTGAGGGAGGCTGAGGTTTAAGTGCTAAAATCAGGTCTAAATCTGTGACTCTAATTTTTTCTCTACACTTGAAACAGGTTTCTACATTTGTAAAGTAAGAGACGGAAAATGTTCCATGACACTTATAATTTAGTTGGAGAATATAAAGCCAAGGCACTTAGCATAAGAGCACATAGTGTGGCACAGTATGTAATTAATGGCTAATCATATGGTTCAGAGGACAAGTGCTACAGAAAATGAGAAAGCAGGGAGAACTGTACGACCAAGAATAGTCAGGAAAGGATTTCATGGAGGAGATAGGAATAGGGAGAATTTACAAAAGGAGAAGGTTGAAAAAAGAACTCTCTAAGTAGAAAGGAAGCAAAGACAAGAAGGGATGCAGGTGTTTGGCTTGTTAGTGGCATGAAAGGAAAGCTTGTTTTGGAAAATAGTGGGGAGTAAATGTAGGTTTGTAGTATTGGGACAACTCATAGATGCCCTCAAAAGCTAGGAAGAAAACGTTTGGAAGCCAAGTAGAAGTAAATTCTGTTTCCTGGAGCGTGGAGGTTATTGGCTCAGGCATTCCCAACTCCATTCAAAGCCTTAATGGTTGGGAAATCCCAGAGCATCCCAGGTACCCAAGCTTGTACTGAGTCTCGGCTCCTGGACCAGCAGCTCTCTTCACTCTCTATCAAACTCCATCCATCAACCCCTGGGTGACTTCTTCCAAAGAGGGAACCAACCCAACCTTCAGAGGGTACTGTCATTTTCAATCCATGGAGAGGATTAGTGCCTGCAATTTAAAGAGAAGAATATGATTTGAAAAGGTAGACAGAGAGTCTTTTAAAAAGTGAAGAAAAAGTTATTAAAAGTGACAGCCCCAGTGCACCACTACGGAATTTTGGCAGAGGCAAAGAAAAAACAATTGCCACCAGTGCTAGTAACCTTCTAGAGCTGCTGACTTGGAGAAAGCAAACTAAAGTGCAGAAGACCTTGGTAGAGCCTGGATGGAGTAGAGGGCATTTAATGACATTTCAGAAGAGAGAAGAGACTTGAGTTCTTGGCAATGGTTCTACTCTGCTCTAGGCAGGTGGTGCAATCTCATTCAACAAAAAAGTAACTATTCGGTGAGAGTGCCACGGGGAATTTGCCCATGATATATTAAGGCATCAAAAGATCTGGATAAGTGACTCATATTTACCACAGACAAGAAGAAAAGGAACATTGTGGCAACCATGCAAGAACCCTACACACCACACACACACACACACACACACACGCACGCACACGTGCACACACTCACACTAACCAGTGCTTCTCAAACTTTCAAACTTCAGAATTATGTGGAGAACTCATTAAAACACAGATTCTAGACCTCACTCCCAGAATTCCTGCTTCTACTCTCTGGAGAACCCTAGCCAAGCATAGAGCAATACCTAATTCACCATTTATTCCAATTCAGTTGATGTTTGTAAAGAATCGTGTCACCTAATAAATATGCCTTAAATTTCTTTAGAATGCTAATAGTGGGGGGCGGGGGGAAGCATTACTTTTTAAAATTTATATGACAGGCTCAAAAAAGGGAGTTTGGAGATTCTCTATTCCATAATCCTACTATCTATGACATATTAAAAAAAATTTGTTTTAACCTTTCAAATGTATCCTGGTAGCCTGTAGTGATAGAGTGGCTATTATTTCCCATTTTACTTTAACACATTTGGGGCAACTTTAATTACTATAAAATATTCTGGGGAGATACTAGTCTTATCTTCCTTTGGAGAGTTTTATTTACACTTCAAAGTGTAAGAATAACAATCCAGGATTCTTTTGAAAGAACAAAGGTTTTCACTCCCACATTTCAGGAGAGAAGGGGAGACAGCTATTTCTTTCCTGTATAAATATCCAGATTTACATCTTCAGGGTTCTTCACTTACATTACAAACTCTGATATGTATAGGCTGATGTCTGATCTAGGTCTTAGGGTTAAGATCTTAGAATTCAGAATTGAGGCAAAGGAGAACTTGTATGGTTATTTGCTATAAGCAAATAATAATCTGCTCTGTTTCAATGTATTCTCACTCATTTTGTAAAAGTTACAGATACCAGGATGTCAGACCCAGACAAATAGGGTTAGCAAGGCCTGAAGGAGAGAAGGCTCATGCTTACATGTCTGAGACAAGAAATGTTTCAAAGGACTTAATTTAAACAAAACCCTTTTGAGTGCTTCATGCACCTCCTGCTTTAGAAAGGTATGTCACTAGACATTCTTTAGGAATGCAGTACTTCAGATACGATGTTCTCCAAGGAACGCTTGCCCAGTAACAGCATCTCCACCAATGAACTGACAATAGCTCTGGCTTTGAACCTTGGGAAGCAATGAACTCTGAACTCTTTCTTCTTTTTTTGAGACGAAGTTTCTGTCTGTCACCCAGGCTGGAGTGCCGTGGCGAGATCTCGGTTCACTGCAACCTCTTTCTCCCAGGTTCAAGCAATTCTCCTGCTTCAGCCTCCAAAGTTGCCGGGATTACAGGCACATGCCACCACTCCAGCTAATTTTTTTTTTTTTTTTTTTTTTTTTTTTTCCTGAGACAGAGTCTCGCTCTATCGCCAGCCTGGAGTGCAGTGGCGCCACCCTAGCTCGCTGCAACTTCCGTTTTCTGGTTTCAAGCAATTCTCCTGCCTCAGCCTCCTGAGTAGCAGGGACTGCAGGCACACACCACCACGCCCTGCTAATTTTTTGTACTTTTAGTAGAAATGGGGTTTCACCATATTGGCCAGGATGTTGTCCATCTCTTGACCTCGTAATCCATCCGCCTCGGCTTCCCAAAGGGCTGGGATTACAGGCGTGAACCGCGTCCGGCCTGTTTTGTTTTTTTATTAGAGACAAGGTTTCACCATGTTGGCCAGGCTGTTGTCGAACTCCTGACTTCAGGTGATCTTCCCATCTTGGCTTCCCACAGTGCTGGAATTATAGGCATGAACCACCACCCCCGGCTAAATGAACTGTTTCTAAGCAGTTTATGTACGTCTCTTTTTTTCCCTAATAAAAGCTCCCCTTACCCTCCCCTTGCCAAATAAATGCACTGGTGACTTGCCATTCCATGCACTCCAAATTATAATCTTTACTTCTATTCCTGAGTAAATCCATCATACTTAGAGATAATTTTTTCTAGTCTTTTTTTTTCAGAATGACAAGAGTAATATTAGTAAACTTAAGTATTTTAAAACTTAATCCCATGACAACCTAAGAAAGGAGTATGAACATAAGTTTCCATGAGAGAGGTTATTGGCTTTGGCAGACTGAGATCATGTAGAAATTGTTCATATACAGCTTATACATTTAATGTTTACTACACCTTAAGTGGTATTTCTCATTAACAATTCCATATTATAATTTTGGGATAATAGATATTCCCCAAATTGTGATATTCTCACGAGATCTGTAAAAGTAATACATATGGCACAATGTGTTATTACCAGAGTAAAGAATGAACATTCCTCTCTCTCTTTTTAAAAATATTTTGTTTTCAAAAAACATAGATGTGGTTCCATGGAATTTCCCTGAATTTTTTCCAACAATGAATTGGACATCCTGTTATGCACTATCCTCTAGTTTTGTCTTTTTCACCTTTTATTATTGAAAGGGCAAAGAATGCATGCTGGGATAGAAGATCTACCACCATCCTAACTCTTACATCAGCTGAAAATGTCTTTGTGTATAAATTACAAAAAATCACTCAGCCAGATTGGCTTAAATAATAGAAATTTATCTCATATATTAGATAATCCCAAAGTAGTAAATAGATTTGTGGGGGCTGATATAGCTGCTCACCAATGTCATCTTGGATCCGGCTTCATTTCATCTTTCCACTCTGCACTCGTTAGTGTCCTGGCTTCATACTCCGACTGGTAACAAGGTGGATGTAGTAGTTTCAGGCATCACATACAGACACAGCCGTGTCTACAGGTAGAAAGCAGGCCCTTCTCTATCCTCGTCATGGACAAGAACCAGGTCCCTGAACCACATGATCACAAACCAATTCCTGGCAGGGGAATAGGAATGTCATAATTGATTCAGACCAATTAGGGTTGACCCCTGAGCTAGAGGTTACTCCAGAATTGCATGCAGAATGGATGAATATCTGAGCAAAACCAGGGTCCTATTAAGTAAGAATAAGAAGGGAGTGGACATTGTATAGGAAACCAAGGCCTGCTATATGCTCTCCGTAGCATTTCCCAGCAGGTCTCTTGATTTAAATCCTACTTTAGAATTCATATTGTTCTTCTCTGAATTTGATATTCTCTGCCTTTTTTTTTAAGTGATATTTTCAAAGTCAACATTTTCTCCTGGTAATAGCTCTCTGCTTTCCTGATACATACTGAAGCTTATTTTTACTATGATTCCTATTACCTGATAAGCCTGATTCTAAGTAGAGATTATTTTAGGTACAGGCCTTCTTTCTCATGCCTTCTTAGTCTTTAGGTTAAAACAATTTTAGTAATAATTGGGGAGAATTAAGAATTCCATTTGCTGCTAGCCTACAGCAAATCCTGAAAGGCCAATATCTTACATATATAATCAACTTCACTCTTCATTGAAAATTATACTCCCAATCTTCTGATGAGGGAAGGAAAACAATCTACTGTTTCCTGTACCCTGCCTATACCTGTTCCATGTTAGAATATTGTTCATTTCTCTATTTATAATGCATTTATATCCTTTATTCTTTTTTCTTCTTTTTTTTTTCCCTTGAGATGGAGTCTCACTCTGTCTCCCAGGTTGGAGTGCAGTGGCCCAATCTTGGCTCACTCCAACTTCTGCCTCCTCCTGGATTCAAGCGATTCTCCTACCTCAGCCTGGGATTATAGGCATGCACCACAACACCCAGCTAATTTTTGTATTTTTAATACAGACAGGATTTCACCATGTTAGCCAGGCTGGTCTCAAATTCCTGACCTCAGGTGACCCAACCGCCTCAGCCTCCCAAAGTGCTGGGATTATAGGCATGAGTCACTGCACCCAGTTTATCCTTTGTTCTTTAATTCATTGTGTGTCTTTATGGTGATTCCTTGCCTTCTACTATATATCCCACATGTACCAGCAAGGGACATGAGTACAAAAGATTCATATAAAGAATGCTAACATGATTTGTATATATTATTTAAGCATTATTAGTGTGTTACATCCCATGCCCACACTCAAGAAATCTGTGTGATTATAGAAGACAAATGTGGGTATTGTGGGAAAAGTACCAAACTTAGAATCAAAAGAGTAAGGTTTGGACATTCTTGCTTGATTTATGGCCTTACAGGGGAATATTTAACTTACTTTTGTCACTGTTCTTCTATAGTAAAGTAAAGCTAATATTATTTATCTCAAGGACTGTTTTGAAATTAAATGAGAAAAAGGATATGAAAGTGCATTGTGAGAAATGTGAAACATTATAGGGGATTACTGTTTTCCTAGAGCCTACAAAAACATAAGGATATAGAGAAGCTATTTTGTTTTGTTTTGAGGTGTCTTGCTCTGTTGCCCAGGCTGGAATGCAGTGGCTGATCTCAGCTCACTACAACCTCCCTGTTCAATGTTCAAGCAATTCTCCTGCCTCAGCCTTCCAAGTAGCTGGGACTACAGGTGCCCACTGCCACACCTGGCTAACTTTTGTATTTTTTTTTTAAGTAAAGACAAGGTTTCACCATACTAGCTAGGCTGGTCTTGAATTCCTGACCCTAGGTGATCTGCCTGCCTCAGCCTCCCAAAGTGTTGGGATTACAAGCATGCACCACCACGCCTCAAAAGTATTTCTAATGTTCAAGAAAACTAAAACAATGGGTCAGTACAGAGAGATAAAAGCTAAACTAGCTATTGGCTTTATTCAGACAGAAATATTTCACTAGCTAATGTTAGTGTCCAGCTTGTATCCCTCTGGCCCACCCTGGAGGTCAACTGTATTTAGGTAGACAATTTGCTTACTCCCAGTGACTTCTCACCTTAAGCATTCCTCTGCCTGAGAGCTATCAGGAGTTAATTTCCTAGGGAGCAAACTTCAACCAGTAATGGGCAGATATTGTTGGATAAAAACTCTTGCTTCCTTGTCTCTTGTTGGAACTATTTCAGATGTGTTTTACGATGTGTCTCAGAATGTCCACAGTGATAGTGAACCCCAGTTACTCATGGCAGTAACTTGTACATTAACAATGCATTATCTTTGCCTTCTCTTCTTCCATTTCCTGCACCATATCATTTCTCCCTCACCATAGTTCCTGGGATTACTTCTGTGTAGAAAAAAATAAACTCAGTTTCTCCCACTGCACTCTCACACCAGATGTGTGGGAGTTTCTCCCAACCAGCCAGCAAGCAATCACTTCTGCAGCAAACACCAGCTGGGTGTCCTCCAGTATAATTCTGACACTACCTACCTGGAGATAGCATCAGATCCCACAGGTTGAGGGCTCAGTCCCCAAGGCTTCTCCCACTTTTGATGCCCATCACAAGCCCAGGTTTTTTCACCAGTGCTTCTGACTGACTAGCTATAAACTGAAGATCCCAAACTCCCCTTCTGGGTTCAATTAATTTGCCAGAGTGGCTCACAGAATTTAGGGAAACGTTTCCTGGCTTATTAAAAGGATATTGCAAAGCATGCAATGAAGAGATGCATAGGGTGGGGTGCGGGAAGGGGTGTGGAGCTTCCATGTGCTCTTCAGGTGTGCTCCGCTCCAGGAAGCTCCGCGTATTAAGCTATCTGAAAGCTCTCCATAACCTGTCCTCTTGTGCCTTTTATGGAGACTTCAGTGGATAGGCATGTTGACAACTGTGAGAAATGTGACTGGGCAAAAAGTGTATGATCTCATACTAACAGATTGGGTGGAGAAGCCCAGCAAGGCCTGTTTGTCCAGATTCTTCTTGGTCTTTCTGTGCAATTTTCCTTCTTCCAGGATATGGAGCAGGACCTCTTTTGAGATGGGGGTCTTATTGAGATGGAGCAGGGACCCATCTTAGGGGTCTACTGGAACCCCTCCCCCAAGCATGAAATAAAGGAAAATCTTTAGTTCCTTCAGGGGAAATACCAGTCATTTAGCTATCCCTGAGAAGTAAATGAGCAACTTGACAAGCAGGACAGTAATAGTAGCTTAAAACAATTGCCAAGAAAGATACAGTCATGAGATGTTTGGTTCCCTGCAGAAGCTAAAGATAACATCTTTTTTTTTCCTTGATACAGGCTTTTGCTCTTGTTGCCCAGGCTGGGGTGCAATGGCACAATCTCGGCTCACTGCAATCTCCACCTCCTGGGTTTAAGCGATTCTCCTGCTTCAGCCTCCCAAGTAGCTGGGAACATAATTATAAGCATGTGCCACCACATCCAGCTAATTTTGTATTTTTAGTAGAGACAGGGTTTCACCATGTTGGTCAGGCTGGTCTCCAACTCTTGACCTCAGGTGATCTGCCCACATCAGTCTCCCAAACTGCCACCATGCCTGGCCTAAAGATAACATCTTAACACATGTATCTGAGTTGTTTTTCAGGAACTCAGACCTTCCACTAAACGGGTCCACTGGCACATAGACCTCAGATAAGAACTGAGGACTGATCTCTGACCACGGTTCTTTGTTCTAAATTTCTTCTGAGGGGCCTGGAGAAAGTCATGCCCATGGGCCAGATGTATCATTTCTGTCTGCTGAACTCAAAGTGTTAAAGAAAGCTTCCCTTCCTCAACCAATTGCAAATAAAAAAACCTTTGAATCCACATATGACCTGTAACATCCCACTTAAGGTATCTCACCTTTTGAAGCCAAACCAATGTAGAGCCTCGACACGTTTATGATACTGCCTGTAACTTCTGCTTTGCTGAAATTTACCCCTGCCTTTAAAACATCTTGCTTATAAGACAGTGAGGTTGGGTTTTAAGTGTGAGCGGCCTGATTCTCTTTACTTGGCATCCTGCAAATAAATGCCCTCTGTATTAGCCACTATTGTTTTAGCCACTTAGCTGCTGATAAAGTCATACCCCAGACTGGGTAATTTATAAAGAACAAGAGGTTTAATGGACTTACAGTTCCATGTGGCTGGGGAGGCCTCACAATCGTGGTAGAAGGCAAAAGGCATGTCTTACCTGGGTGGCAGCCAAGAGAGACTGAGAGCCAAGAAAAGGGGTTTCCCCTTATAAAATCATCACCTCTCATGAGACTTACTTACTACCGTGAGTACAGTATGGGAGAAAGTGCCCCCATGATTCAATTACTCCCACCGAGTCCTCCCGCAACATGAGCTACAATTCAAGATGAAATTGGGGTGGGGACACAGCCGACTCATATCACCTCCTTCTCCTGATGCAAAACCTTGGTATGGTTGTTTGGCTTTACCGCACCAGGTGAGCAGACCCCAGTTTAGTTCAGTAGCATATAACCTACAGTCAGACAAGGTAGTCAGAGCATTTCTTTATGGCCAGCTCCAAGAGAGAAAGGTGAGGGAAAATTAGAGTAGATTTTTAGTTTCTGGCCTGCCTCTAGGAGAAAAAGGAGCAGGTGAAAGGAGGGCAGGTCACAGGGCCGCTCACAGAGAGAAAGAGAGAGAAAGAGAGAGACAGAGAGAGAGAGAGAGAGAGAGAGAGAGAACTCCTCTGTTTCCTAAGATCTAGTTCTGAGGCCTAAAGTATTGCAGCATTACACCAAAAGACTACCTTTCACCTTGTTCACCATGAAGCTGCTTCGGGAACCAAGGGCAAAAGGACAAAACCGTTAGCAGAAGACATGCTTATTGTTTTAGCCAGTAACAGGGGCTCCGGGAGTTATGAGCCAGGAACCATGACAGAAGTGATTTATCCATATATAAATATATATGTAAAATAACATCACAACCTCCCAAATAAACTGTTTGTACCCAAATCCTTGTCTCGGAGCCCACTTTTGGGCGAAATCTGAAGTAAGGCATTTTTCATTTTGAATATTCATTTCTGTTACATAAAACTTATTTTACAAGCGTGTGTTTGTGATCGTTCACATTTTGTTTGTCTTTGCTTTTATTTGTTCTTTTTATAAAGAGAACAAGAGAAATTGGAGAGCAGGACAGGAAGGAGGAAGAGAGAAAGAGGTGTAGAACTGAAAGCTGAGCTCTTTTTCTTAAGTGAATAAACACGTTTTGAAAAAGGAAGTATCACTTTTCAAGTGTGAATAAAACTAGTCATGAGGCAGAGGTGAGAGAGAACCCAGTGAACCCGGAGATGGGGAGGATGGAAGGGAATGTCGTCATTGTTCTGACCCCAATATTCTTTCTGATAGGATTTTCTAAAACTGAACTCTTCTTATTGCCTCTTCTGGCCCCCATACTTTCCACTCTATGAATTCCTCTTTCTTAACAACATTTCTCATCACCAAGGCAACACAATAAAATCTTCCAATGAGAAAAGAGAGGAAATATCAAGCAGGACTGTGCAGAATGCTTTGCTTTGTCTCTAAGTTCTGAGCTTGGACGGGCTTCCTGGAGACCAGCCCATGCCTACCCATGTCAGGGACAGGCCTGAACCTGAGAGGAGCCAGTGGGGAGAAGTGGGGTGGGGGAGTAGTTGGTGTCAGGAGGTAGGAGAAACAAAAATGTGTTCAAACATTTATCCAGAGTGCTGTCACTCCCATACTGAATCTCAGCCTAGACCAATAACAATACTAATCATAGTCCTTAGCATGATCCTTTTCTTTCTTTCCATTCTTCCAAAGCAGTGTAAAGTGCTTCTTTCACAGCAGTACTGCATTACAAAATCTGCAAATCCCAGAAATCGATAACCTGCAGACATCCCAGGAGCAGTGAAGAGAAAAAGTGTCATGAGAGATGAGGCAATAAAGACAGAAAGCTGAGGGGGAGGTTGTTTTCAAGCCACTGATCAGAATACACAGTAGGTACCCTTTTTCCCCTGGTACCCAAGGCCACGACCTCAAAGAGATGATCTTTTTTATCGATTGCCTAAAGAATTGTTTTCAAATGACATGAGTTGCTTTGAGGAGAGTTGCAATGACGTATGCTGAAATACAAATAAGAATATTGCCGAAGTCCAAAGTCAGAGAAGAACCCACTGTGAAAGAGAAACTCAGAAGAGGTAACATCTTGCTACTTCAACTAGCTGCTCCCATTGGAAGGCAATGAAGGATGGACTAGAAGTTCACACACACACAAAATAGAAAAACCTGGCTGGGCATGGTGGCTCACACCTGTAATCTCAGTGCTTTGGGAGCTTGAGCCAGAAGGATCACTTTAAGCCAGAAGTTCGAGTCCAGCCTGGGAAATATAGCAAGACCCTGTCTCCATAAAAATAAAAATAATTAGCCAGGTGTAGTGGTGTGTACTTGTAGTCACAGCTACTCAGGAGGCTGAGGTGGGAGGATGGCTTGAGCCCAAGTGTTCAAGGCTGCAGTGAGCTGTGATCACACCATTGCACTATAGCCTGAGCAACAGAGTACCTAACTCTAAATTAAATAAATAAATAAATAAATAAATGAAACACCTATATTCTTTCTCATCTAGATATTGTAATATCCCCTCTGACAGACCACCCAAAGAATACCATGAAAGGCAGAACAAAATTCTGTCTCCAGCCACTGGATTTTGGAGCCAGGAGCAAAGGATTGGATAACTAACAATTTGCTTATAGTTCTTCCCCAAGTAACTTAATACAATGTGTAGGGGGAAAAAACACCTAATA